>NW_024342473.1:10053044-10478907 GCF_902729225.1 Pteropus medius | reverse complement strand
AAGAAGAAGAAAAGAAAGAATGAGATAAACGCTTACCAAGACGTCCAGTAGAAATGCTAGAGATAGGTCAACTATCTGCCACTGAGTTTCCCAGCAAGCAATGCAAAAAGAGAAACCTGATTAGTTGTAGGATTCCTTACTGTACCTAAGATAAAGATAAATCAGATGGAGACACTTAACTGCTCCTGAAATGATGTTCCTCATAAAGAGGTTCTGTGAATCGACTGCATCCATATTTATAGCCTCAGTAAACACAGAGCAAGAAATTTCATAGTACTGCTTCCTTTATTTTAAAAATACAGAAAATACAGAGACCATCACAAATATGTGCAACCTTGCCATTTACAATGACAGTTGTTAATATTTGTCAGCATTACTTTAATAAATAAAAGAAACAAAATACCTCAGATGAAGTTCTCTATCTCCTTCCTGTAACCTTCCTTTCCCCAAAGGCAACTACCACGATGAACTTGATGTCTATCCTTCTAGTCAATTTAAAATACAGATATATGTTCCATAAACAACAGTAAGTATTGTTTTTCATCTACATATCCTACTGAAGACTTCGTTGTTACTTATTTTTATTTAGCTTCACATTATCTTTTTTAGATCAATCCATCTAACACCACATTTTATTCATCTATTATCCTGTTAATGGACATGTAGATTGGCCAATGTTTTTCTATTACAATCAAAGCTGTAAAGAACATATTTGCAGTGGTGGGTTGATAAATGTTGAACCATCAGCTCTCTGGAAAAAAAAAAAAAAGAGCCCTAGTTTGTAGTGTTTGCTGATTTCCGTGGTGTAAATGCTTCTGCCTTGACTGATTTCAAGATCCTGACGTGAGTCACTGAACACAGAGTTGCAGGGAGTCAAACGTAATCAGGTCTTGTGAGCTGGTACAAGTCAGCTCCAGCAAACCACAACACACGCACATCACCTTGTACACATACAGAAGTGTTTCTCTAGGGATGTATCTCAAAATGAAGCTGCTGTGGGCATTCTCAAATTTACCACTCATTGCCAAATTGCTCTCCTAGTGGTCTTCCTAATTTACACTCCTTCCAGCAGCACGGGAGAGTATTCGTGTCTCCAAATCTTTACCAATACTCAATATGTTCAGACTTGCATTTTTGCCAATATGATGAACGAGAAATGGTACAATCAGTGAGGCTGAACAGCTTCTTATGTGTTTATTGATGACTTGGATTTCCTCTTCCACAAATTGCCTATTCACATTCTTAGCCCATTTTTATCTTTTTCTCAATGATTGATAGGAGTTCTTCCTACATCATACTCTCATCCCTTGTCTGGTTATGTGAATGGCAAATATTTTTAGTTTAACTTTCTAATCTTTTCTTTATTGATTTATGCTTTTTGTAGTTTAGGAGATTCTTCCTCCCCTTCCCCAAATCATAAACATATTCTCCTCCTTGCTTCCTTTTTACAAATTCCTTTTTGTCTTATTACACGAGCAATACAAAATCTTTTCAAAAAAATTAGAAACTACATATAATCAAGGAGAAAAAAAATCACTTACAATCCTACTACCCAGAAATAAGCACTGTCAGTATGTTGGTATGTTACCTCCTAGTCTATATATTGTATGTATGTACATATATAACATATATAGATATATAATATACAAACACATTATATATGTGGTGTTTATCCTGTCCCTGGTTGTGAGTCAGTGATGTCACCCATTAAGAGTATCTTGCTGTGTAGTGCTCAGCTCTCTTGAGAATTTGGTTTAGCACTTGTTAATCTGTCAGTTTTCCTTCCTGGCGTTTTAGATCTGGACCTTTTGCCTTCTTACTGGTTGGTTGGTTGTTTTAATGTGTCTGTCCTTGTGGCATCAAAACCTCCTGCTATCTTGAGCAAGGACTTCCAGCCCCTTCACTCCTCCTCCTGCTTTGGCCCTTGGCTAGCCTCTGGCTGAACCGGCTAGGGACTTCTATGGGACAGGGTAAAGGAGCCACAGGGAGGAGGAAATGGAAAAAGTCCTGAGCTGGCAATTGGGTCACTCTACTCTAGTCCCAGCTCCTCCATGAAACTGCTGGTAAGCATTGGCAAGTCACTTAGCTGCTCTCAGTTTTGGTAAGCTCCTTGCTTTCTGCTTCTTGGAGGATACAAACTATATATAGTAGGTTTTCCAGACCTGGGAAAAGGTAGAATCCTCCAAGAGGTGGACGGGGGAGTTGCCAAGCCTGGATGTACTGTGAACTGAGGGTTCTCTAAGGAGAAACCTGCTTGCTTGGGGGAAGATTTGGAGCTACGTATTTCCTGCCAGCATGAGAATGCAGAGCTGCACAGACAAGCCCCCAAAGCGAGCTTGGGGGAGCACTCTGGGATGTAATGCTCTCTTTAGTTGATTTAGGTTCTTTCCCAACTTTGTCAATGACTTGCCATGTGGCCTTGGCAAGTCACTCAGCATGAATCTCGGGACCCCTTCTGAAAACTCTCCTTCAGGGAGGCTAGTTAGTGATGCCAGTAACTATGGAGTCAGAATAGCAAAGGAATTTAGCCCCGCCCCTGACCAACAGGCAGGTTATTGAACCTCTTTGAAGCTCTATTTCACATTCTGTAAAGTTAGAACACAATAGCACCCATCTCATATACTTTATTGTAAATTTTAATGAAATGATCCAGGCGCAAAGTAAAGGTCAACAGGTACATTTTGACAACCACTGTTTCCATTACTGCTGAGTTCTGGGATTCTGGCGTCGCCTGAGAAAGGATGGGCGTCATTCCCATAATGGCCAGCAGGTGGTGCTGTCTTAGAACAAATCCAGCCGCACGTGGAAAGATTTTCTCCAGCAGGCAGGGCAGGGAGTTAGGTCCCATGGAAGCCAGGCCTCTGTATGCTCCAAATCTTGAGGCCAGTTTGCTAAATGCAGATTCCTGGGACCTGCCCCCAGAGATACTGCTTCAGCAGAGTAGGAGTTGGGGCCGGGAATCTGCTTAAATACGTGCGTCGAGTCATTCAGATCCAGGGGGGATTTCGGACCACACTTTGAGAAAGATGGACCAGGACTTCACATATGCGAAAGTTCACCAAAGGCTTTTATTTTCCCCGGACAAGGGAGCAGCAAACTCCCCCGCAAAGGCTTCCACTCCTGCCAGTGGTGGGGCAGCAAGCCTTCCTCTTCCCTGCTCTCTGCTCCCAGGAGCCACTAGGTTGAGAGAACTGCTTGAGGGAAGGGCTGGAGACAAGATCAAGGATGTTGTCATCGGAGAGGCTGTGAGGAGGAATGGGGGATAAAGCTGGAAATGAGGCAGAGAGGGTCCTAAAAATGTCTGAGGGGCCTCCGATGTGTGCAGGAGGCAGTCTGCAGTGTGTGTGAGGGGGCGGCTCCGGCCAGCTTGTGCTGAAAAGACTAGAGACTCATGGGCACACACTGTGCACACAACCTCCTTCTGATGGGGCTGTCATGGGGGCAGCAGATGAGTCTGGTGTCCCAGCAAAGAGGCCGCTATCCCTCCTATGGCCATTTCTGTACTTGGGAGCTTTGTGTCCTTTCTGGATTGCTTCCATGTGTAGGTGGAACTAGGTTCTTTTGTGTCCAAACACCAAGGATAGTGGAAGGAAGAGGCTACTTTTGAGGACTGCAGATTCAGCATCGGGAGGACCCAGGTGGTCTAGGTGAGGAGAGGGGAGCAAGGGGTCTTTCAACCTCAATCTTTCCTGGACGTTTTCTTTTTCCATTTTTGCTGAAGTGAAGCTGGAAGAACACCAGCCTGGCAGTCAGGAGAACGGGTGCCATGGCCTAGATCTGCCTCTCACTTGCCAAGTGTTACCAGCAAAGGACTTCTCCCTGGTTCTGTTTCCACATCTGTAAGAGGGGAGTTTGGGCCAACTAACCGCCAAGGCCCCTTCTGTGATTCTAGAACCCCAGGCCCCAGGTCCTAGCCAGATCTCTGCACTGTCCACCCCCCACCAGGCCTGCAGCATCTGGTCTTGGTCTGTGGAGGGAGAGGAAAGGAGGCCCATTTGTCTCTGGGCCTCCCATTCATGAAGGGTCCCAGGTCTGCACGTTAGCTGCCACCAAAGAAAGTTATAGTCACTGTTCTGTAAGTGAAAAACATTAATCTGTAATTATAAACATTTAAAATAAACTATTGTCTTTGTAACTTTAGTTGCCATTCTTCATTTTTCAAATATACCTTGGTCTAAAGACATGAGGTGGCCTAGGCCTCCATCTACTTGTGAGGACCTTGGTCTGCTCGCTCCAAGGGACCTGAGCCACTCACTGTCCCTCCCAAGGGCTCTGGGAGAATAGGCTGCCTGGAGACCACAGTAGGTTTGTGGTAATTTGTTACAGCAGAAAAAAGAAATGATTACACCTTCCATGTGGGATAATGGTCAGGAAGAGGGGAAGAGATGGAGGGATGTCAGGTAGCCTCTGGCATGGGCCATGGGGTGCAGCGAGCTCAGTCCATGTGGAAGAAACAGCCTCATTTGGGCTGGGAGACTTCTGCAGTTCTCAGGTGCTTAGTGACAACTGGCCAAGAGTGAGGAATGAGCCAGAAGGGAGGTAGGGCATCAGTGCAGAGGGCCTTGCAGGGCAGGGTGCCATGGTGGGCTTTAGGCTCCAAAGGAACTGGATCTGACTTGTGCTTCAGGAAGGTCAATTGGCTGCAGAGGTGGAGGGACCAAAGGGGTCTGTGAGAAGGCAGTCGCAGTGGTCCTGGGGAGTGGGGACGAAGGCCGGAACGAGAAAGGGTGCCTGGGTGGGAATGGCTACGGAGAGAGGAGAAGAGGGCAAAGTTGGTAGTATCGGGCCAATAAGGCACAAAACGTGGGTGTATGTGTGTGGCGGGGGGCGGGGAAAACGTTAGTGGTGCCAATATGTTCCGAAGGTTTTTTCCCTGTTTAACCCTTTCCTTCTCTGGGCCTCAGTTTCCCCGTCGGTACAGTGATCTCTGAAGTTCTCCTAAGAAACAGTCTATGAACCTGAGGCGGAAATTAGACCATTCCATGTTCCCACGGGCCTCCCCTTCTGGAGGCGTAGTTTCAAGGCGTTTCCACCAGAGGGCGGGTTGGCCCACGTCTTTCTTAGAAACTCGAGGGCTCAGAGGAACCTTTCGTTAATTCATTTTCTCTCTCTCTCTGTCTCTCTCTGTCTCTCTCTCTCTGTCTCTCTCTCTCTGTCTCTCTCTCTCTCTCTCTCTCTCTCTCTCTCTCTCTCTCTCTCTCTCTCCCCTCCTTTCCCCCCAACACACATTTCTCTTGGCATCTGTGTCAGTTTGGGTCCTCTGGTAAGCAGACATTGAACCAGAGTTAGAAGTGCAAGTTGAGGTTTAAACTTGTGAACGATAAGGAGGGAGGCAGCGGTATTGGCCGGAGAGTCTCAGACCAGATGCAGATCTGACAAAGTCCCTGCCAAGGCCACCCAACAGGGAGCTCTGGAGCCTAGACTGTCTGTAAGAGAAGTCCCGAGATAAGCTGCAGTCAGCAGGCCCTTGAAACTCGCTGTGCTCAGTCATTGGCTGAGGACCGCTTGGAAGATGGGGCTTCAAATTCCGCGGACAGAAGGTGCGGGAGGCTGTCCGCTAATTGTACCCGCGCCCCAAGCCGATCGTCAAGTTCTTTCTTGAAAAGGATTGGAGCAGCCCGCAGCCTCCTGTCTCTCAAAGCGTCGTCGTCCACAAACAACCCTTTCCTCCTCTCTGCTCCTTGCTGGTGGGGCCCCTCTCTAGCTGCCCTCCCTAAAGCCCTCTCTTTCAGGTCCAGCTTTCAATTCCTTGTGGGCAGGGTGCCAGGCATAAGCAGGTCTTATACTAGTGCATTCAGCATGCATGAAGAGCCCAGACGACCCGAGGCACCAAGAGGAACCCGAGCCTCGCCTTGCTCACCCTCTTGTCAGATTTGCACAAATTACCACCCACACTTCTGGGTTCCCCACAGCACAATCAGAGTGATGTTCACCATTCCCAGGGATAGGATCCAAAATGAGAATGTAGGAAAGAGCACATTTCTCTCAAGGGAATGGCACACAAAGGATACAGGAGCCTGGAGGGTTTTAAGGGGTTTGTCTCTCCCCCACACCCCCAAGCACAATACCACCTCTCAGTATGAGTTGGGTTCCAGTAAAGGGAGCGTTGAGAGGGTTTTTCCAGAATCAGTTATGTCTGACAGGTGATAAGTGGGGGGTGGAGTGGGGGGGTTTCTTCATGTGCCACACCAGGCTGCCCCCCTCCTCCCAATTGCTCTCAGGCACCATGATGCCCATCTGCCATTTTGGAGTACTTGAGCAGTGCCTGCAGCTCCACTCTCCCAGGTCCAGATGGTCATCCCATCTCTTCCTCCCCCCGCTCTCCCCACTGCCTTCCTCCTGGTCTCACTCAGAGCAAGGGCCTGAGCAAAAGCCAGCACCGCCTCCCGGCACCTTCTCCTTCCAGGGTAGAGGGTCCTTGGCTGTCGGGGAGGCCTGCCCAACCTCCCTCAGCCTTCCTGCAGGGACAGAGGCATGCAGCTGGGGTGGGAGAGTGAAGGACAGACAGATAGCCAGGTAGAGATGGCAGGAGAAATGCCGACACACACATTCACACACACAACTAGAGCCTGAGAAAGGATAAGCAGAAGATACACGGCTTATTGTGACTGTGATCTATTATTGGTTACAGAGTTGAGAGTGCATAAGCAAGTATGCTGGTGTACGCGGGGCCACGTGTCTATGTGAGTGTGTCTGAATATATGAGCCCATGTTCATCCTGCTAGTGCATTTGGTGGGCCTGTACGTATAGCAATGCATGGGAATGTATGCATATTAATGTGCACCTGTAGATGTGACATGTGTATGTGTTGTGAGTTTGTGCACCTGCATATGAATGTGGATGAGTAGTTGGGGAGTGAGTGTTCTGTTCTCCCACAGACCTTGCCCCCAACAAGCAGGCTGGCTGGGACTCCCTTACTACTACTCGCTGGGTGGAAAAGTGGACATTGGGTATTGGGCACTGGGTGGGCAATACAGTGTGAGTAGGGAAACCTTGGGAACCCTAGAAGGGGCCCTGCCGAGAGGCCCAGCTAAACCTCCTTGCTTTCATGTTACGATTGTGCTACCTCTATGCCTCTCCTTTCTCCTCAGATTGTAAGCTCCCTGTGTAAGGATTGTATTTCCCTCTTAAACTGGGAGCCTCTCCAGGGTAGACCCTGATTTTCACCTTTAGATAAGAAATTTCCAGAGTGTAGGGTTCTATGTCTGTACATTTTCATCAGAATAAGATTCCCAGATAAAATACAGGATGCCCGGTTAAATTTGAATTTCATAAAAAAAGAAGTGAATGATTTATTTTAGTATAAATGCATCTCAAAAATTGCATAGAATATACTTACACTTAAAAATTACTCATCGTGTCTTGAAATTCAAATTTAACTGGGCATTCTGTATTTTTATTTGCTAAATCTGGCAATCTTATACTGGAAGCCCCCCAAAGACACAAATAGGTTGAAAGCATAGGATGGAAAAAAGATATTCCATGCAAATACTAACCAAAATAGAGCTGGGCTGAGCTATACCAATATCAGGCAAAATAGAGCTGGGCTATACCAATATCAGACAAAATAGATTTTAAGTAAAAAATTGTTACAGGAAACAAAGAAGGACATTATATATTCATAAAAGTTCAATCCATCAAGAACATACAACAGTTATAAATAAATATGCACCTAACAACAGAGTCCCAAAATACATGAAGACAGAATTGAAGGGATAAATAGCAGTTATACAATAATAGTTGGAGATTTCAATACCCCACTTTCAGTAATGCATAGAACAACTAGAAAGAAGATCAATAATAAAATAGAGGACTTGAATAGAACTATAAACAAATAGACCTGGCAGGCATATACAGAACACGCCACACAACAATAGAATACACATTCTTCTCAAGTGCATGTGGAACATTCTCCAGGATAGAGCATGTGTTAGGCTACAACACAAGTCTCAATGAATTAAAAAAACTTAACTTATCCAACGTATCTTCTCTGCTCACAAAGAATAATAACTGAAAACCAAAAACACAAGGACAACTGAAGAATCCACAAATGTGTGAAAATTAAATAACACACTCTTAAACAACTAATGAGTCAAAGAAATCACAAGGGAAATAAGAAAATTAGGAAATTCTTTGAGACAATGAAAACAAAAACAGAGCATTTCAAACTTCTGGAATTCAGTCAAAGCAGTGTTTAGAGGGAAATTTATAGCTGTAAGTGCTTACATTATAAAAGAAAAAAGATCTCAAATCAATAATCTAAATTTAAGCCTTAAGAACTGAAGAAAGATGAGCAATCTGAACCAAGTCCAGCAAAAGAAATGAAATAATAAAGACTGGAGCACAGATCAACAAAATAGAGACTAGAAAGATAACAGAGAAATCAATGAAACCAAAAGATGGTTCTTTGAAAAGATTTACAACTATGAACAATTGAATGCCAAAAAACTGGATAACCTAAATGGACAAATTTCTAGAAAGACACAAATTTCCAAAACTGACTCAAGAGGAAATAGAAAATCTGAACAGATTATAAGTAGTAAAGAGATCGAATCAACAGTGAAAAACCTCCCAGCAAAGAAAAGCCCATGACCAGATGGCTTTGCTGGTGAACTCTACCATTCATTTAAAGAAGAATCAACACCAATTCTCAAACACTTCTAAAAAATAGGAAAGGAAGAAATACTTCCTAACTCACTCTATGAGGGCAGCATTACTGTCATACCAAATCCAGGCGAAGATGTTATAAGACAAGAAAACTGCAGGCAAATATCCCTTATGAACATTAGATGGTCTAAATTTTAAATAATTGCTGTATTTATTGTCAAATGCATGTGTGCGTGGCAAGGGGTGTATTATAAGTTAGCACATTTTATTACTTACCCTTTAATAAACATGGTTTTCAACATATGAGTCAGTTCGAGAACTCCCGATTATATACTGAGCCTTGACACACCTCAGCTAAGCTTTCTGTAAGGGATTGTTTGGAGAACAATTTAATTAGAGTGAAATCTTTCAAAACTTCTTCTGGCATAGTTTGTGTCTCAGCAAAGTCAAAATTATCAGTGATTACACAGTCATTGTAAAAATGAAGAAGTAGAACTTGAGTTACTCAAGTCTGTCATCCTTCTAGAGCAATGGGTCAAATCATGTCAATGTTCTCTGCTCTCAGCTATTTTTTTCCTGATTTTTGGAGGAAGAGAACTTCAGAAGATTTTACTAAATCAAGTGAAAAAATTTCTGGCAAAGATATTTTACTGACAATTTTTGACTACAAGAAACATTTGAAAACCACTGTAATCAATACTACAGAAAGATATACAAGGTATTGCAATTTCTGGAATTTTTTGTGAAATCAAATTTTTAGAATCTCTACCAGATCTACCCTTCTATTTAAGACTTCCTAACTCTTTACTTATCTATTGCTTCACCTGAAAATAAATTTTCAAAGTTAAAATTAATAAAAAGTGTTATTTAATGAATTATAAGCAAAGAGATGGACAAATATGGCTGCTGTCCTTTGAACATAAATTTGAGCAGATCAATGTGAATGTCATTCACAGACTTGCAGAAGCTGTAATGTAATTTGTTACTGTGACAAATATAGTAATAAAAGTTTTCCCCTGTTTTCAAAATCACATTAATGTAATTAAAAAGTATTAATGCAGTACTAATCTCCTTTTTTGTATTTTTATTTTTAAAAAAATTATAGGCATGAGTGTGTGTGTGTATATATACACACATATATACATATACATATGTATGTGTGTGTGTGTGTATGTATATGTATAGATATATATATGAAGTTAAAAAAAAAAACATTTTCATTGTCTGAATTTCTTTTCCAGCCATTTTAATGATTTCTTTCACTACAAGATTATAACTGAAAGTGTTTGTCGTGTGCATGTGGGTGGGTGGTGGGTAGGGGGTGACCCGTATTCTGGGTGTCAGAAGCACTGGGAGGGCCACCGACTGGGAGAAACATTTGTCTATGGCCCTGAGGAGCAGGCCCACCTCATGCCCCATGCCCGCCTCACTCCTTTTTGGAACCTTCCTGTGCAGGTAGAAATAAAACCTGCTCGGGTACTGCTGGGGTACTTGCAGCCTTAGCTGATGGTTCCACAGTATCGCCCTCTCCCCCAGCCTGGCTGCTTCCTTAACCATGTGGTTCCAGGCCCCCAGCCAGCAGGAAGGCAGACCGGGGTGAGAACAGGAGCCTCACGTGTTAATTGGTGCTAACTAATTCCTTGTAGCCCCATCTTTTCCCCAGCACTGTGGGGAAGCAGCTGAGAACAATGCCAGCTTTGCACTTCGCATTCTGAAGTCAAGCAGCCTCCTTCCCCAGGCCCTAGGTGCCCTGCCTGGCCTAGAGATGGGGTAGGAAGGAAGAAGATGTAATAATAAAGCTGTCAGCACTTTCTCTGCACCAGGATCCTTCCTAAGCACTTTTCATGTATGTTAGTCATTTAACCTTCATAATAAGGCACGTACTAATAGAAATCCCATTTTTGTAACAGAAGTGGTTGATACGTTCTGAGTCCTTACTCTGTGCCAGTCTCTGACACAGGCCAGGTACAGACTTCGCCTAGTGAAGTGACTGCTGACTTTATCCCCATTCGATAGAGGAGGAAGCGGGGATCCAGAGATGCTAAGTAATACATACAAGGTCACACAACCAGGGCACAGCAGAGACAGGATTTGGACTCAGATCTGGCTGATTCTAGTGTATATGCTGCCAAAGAGAACACAGATCTGGCCGATTCTAAAGCTTTATGTCTCTGATCACCACACGAAACATCCTCTCTGAGGGGCTCCCACTGAAAATCGGGTCTCTTATCCTATGGGGACCAAGTGGAGGTACCTGTAGCAATGCAGTCCCCTCTCCTCCCTTCCACCCTTAGGTCACACCTGCTGGGAGTCAGGACGCTGAATGGACTTGCCTCCTGGCCCAAGATGCTTTGCTTCCCTGAGCTGCTGCCTGCCCCATGACCCCACTGTGGCCCATTCCTGCTCCATAGGCCTCCTTTGTGGTTAAGGGGCAAATTACACTCCATGCCCCTGACTTGCCTCCCCAAAAAATCATTCTGAGTGGGGAAAGAAACCCATGCCACCAGGTGCTCCTGGGTGATCTTGGCAGAATACATGGCTCCAGAGGCCCAGTTGTGGGCTCTCCTGACTCCTGATTTAGTGGATCCCAAAGGTTGCAACAACAGCACAGCATAGTGTGTGACACACACACACACACACACACACACACACGACTGGCCTTGTAGTCGCTGGAGTACCTGAGGCCAACCAGAGAGAGAGGGGAGAAGTCCCATGAAGGACTCAGAGTCACTAAGCCCCACACTCCCTCTTGGGTCGGACGTTTTCTGTTCTTTGAGTTCTAAGTTTCAGTTTTTTTAATCTGTAAAATGGGCATCATACCAGTACTACCTCAGGGAGTTATTGTAAGAATTAAATGAAATAGTGTATGTCACAGGCTGTAGAATAGTCCTGGCTCATAGTACGTCCTATGGAAACGTTGGCTTCGATTATTATTTGTTATTAAGAAGCCAGTCCCCAGTGATAGCAATGGAGCCACCCTTGGGTGCTCTCTAGGGGCAGCCTGGGAGGTGTGGGGGTAAAGCTGGAGGTTTAGTACAAGCACTGAGTCTTGTACTAAAGAACCTGCTTTGCCACTGACTAACTGCGAGACCCAGGGCAAGTTGCCCATCCCCCACTCCACCTTCTTTTCTCCCACTCCCCCCAACCCCACGCTTCATCTGTGAAATCAGTTGTAAGGATTAAATGAAATAATGTGTATATAATGTGTATAGAGTGCTTAACACAGTGCCTAGACATAAAAGGTGGTTATCATCATCATTATCACTACTTGCCACTTACTCTCTGAGAGGTTGTCACGGGGATGGGAACAAAGAACTAGTGTTATTGTCTTGGTTTGTAGCTAAGGACACTGGGACAAAATGACTGACCTAAACTCCCACTGCAGATTTCTGGCACAGCTGGGATTTAAAAATGTAATAGCACCAATCCCTCATAGCAATAAACCTGCTTGCCCTCTAAAACTGTTTCCACAGGCATTAGCTTGTTTATCTCAGCCTGAGACCTGGGTGGGGGCGTTTGGCCCCCAATTTTTAAAATAGATTTTTATTTTTTAAATCAATTTTAAGTTCAAAGCAAGGTTGAGCAGAAAATACAGAGTTCTCATACACCCCTGCCCCCACACAGATGCAGCCTCCCCCCAATATCAACATCCCCACCAGAGTGGGACGTTCGTCATAACCCGTGAACCTACACATCATAATGACCCAAAGTCCATAGTTTACATCAGGGTTCACTCTTGATGTTGTACGTTCTGTGGGTTTTGACAAATGCATAGTGACATGTATCCACTATTACAGTACCATACACAATAGTTTCACTGCCCTAAAACTCCTCCGTGCTCTGCTTACTCGTCCCTCCTCCCCACAACCCTTGAAAACCACTGGCCTTTTTATTGTCCTCACAGTTTTCCAGAATGTCATATAGTTGGAATCATACAGTATGCAGCCTTTTCGGATTGGCTTTTTTTCACTTCATACTACGCATTTAAATTTTCTCCATGTCTTTTCATGGCTTGATAGCTCATTTCTTTTTAGTGATGAATAATATCCCATTGTCTGGATGTACCACAGTTGATTTACCCATTCGCTTATTGAAGGATATCTTGATTCCTTCCAAGTTTGGGCCATTGTGAATAAAATTGCCTACTACTATTAATATCCATGTATAGGTTTTCGTGAGGATGTAAGTTTTCAACTCCTCTGGGTAAATCCCGAGGAGTGCAGTTGGTGGATGGTATGGCGAGAGTATGTTTAGTTTTGTAAGAAACTGCCAAGCTGTCTTCCACAGTGGCTGTACCATTTTGCATTCTCATCAAGAATGAATGAGGGTCCCTGTTGCTCCTCATCCTTGCCAGTGTTTGGTGTTGTCGGCATCCTGGAGTTTTGCCCCCATTTTGCAGCTAAAGAGACTGAGGTGCCAAGAGGTAAAGGCTTTGTCCAGAAAGTGACAGATCGCCCTCCCATTCCACCTTTTTCCTACACATATAGCTCTCACAGTGTGCAGTCCAATGTGTGTTCTTTGGCTAAGGAGCCTTCTTCCAGTGTGGTCTGTGCCCTTCCCAGCAGGCTTGGGGAAGGGTCTCACCTGCAGGGGGAGGCTACTCTGGTGAGTCACCTGCGCAAGCAGCCCTGCAGAGGTGATCCGAGGACAAAGGGGACCTGTTTCTCTTTCCCTCTGTGGGTGGCTGGGTGTTGTGGCAGAAGTTGGAAATGAGTTTGAATCCTAGTTCTGCCACCCACTAACTGTGTGACTGCATTCAAGTACGAATCCTCCAAGCCTTCGTTTTCCTTCCTGAAAAATGAGTGCAACTTCATGGGGTTGTTGGGTGGATCAAAGGAGACGGCGTATGAAGTGCCTGCATGTAACACAGCAATGATTTAGAATTAGATCATCTATAGTCATAAGGGACATTTTGATCTGGAGTTTTCTAGTTGTGTCTTTGTCTGAATTTGGTGTCAGGGTAATTCTGGCCCCATAGAATGAGTAGGGGCTATTGTCAGTCTTGATCATGAAACTGTAAGATGCTGGGGGAAACTTCTGGGTGGTGACTCATAGCTGGTGTCCTCACATTGAGACAAGACCAGGGGCCAAGATGTTGGGACCAAGCAAAGTGCTCACAAAGGTGGACTGGTTCTAGGGCCTTGAGAACCTCAAGTAGGAAACTAGGGGTGCTTTCAAGCTCTCCTTCTGTTCTCCCCTAGGGTTCAGTGAAGATCGTGGAAGCTGCACTTGTCTCATCCATGCTGAGGGGAACACTAGGGAAGGATCTGTATTCAAACAGGCAGAGCCTCACATGGTATAGCAGAAATAGCCCACGGTGGAGCCAGGCCCACCAAGGGTCTAATCTTATCTCTATCACTGCCTCTTGGGATGACCTTGGGCTCCAACTTTTCTGAGCTTCAATTTCCTTATCTGTAAAATGGAGATAAACCTCCTCCAGGGCTATGGTGAAAACAGACTGAAACAATGGACCTAAAGCATCCAGCTCAGGAAAGGCTCCTGGAACTGGTCACCTTTCCATTCTTGATCTTGGGTCCTCATTTCTGATGATGGCAGAAAACATTAATCTTCCCACCTCAAGGGGTCCCCTGGAAGGATTTCATCCTTGTGGAAGGAGGTTTGGAGGAAGAGGAGATAATGGATGATTGACATCTGAAAGCCGTGCCCCAGGCTGCGGTCAAGTTTGGGGATAGAGATCTGATGGTAAACATTCATTAATGAGCTGCCCGAGAACCTTTAAACTGACTTCTTTGTAAGTTTCTGATGGATTGCCTTGCAATGTTGCTGAATCCTTCTCTCCCACCCTGTCCAGCCCCAGTGGGCCTCTATGATAGGATATTCAGGCTCACTCCTGCCCTCTGCCTGGGCTCCTTGTCCCAAGACACCCACAGGACTCCTGTCCTGGCCTCCTCAGGCCAGTACTGAAATGTCACCTATTAATAGGCCTCCCTTGACCATCCCAGAAATGCCCCCACCCTACTCCCTGTCATCCTTATCTTGCATCATACTTAGCGTCCCTGATCTTTTCACTTAATAATCACTTTGCTCATTGCCCTGATGCATCTATAGAAAAGCTCATGGAGAGGCAAGGACTTGGCTTTGTTTCCACCTGCATCCCCAGCCCCCAGCACAGTGACTGGTGCAGAGTAGGCACCTGTTAAATATTTGTCAAATGAATCACATAATTAATACCACTATCCTGGTGGAAGTAGCAGTAATGGGAGGGACCCCCAAAGGGAAGGTGAGATTTTGGGGGGAAAGTGTCTAGGCCACACAGTCCAGCCTCAGGACCCTCATGTAATAAGCCTTCCCTGGCTAACAATGGGGTAGATTCTTACACACGCTCACGTGGCTACTAAATGAGTGAGACAGGGTGAGGTCAGGTCCTCTGACCCACATTTAGCATTCTCTTCACGACCCAGGCCACCTCCACTGCTCTCTTTGAAAGCAAGTCACCGATCTCAGAGGTAAATCCAGATCTGAGGGAACTTTGCTACTCACAGTGTAGTCCACAGACCAGCGGGAGCATCTGGGAGCTGGATGCCCAGGGGGTTCATTAAAGTTTGAGAAGCCCTGCCTTACAGTATATTTTACGGGAAGAGACTCTCCAGCTAGCCTTTACCTGGCCCAGCCAAACCGTAAATAATTGTTAGGCACAGAAGACGACCATGGCAGAGAGGAAAAAAGTATAAAGCAAAGTCCTTCTCAGTAGGGCAAAGATCTGCCAGTGGCCAGACTTTCTACACCTTAGGGGTCCCTACAGTGGAGTGCTCGCTTCAAAATTTTTAAGTTCCCTTCCAGTACCTGAGACCAGTTGGGGCCTACAGTGCCACCTATGTAAGGTGCCTGTGAGCCTGGCCTGGATCCTGCCTGGGCCTTGGTCCCCCATTTCTCTCCTTTGGGTACTCTCTGACCTCTACCCCACGCATGAGGTTGGCTAGATGACTCCCTACCAGCATCTCAGGGACTCACACTGGCCCCAGTTCCAAGAGAACGGTGCCATATTGCTTTTGCAGGATGGAGAGCGTGAGAGGTTGCCCCACTAGAATAGTGCTGACACACTCATTTTGAGTGATTCCCACATCTGACTCAGGACAAGTCCAGGCCTCTGAGCTACCATCAATCCAGGATCTGTGAGGTGGCTCCTGTCCATCTATGTCTGACCATGGTATCACCTCTGGCCTACAGCACTAAGAGTGGCAGGGATGGTAGCAAGCATCTTTTGCTCTGGTGCCAACCTCCACAAGCATCTCTCTACCCCATTGCTGTCTTCTATGGCCTAAATGTTTGTCACTTACACTCTGACATTCTGAATGGTCAATTTATGACAAGAAAACATATCATTCTTCCCATTCTCCTGCACACTGAGTAAGATTTGAATGTATAGTCATCATCAATGAAGCAGATGGAGATCCTTTGAGAGAATCGTTGGAATCCAGTATTCACGGAAGACACAGTGGATGATACAGCGTCACAAGGAATGATGCAACCAACGTTTGATAAGCAGTAACCAGGAACTGCAGGGGCAAGAAGGTTCACATCGTTTCTATGCAGACAGGTTCCCAAGAGCCATGACATTATGAATAAAAACAGCAATGTTACTTTTTCTCATGGTAGTAGATAAGAAATTAACTAGGAATGACATATTCGACAATAAATAACATGAAGAGGTGGTTCCTGAACCTGAAGAAGACAGTTCTTGGATCCGACAAAGAATGTTCACATACACTGATCAGATAATAAACAAATGTTAGTACCTTTTCTCTATCCATTATGTTACATCTTCATCAGTAAATCACAGTACCTCATATAGGTCAAGAGTTTTATATTACATTTTAAAGTCAAATTGTTTATATAGACATGAATCCTGCACGCACAAATTTGCCCAAGTCCCTATACACACTAAGGGCAGCCCCGACTGGGGAGATAAGCCTTGTTCTTGCTAACTAGAGTTCAGAACATCTTACAGCAGGCAGAAGAGACCTTGGCAACCATCTAGTGCAAAGCCCGCTCTTTACAAATAATAAGGGACCGAAACGCAGCAGCGACAGGCTCTCAGTGTACTTAACACCGACAAGCTCTAAGTGCTGGGAGCCCAGTGAAAGGAGAGGACAGAGTGGCCTGGGTAGTGACAGGGGGTCTCTCTGGAATAAGAGGAATTTCTGCTGAGCCCTGAAGTGTAGCAGGATGTGCCAGCCTGGAGGAAAATGTCCTGGGGGCCAGGCACAGAAGGGCAGGAGAGAGTGGGACCTGTGGGGACATTGCCAGGGACTGCTATGGCTGAGGGGCATCCGGGGAGGGGCTGCTGGGCGGTAAGTGGATCTCTGAGACCTTGCTCTCAGTCTCTGAGGCCCCACCCTTGCTCTCTAAATTGAGGAGCGTGTGTTCCATGAGGCAATCGGGACACTTGCCATTTCCACTCCTGCTAATATCTTCAGGTCCAGCCTCAGAGGGGCAAGTACAGCCAAACCTGGAACTACTAAGTCTGCACACAATCTCAAGCCAGAGCACAAAAACATCAAAGCTATGGTCCCTTGCTGGAGCTGTTTCAGGCCACCTCCCCTCACCCTTCCACTCCCTGCCATGCCTGGACTCTCCTTGTCTTTGGGGGAAAGATTTTTAAAACCTCTAGTCAAGATATTAAAGCCCAAGTTAAAATTTAACTTTGCTATCTGAGCGGTAGAAGGTAAAACGACTCTTCCACATTGGTTTTGCTGGTTTATAAAGCATTTTCGCATCTGTTATCTGGCAGGGTGCTCACCATGCCTTATGCTGTCAATCAGTGGTTCTCAGAATCCCCTGGGAGGCTTATTTAAGCAGATTGCTAGGCACCGCCTCCAGAGTTTCTGAGTCAGTAAGCCAGGTGTAGGGCCCAAGAATCTACATTCATAGCAAGCTCCCAGGTGATGCTGATGCTGGTTTGAGACCTACACTTTGAGAACCGCTGAGGTAGGTGCTATCAAATTTAGATCCAAACGGATCAAAGGCTGGAAGTCTGGGTCTCCAAGCGGCTCTATACAAGGGATGGCTTACGCACTCTGTTGATGATTGGTGGCATGGCAGACTTTTTTCTCTTTTTTTTCCCCCAAACATTTTTTCATCTTAAAATGTTTGCCAGTTGATAGTTCTTAAATAGATGGAATTCTGTAATTCCATTCTACAGATGAGTGAGCCATGGGTCGGCTAGGCTATGTGGCTTTGGAAGTCACATGCTCATATGTGGCAAAGCTTGAGCTAGAACCCAGGGCTCTGAGTTCCCTCCCCTGTGCCTGGAAGAGCCCTTATCCACCGGACCTCCGGCTATAGAAAGGGAAGCAAAGGTGAAGTCAGACCTGGGCCCTGGGCCCACCCTTCTTCACGTTAGCCGTGAACGTAAGGATGCCACGTAGTCTCTCCCAGCCTCAGGTTCCTTTTCTGAGAAATAGAGATAATAAAAGTTGTTTACTCTACCCAGGCTAGAAATATCATGAGGACAGAACAGAAAGCAGCAGAACTGAATGGGAGGAAAGGTGTGGATTTCTACTCGTAGTAACAGCATCTGTGGAGTGGATACACTGCTCCAAGTGCTTTCTCCCCTTTACATCTCATGACAACTCTGAGGCCTGCGCTACGTTACCTCCGTGTTGGAGACGAGCAGACTGAGGCACGAGGAGGTCAAACAACCTTCTTGTTCTGTGTGATGGCATGTGGGGGAGTGGGAATTTGAACCCAGGTGTTGTGGCTCCAGAGCCCAGTGCTTAAACACTACACTATATGAGAATGGACAATGTTTCTGGAGCACATCTGTCTCTGGGCTGCGCATGCAGGGTCTGACAGGAAGCTGGCCCAGAGCAAGCCATCTGCCCTTCCTGTGGCTGAATGTGCCATCACGTCCCTAGAGAGGACTAGAAGGGCAGACATGCGGGGGAGGCTGAGCCTCGAGTTCTCTCACTGAGCTCCGTTCTATGGTTCCTCCCCACATCATCCATTTCCATACATCAACATATGTCTAATTCACCTATCGATACATACAACCCCACACATGCTCACTCAAGCTCACAGAGCGGGTCAAGGACAAAGACCCTGGTGCCCCATGAGGGTGTCCCCAGTCAAAGACACAGCTTCAGAGGCCCTGGACATGCCTACTTTCAGGTAGCTCACTAATGATCACTTCTCAGGTATGGGGTGAAAGATGACACTCCCAGGGCAGGGCCCCATTTGCCCTAGCACTCCCCCAAAGTCAGCATTGTACAGCGGCCATGAAGAAAGGGGATATGGGATAAAGAAAGAGAGGGCAAGTGAGAGTGAGACAGAAGAGAGAGAGAGAGAGAGAGAGACGTCCACAGAGATGGGAAGATGGAAACAGAAACACCCAGAAAGATGAGAAGAGCAGGGGGACAAACATAAGCAGATGAGGTGGAAGGACAGAGCTGAAGGACAGACAGGAGACAGAGAGAAACCATGAAAGTTAAGGAGAGAGAAATACCAAGTCATGAAGAGCAGCGGAGGGGGTACGGGGAGGTAAAGAGGGCAGAGTGGGAAAGGCAGGCGTGGAGACTCAAAGCACATTGAGGTGGATGCAACAGAGAAACAGGTGGAGAGAACCTGGGGGTGGAGACATGTCGAAGGGGAGAGGGGTTGAGAAGACAATGAAAACAAGAGACAGAAAGAGAAATGAGAACCAGAAAAATATATAGAGGGAAGGGGACTGAACGAGGCACACGTGCTCGAATTACCAAGCGAAGGAGGACAATGATCTGTCCTCAAGCAGCTGATCCTCCAGCAGGAAGTCAAACACATAAACTGGAAATGATAAAACAATGCTCAAGTGCAGAGGGAAGGAGACTCAGGGACTTATGAAAAGTACTGCGGAGGCTGGGCATCTAAACCACTCTGGTCACAGTTCAGGAAGGCTTCCTGGAGCAGGTGACAGCTGAAGAAAGAATGAGGAAGAGTCCGGTAGGTGATGATGGGGCTAAAAAGGTAAGAGTGTGATGAGACGAGGAACATGGAGAAGCAGACACTGGTGGGTCTTGGAAGACCCTGTTTGGGTCTCATCCTGAAGACAGCAGGGGCCCTTGATGGGTTTCAAGATAGCAGATCTATGTGTGTTTGATCGGAGGGTGGGAGATGAGCCACAGTGGGGAGAATGGGCAGGTCAGCATAGACAGGAGGCAAGAGGACCAATCGAGGCTGCCCAAACAAAATAGAATGCTGCACTAGGGCAGTAATAGTAGAGATGGAGAGGAGGGGAAGGATTTGAGGGGCAGTGAGATCAGCAGCGAGTACCTGAGGACAGGTGAAATATGGACGTGTGCCCTGGGGTGGCATGAACAAGGCAGCCAGTTAGGACTGAAGGAGCATTTCCCTCCTCTGGGGCTCCACAACTTTGGGAATCTCCTTCTGGCCCCTGCTACAGTGCAGCAACCGCCCATGGTCTGGGTTGTGTGCCCACGTATGTGGGTCTTTCCCAGGAGATGAAAAGCTTCTTGCAAGCCCCCTTGACTTTGTTCAATGGCACCCAATTCGGGGCCTAGGCAAATGAACACACTAGGCAGGGCAGACTCTGAGGTCAAGATGCCTGATGCCTCTCTATGGCGTGCTGGGACTTGAGCCAAGGGAGAAGTTAAAGGCAGAAGTTAAAGCTGTATTCGTTGGTTGAGCAGCTATCTAGCCTCTCTTATGTGTCAACTACTACTTGTGATGAAAAGAGGGGGAGGGAGAGACAGAGAGAGGGTGCACACAAGAGCAAGTGAGCACGTGGTCACAGCCCACCAAAAAAGACAGGATATTTAATGCATGTAATTTTGATAATTGTAATACAGTGAGTCAGGTCACTGTGGAGGTTCTGTCAGGAGAGCTACATAGAGCAGTTGCCATTGAGCTGGGCTTTGAAAGATGAGCAGGAGTTTGTCACACAGAGAAAGAGGAGTAAAGGCATTGGAGGCTGAGGAGAGAGCCTGGTCCAAAGCACTGAGCCACGGAAGTGTCTAGAGGAGACTATAGCGACTATCACATACTCTTAGTACCGCATACTCCACTATTTGTAACACATTTCCTCAGCCTTCCTCTGGTTTCATCCGCAGCTCCATGGAAGGTTCGAGAAAGCTGAGACTTGAGCTGACTGCATCCCATCTCAAGTAAGAACTGGGAGTCTTTCCATTTTCTGCCCCAGGGCATTCTCCAAGCTGAAGTGGCGCCTTCAGGGGCAGCCCTCAAACAGCGGGGAAGAGGAGCCTGTGGGTAAATGCCTACCAACTGACTCCCGCAGCCAATCCTGGACACATCCCAGAGGTCTCTGGGGAACTGGTCTCCTTGCCTCCAGCAGTGACCTTGAGAATACAATATATAAAGCCAATCTTTATCTTGGCTCTTCCTCCTTCCCAATCTCTCTATTCCAGCCCACTTTTCCACTCCTGCTTCCTGGGACATCTTCCAATTAAACCACCATCATCCAACTCCTTCCTCAAGCTCTGTTTTGGGGAGAATCCAAACTGAGATGGGCCACGTTGCTGGGGATCCAGAGCGGGAGGTATTGTGGCATAGACATTACACCGCAGAAAACACACACATTTCTGAGTATCTTCTGCAGGCCAAGCCCTTTACTTGACAAGGGGATATAGAGTTCTTTGAGAGAGCCCAGATCTCCGTTCTGATGGGGGAGATGTGTCAGAAGCGGTGAGCCAGCAACATGTGAGGGATCAGAACATTTTCTTTCTGCCTTTGGAGCATGTCATGTGGGTTGTGGGCAGCAGATTGATGTTCTTAATTACATTTGGCTCAAGCTGATATTAAGTATTTATCTCATTCCCAGAGCCTACAACACTGGTGGATGGTGGGGAAGGTGCCAAGAGACATGCCGGGTAGCTGAAGTTGACAATCTGGGATTTTAAACATCCATGGACAAGTCACAGCCATGGGGGAAGGGTGACTAGTGTTCTTGAGTTACCTTTAATGGCTTCCAAAGAATGGAGGGTCCATGACAGTCTTCAGGTATATCCTTCTGTCCTGAGGCTGACCTACCTATGACAGTCCAGACAGAGACAGTGACCACTTCTGAGGCTGAGAATCTTGCTGAGGGGAAACGCTTTAGTCAGTATAATCTAAATTTCTTCTGCTGCGGGTCAAGGGTTTATTTTTGCTTGATTTGTTCTCAGTGGCTTTAACTAGTCACTGAGCACCTACTGTGTGCCCAGAGAAGATACACCCTTGTGCTCTGGATGCCTCCAGGGTCATAATCTATACCAATAGGAAGCTCATGAAAACAAGACCAGACATTCAGACCTAGATGCAACAGGTAGAGCGAGGGGGCTGGAGTTGTCAGGAGTGTAACAAGGAGGTGGGATGATAAAAAGTGGGGAATATTTGGATTCATGCAGTGAGGAGGGCATTCCTGGCAGGTGAGGGATTTGGTCAAAGCCATGAGGTCCAGCATGGGAAAGATCTGCACAAAGAAGATGCCTGAGGCCTGCGGCAACAATGCAACCCAAGAGATTTAATAAAGTCACTCAAAGTGCTCACATGTGAAACCAGGACTAATAGCTGTCCATCTAGCTCCCAAGACAGGTATGAAGCTCAAATAAGGCAGCAGGTCCAGTGGCCCTGGAATTCATAGATCCAAAGCATAAAAGATTTCTGTTCAAGTCACTGTGAGATCTTGGGCAGGTCCCTTCCCCTCTCTGTCTGTTCACTCATTAGCAAAATGAGAATGGAAATTCCTTCCTCCTACTGTTGCATTTAGAATTATAGGAGGAAATGCAAATAAAAATAATGCGATGATCCACAAAATGCTCTCCAGATGCTGATTACTCTATTATTATTGCTGAAGTGTAAATAGTGTGCTCCTTGAAGGTAGGCTTCCGATCTCTTCTGTGTTTCACCCCACACCTTGCACACAGGGGTGTTCATCCACCGCTTCCACGACGACGTGGTGTACTCAGTGGCGTTGTTAAATCTCAGTGCAGCCGTAAGCCAGAGCTTCCGGGCTGGCAGGGAGGTGGTGATGAAGAGCCCTCAGCCCTTCATCTCGGCTAACTCCTCCCTGCTCAGTCTCAATGGTTCAGTATCTGCCGAAACCGGTTCTGCTCAGTTACTCGGGAGGGGCCTTCTGCTCAAGACTGGCGAGGTCACTTTCAGGTGATCGTCCACCAAGTCCCTGAAGCAGCTCCAGGATATGTTGTGATCCAGGTCAGGAATGGTTCACCGAGCAGGACGCACCTGTGTTCCCCAGATCAGCTCTGAACCAAGGATAGTGTAAACACACCTGGGGAAGGGCCCGTCCTGTCGCTAGAACACAGCTTTTATCATAAGGGGTTCGGTGGCAAGCTGGCGGCGCGGTAGAAAGCGCGGGCGCCGGGAGAAACGCCTAGAGCCAGCCTGGCCACATGCCGTTGTCTAAGTCACGTCCCACTCCGGTCCTCAATTTCCTCCCCCGTAAAATTGGCTACGATCGCTCATGGGCCCGCCTCTTCGGGAATTAGATTCCAACGATCGCTTATAGAACCCCGTCCCGTGACCCTGTGCCGGGGGTCTGCGCCAGGCAGGGACGCGGGCGAAGCTGCGGGGCCGGTGACTGCCACGCCCCTCTCCGCCCGCGGTGCGGCACTCACGGCCCGCGGGCCGACTTTGCGAACCTCTAGGGGGCGAGCCCGGCGGTCGTCTCTGCCCACGCGGCACCTCGGCCGTCTAGCGTGTGACTTCACCAGCGTCCCCGGGCCAGCGGAGCATTGAGAGCCTGGGTCGCCTCCCACTCCCACAGCCGGCAGGTGCCAGGACTCTGCTTCGCCTAGACGCCTGGCGTCCGCGGGCCTGAAGGGGTTAAAGCCTAGGGCCTGGGCGCCCGGCCTGGGCGCCCGGCCCGCGGCCCCGGAGCGGCGGTGCCCAGCGGCAGGCAATCGGGCCGGGAGGCGCGGGGCAAGGCAGCGAGCGGGCAAGAGCTTCCTCCTCCTCCTCCTCCTCCTCCTCCTCCTCCCTCCGCCTCCGCCTTTGTAGCGAGTTCCCGGCCCCTCTTCCTCCCCCCGCCCCCCAGCCCCGGCCCGCTCCCTCTCTCCCTTTCTTCCTGCCTCGCCTTCCTGCGGCGAAGGAGGCTCATCTATTATAAATGCACATTCGGGGCTGACATCAGCGACCAGCGGCGGGCGAGCGCCGAAGAGCGGTCCCTGCGCGCTGCCCGGCTGGAGCGCGGTCCCCCGGCTCGGCTGAGCCTCCAGCGGGGCGCGGGGAGAGCGCCCAGAGCCTCCCGGGCTGCGAGCGAGCCGAGCCGCGCAGGACCCCTTCCCGCCGCCGCCCGGGCCCCGAGTGGACCCCGGCCGCCGCCCCTGCACGCCGCGCCCGCGCCCCCGCAGCGCCCCGGAGTTCCTGCATGACTGTCACAAAGGTAAGCGCTCGGGACCCACCGACGCTTGCAGCCCCGGGCCTCAGCTGCGGGGGGGCCGCGGAGGTGGGAGTGTGGGAGGGGGCACTGGTGCTGGGAACGTGCAGCTTGCGCTTCCTTTGCTCCCCCAGTCGCTCGACTCGCTCCGGCCCCCAAGGACTGCAGAGGGAAGGGGGAGGATGCCGCTTTGGCAGCCACTGTGGTTTGGACAACATCCCTCTGCACCGGCCCAACCCCGGGACTGCATTTTTAACCCTTGTTTAGGATGCTGCATTTTTAACCCCTGGAGAGCAGTGTTGGGCAGCTCTTTGGTGTCCCCCATTAGAGCGCGCTGCGGGGAGCGTCGCTGGCAGGGACTCGTACTGGACAGTGGTGCAGGAATGGGCTTGCTGCCCTGAGGAGGCCAGCAGAGGGGAAAGCCTACCACACCTGCTGGCCTCTGCTGCCCATCTCAGGGACTCTGGCCCCACGACAACGCCAGTCAGTGGAGAAGATGCTCCCCAATCCCAGGAGTTGCTACTGAGGATAGGAAAGATTCTGAGGTGACCGGCTTGAAGATATGGGGTGGGTATGCCACAGGGGAGGCTAAAATAGGCATTCTGGCAGCCCCCATTTTAGAGGAGAGTTCTGGGACTTTGCCATTGGAGCTCAGGTTTACTGGAGAGACTTCTGGGCTTACCTGTTGAGGGAGGAAAGAGTTAAGAGAAAAGCAGACAGAGTTCTGGAAGGTGCCCAGCATTAGGAGACCAGGGAGACCTGAGTTCACTCCCCAGCTCTACCCTAAGCCCATGAATGACCTTGGCTGGGTCCTTCTGCTTTGGGCTCAGTTTCCTCTTGTGGAATGTGAGGATGGTAATATGGATCCTGAGGGGCATGCTGGGCAGTTGAAAAACCAATGAGATCAAGGGCGTGAACCCACATTTTGAGAGAACTCTGTCAGAGTAAGGAGCTCACAGCCTGGCCTTGGCCTTGAGTTTAGTGATCCATGTACCCAAGGCCAGACTCCACTAGCTGCTCAGCTGGCTTTCAGAATTGGAGAGTTGGAGGCCAAAGTGAGAAAGCAGCTTGCTTGTGGTCAGAGCAGTGGACTAGATGGAGGGTCAGCTATGGAGGCATCGGGAAGGGTGGTTCTGGGTCCTTTTGATAAACCAGGGGACTGCCCGTGCCTCCTTAATATCTGCCACAAGCAGCATAGTCATTCAGGGTCTTTGGGCTCAATTCCAAAATTGGGACTTGGAAACATTGTGGGAGGATGAACTTGGGGCCCGAGGAACTATCTCAGCTCTGGCTACTACTGGCTGCTGTGACCCACAAGCTTAGGATGCTTAGTGTTTTTGAAATGATACAAATGCTATCCGGCTGGAAAGGGTTATTATCATTAAGGTTATTAATGTCAAAGATGTTGGGGAAGAAGAGTAATGAGTAGGCCTGGATGAGAGATAAAGGATGTGAGATTTGTAATAATAGCACTGAGATCTGACTTAGTGCCTCCCCTGTGTCTCTTTATATACGTGAGTTCAGCTGTCTTCCTTCTCAGGAGACCTACAAAAAAAAAAAAAGGTGTGTTTAGTCCTCCTTAACAGAGGAAGAGACTGAAGCTCAGAGAGGTGTAATGATTTGCCCAGGTCACACAGCCAGTAAGTAAGTAGCAGAGCTGGGGTCTGCCCTCAGATCTGTTGTAATCTATGGCCTGTGACCTTTCCATTGCTGTGCACTGTCGAGTACCCTGGAGATTGCGTTATTTCCATGGTAGAGGGGCACTACTTGGAGGCCTGGGCCCTGGGGTGGGGAGTCCATAACGGTGGGCCCTTGTCTGTTAAACCCACTTGCAGGCCTGGCCTTTTGGTATTTGGTGATTATTCACTAATGCTCCCCCTCCCCCATCCACCCCCAAACCCCCCCTGTGTTTCTCTCCTCCTCTAACCAACGTGGCATCAGTTTAAGCCAGCTGAGAGGATTAAGTAAAATCCCCATCTTAACCCTATCTTCTCTCCCTTTGCCAGCTCTTTACAGACTAGCAGAGTTCCTATGGGAAGGTTCCTATGCAGGAGCAGGAGGGATACAGGAGAGGGGTCTGGGTGCAGTCCCGCTGCCCCAATGCCTGCTGGAAGAGGCGCCTTCACAAGTTCTAGAAGAAACCACAGTGCTCTGGGAGTCTAAAGGCCTGGCCTCTAGTCTTAGATCAGCCACTAACAGGCTGTGTAACCTTGGGCCAGTCGCTTTCATCTCTAGGTTTCTGTTTTCCCATCTGTGAAATGCAAGAATTAGTTTCAATGATGTCTAGGATTATTTCTGCTGGGCCTTGCGACATCTTCAGCTTCAGCAGGGAAGTCAGATCTCTCAGATCTCACGGAGATTGGGTGGCCCTTTGTTCTCTGGGATGTGGTCTGGTTACAAGACAGAGATGAAGAAGAACCCTAAAGGGCATCTGGGAGGTGATATCGCTGCTTAAAAACGGGGGGCAGTAGGCAGGGGAGGGAATAGCTTAGAGAGTGAGACCACAGCCTTTAACTGCTCTGCCTCCAGACACAGGGTCACCCCTTTCCGATGAGCCTCATCTTCCTGCCCTCAGACCCATGCCCTAGGTCTTGTGAAAGGCCCCTGGAGGGCAGAGTCCTCAGGCCAGGGTTAGGTATGGATTGCAAGAGATGATCTAGTGAGCCCAGAGAGCCTGGAAAGTGAAGGAGAGGAAACCAGGTGGCAAGTTGCATTTCCTTTTCCCTTTACTGCCTTCCCTCTCGTATATACCCCTAGTCCCCTTCATTGTAGGGCACGGCTGGTGAAACTGCATATAAGGCCTGGAGAGAGGGCCGATTCCTGGAGGGACTCCTGCCCCAACTAGCGACTAGTGCTACTGATTCAGAGCTATGCAGATCACTGGATTGTGACCTTCCTGACTGATGGCCTTGTTTCTGGTTATGACATTTTAAACTCTGTTTCACTGTGTGTGTTTTAATAAGCTACCTTAGTTCCTTTATGCAATGAGGAGGAGAAGAAAGGAAGAAAAAGAAAAGAGAGTAGAAGGAAGGACCAGATGCTGCTTCCCAGACTTTGAGCATTCGCAAGAGGTCAAGGCGCCATCTCTTCCCAATTTTCGTCCCGTATCCCTCCACGGGGCAAGTCAGGTGCAGGAGAGTAAGGCTGCTTTCCTGGTAATAAGATGATTTTACTCCAGATGATTTAATTCTTTGAGTTCTTGTGCCTGCTTTTTATAATTTTTCTATCTCTATTCCATTTCAGTCATATGCTCGTCTCCAGTTCTAAATATTTGTTTCTAAACTGCCATCATCCACAAAAATAGAACAAAATACCTTAGCGTTGTATGCAGAATACAAGGTCAATGGGTTATAAGAAAAGCCTGCAAGCTGTAATGTAGGTCTTCGAGAACTCCTTTTGGCTACTCAGATGTCCTTTGGTGTACTTTATTGGGTTTTGTCCGTGATGTGACCAGAGATGGGGCTTCTAGGTAAGAAAGAGATGGTGGCTTGCAGTGACTAGGCTTCTTTATCCCCATGTATGCCTCTTGAGGTTAGATGCCAGTGAGCTCAGTGCTTTCCAAGTTTACAAGGCTAGTTTAGCAGGCCTGCTGTCCGGGAACAAAGTACCCCGAGCAGCAGAAATGCCTGCTACACCTCAGGAGGACTCAGGAGAAGGAATGTAGGCAAAGAGGAGACTCTGGATGCCAGCACCCACTCTGAGCAGTCAATTCCACAAGCAGCATGTCAGCCATGCCTTAAGGCTCTTTCTGCAGGTCAGCCTTCTCTCTCCCGCCCCTGTCTGGCAGAGCTCAGCTCACTGCTGGAGCCTCTGGCCCCTGCTGAATGTGTTAGAACCAAAGACGATGTTGCTCTCCCAGGTAACTAATAGCAGTTAATTATCTGACAAAGATTGTGTGTCTCCCGGGCCCCATAGAGTGGCTCATAGGAGAACAGAATATTTCAGTGGTCATATCATCCATTCTTCTCCCTTGACAGATGAGGGAGCTAAGGCCCAGGGAGCAGAATCATCACCTGCCTAAAGTCACTCAGCAAGTTTGAGGGTGATGGTGCTGGAAACCGGGTTTTCCTGACTGCTGGTCAGTGCTCTTTCTACCTGCCTGCCCTGTGAGGGGGTCTTCAGGCAACACAAACAGGGGTAGGTGTTTTGGCCCCACTCCAATAACCCTACTGTACTGGCCCAACCTGGACTACTGGTGTCTGGCTTTCTCTCTGTTGGACAGCCCCTTCCCTCAGAGACAAAGCGCTGGGGTTCAAGGTGTATGGGAGCCCTTGCTATACCCAGGTCAGGATGGGAAGGAGGGGAGCGCAAGGGCCCTCTGCTTCCAACTCCCTGATCCAGAATGTAGCCTATGCAGAAGATGCCTGGAACCTTCCCTGCCCCACCCCGCACCCCACCCCCACAAGACATCCCACTTCCCAGCACCTCTTTCCTGCCCAGCTCTTTCGGGGAGAAGAGATGTGAGAGCCAGCATGTCACTGAGCCTCAGTTAAAAGGCGCACATCCAGCTCCTGGACATGTAGGGGCGGGATGGGGGTTCTGCCTTTTCTGCTCCCCACACTCATTATACCTCCTCCTTGCTCTCACTTCTTCCAGGTAACTAGCATTCTCATGCAGAAGGGATGAGGCTAACATTCACTCATTCGCTCAGCCAGCACCCTCAGAGTTCCTACTTTGGGCCAGACTCTGTGTTAGACATTAGGGTGACAGAATGCATAAACCACTACTCCTGTTGTCCAGTACCTTTGAGGAGATGGATGTAGAAAGAATTGTGCCAAAGTCTTGAGTTAGGAGTCCCAGATCCAGGGGACACAAGCCATGAAAGGTCTGTCTTGCCTGCATACTCTAAGTGCTCAATAAATGCAGGCTCTTTTCCTGCCTTACTGTCTCGCCCTCTAGGCGACGAAATTCTCTCTCCAGAAGAGCTCTGGTGAGTTACTTGAGGGTACCCAGAGGCCCTGTGTTCTCTTGCCCAGGGGCATCGCTACCTTGGCACCTATGACAGCAATAAGAGGCATCTGAGAAGGATTGTGAGGTTCCCCAGGGCCCCAGAATCGCCCCACAGTTGGCCAGCCCTATATAGAGTCAGCATAGACTTGAGCTCGGCCAGTTTGGGAGTGTGGACACTGCCTGGACCAACGGCCTGGCAGCATCAGGCCCTGGCAGCTCAGTGATGGAGTGAGTTTTTCCACTTCTCTCCCAGGTTGGCTAGCCTGGAGCAGACATGGCCTCAGCCGCCGCCGACTCCTGGCACCGGGGCAGCCCAGATTCTGATTTGGATATACTGGCCACAGAATTTGTCTGGTGTCCAGGAGATGAGAGAATGTGCAAATTCCCTCTGTGCCCAGCCCCCTCTCCTTCCTTCTTCTCTTGACCAGCTTGTTCCGGTTGCCTTCCTTTCCCTACATGTGGATACCCAAAGGCTCAGGCCCAGCTCAGAGCAGCCTGCAGCCGGGGGAGTTGGAGCAGCTGGCATGGAGCAGGCCCTGCCAGGGAAGGACAGATGCAAATCCAGTGGCTTCCACATGAAAAGAAGCTGTTTAGAATGAGCGTCTCCTTTGTGGGCCTGGAGTGTGGGACCAGCTGCGAAGGAGGCACAAGTGTGGGGAGGGAGGAAGTAGGGGAGGAGCTGCCACTCGCCCTTCCTCACCCTCTCTCCCTCGCTCCCCACAGATGCCCCTGGAGGGACTTCATAATTGGTTTCTGGCTGGCACCCTCCTTCCAATTAATTAACACAGTGATGGGAGGTGCCCAGGTTTGCTCGGGACTGTCCTGTTTACAGACTACAAACATGGGTGACTGCACTGAATCCCTTCCATGGTCCCGTAGTGGGAGTTCTCCCTATTTACAGATGAATACACGCAGTCTCTGAGTGGAAAGATGGCCACACCCTGGTCACAGAGCCAATGTGGGTCAGAGCGGGGATGCATATCCAGATCTTCTGACTTTGAGCCAGAACCTTCTCAATCCGATCACATAATCGTCCACATCCTGTGAAGATTAATCACCATCATCATGAGAATAAGTTATGAAGCAGGCATTGAGCATGCATGATCCCATTTACTCTGTACAACCATGAGGTCTGTTCTGTCATTGATGATCCCATTTTCCAGAGGAGGAAATTAAGGCTCAGTGAGAGTAGGTGAGTTGCTCAAGGCGTCAGGTTTAGCGGATGAGGGCGCGGGGCGTCTGTGCCTGGGCTGTGTGACTCCACAGCACACAGACATCTAGCTTCCAGGCCTCTTGTGCTGGCGTTCCACTCTGTTCCGCTCCCCACCTCTCCCAAGGCGGAGGGCCCCTGTCTGTGTGTCTGTGGTCCTGGCACTGAGGTGTGCTTGACAAATGCTGCTTGCCTTGAAGGTGACACCTGTGGATGTGTCCTGCATAGACTTCCCTATAACCTTTGCTGGAGCTGGGAATCATATAAATAATTTGGGGAAGGGTGCTGGGTGAAGAGGGCACCCTACACATGGCATCCGACACCAGATAAGGCTGCTTAGGCAGGGCAGGCCAGCCCAGGGCCAGAACAGGTGTGACTGAGAACCTTCCCTATTTCCATGAAGCTAGCTTTGTGTAAGAAACACAGGTCTGTGGTCCAAGCCTGCAGCCCTTACCAGAAGTGGCCTTTTCTCGAGATGGCCCTTGATTTCCAGGGGGTGCCAACTCAAGAATGCCAGCTTTAGAGTCAGACAGATGGCACTGGATCATTTACTTGCTATGTATTCTCGGGCAAGTTGCCTAACCTTTCTGAACATCTGTTTCCCTATTCATTAATTGGGATTAATAATAGTAGTGCTTAAAAGAATTATTATAAAGATTAAATGAGCTGATCCACGCGAAGCACTTACCACATGCCTGGCAGTTAGTGTCAGCTATTAACATCAGGAAGACAGAAAATTAAAGAAATGCTGACAACGAGTGTGCTGGGGGTGATGAAATGAGAAGCACAGGGAACTCGGGGAATAATAGCAGGGGCCTGACCTAGTCGAGGAGGTCAGGAAGCGACTTTTAAGTTGAATCATGGGTGAGTAGGAGGTAGCAGGTGGAAGGAGGGAGCTGAGGAGAGGATAATAGGCAGAGGGAAATGCATGGGCAAATGTTTGGAGTCGAAAACAACACACCGGGATTGCTTCCTGCATGCCTACATGGTGATGGCTTGGTTCGTGTAGGAGCTCATTCAATCCTCGGAATGGCTTCATGGTGCAGGTTATTATTGCTGTCCTCACTCTGTAGGAGGAAACAGGCACAGAGAGGCCAAGTAAGCTGCAAAAGGTCATCCAGCGAGGCAGAATAGAGGCTGGTCTGGACCCCAGCCTCCTGACTCTGGTACTCTCCTTCCTCTTCCCTGTGATATGATGATCCCAGGGTGGATGGCTGGTCACATGGCCACTGAAACCAACCTGGGCAAGAGGGGTGTGGAAGTGCCACATTCAGTTGTCCAGCCCTCTGCCACCCGTCACAGAGTCTCCCTGGCTGTACAGGGCAGGGCAGGGCGCCTCCTGGCTGGAAGGAGGCTCCGGGGAGGGGTCCTTTACTTTTCCGAAAGGAAATTTTGCTCTGGCAGGAAAATTTCCACGTTTTACTTTTACTGGGCTCAATTATGACCATTTTTATTCTTTGAATCTTTCTGATGATCTGGATGGATTGGGCCTTGGTCTTTAAAGTAAAACTATAGGTATGTATATATATAAAACTTTAAGAATTGAAAGTCCATTAAGTGTCTGCATTTTGGTTTCTGCCCTGCCTGAACTCAGAAAAGGTGGACATTTTATATAGAGTTCATGCCACAGGCTTAAACTTACTGATCTCTGTGTGAGACAGTTGGTGACACCCTGGGAGGGTCTGGCTGCCCAAAGATGGGGTTGTAGGGAAGCTCACACTGGGTGAATGCTCACGCTCATCCCTGAGAAGAAGCCCCCATGCCCAGTGTTTAATGCCAGAGCCAGCTAAGGTCATCAGGTCCAGCCCTCTGCCTCCATGGCATTCCACACTTTCGAGGAACATGAGAATGACTCCTGATCTTAATTTAGTTTGTTTAATAAATACTAATTTATAAGTAGGCAGTTCTCAGCCTTTCACCAGGTGTTAGGTCCTGCTTTTAAGGAACTGACATTGAAATAAACAATAACAACAGAAGCAGTTAACCCTTCTAGAATGCTTAGTTTATGGCAGCCACATAAAAATTGTTTCATAGATATTTACTCATTTAATCTATATGACAACCTTTGAGGTCTGTGCTATCATTGTTCCCCTTTCTATAGCTGCAGAAATAGTGGCCTAGAGAGAGAAGGGAGGTAACAGTTACTGAGATTCGCAAAGCTGGTAAAAAACCGAGCCTGCCTCCCAGGCCTTCTGTCTTGCCACTCTGTCAAGCTGGAATGACCCCGAAACATGTGGCCAGGGCTGGGGGTTGGGAGGCTCTTGCCTCTGCTCCTTACTGTGTGACCTTGGGCTAGTCCCTCAGCATCTCTCATTCTCTGTTTTCTCACCTGTGAAAAGAGAGTTAGTACTCAACCTCACTAGGGTGCTGTAACATGTAAGTAATATGGAAATATGTAAGTAAGGTCTTTTGAAAATGTCATGGAAAAGAGATGGTTTATTTTAATGTTGAATTTGCAGGCCCTCCCTCCCCCACCGCTACAAGCGTTTCACAGCCTTCAGCATTAGGCAGTTCCATCCAGCAGCTTACCCACTTCTCCTCTGCTGTGGTCCTGACTTCCGAATTGATTCATACTCTGTTGGTAGAAGAGACAAGTTCATGTCTTCTAAATAGCCTCTACGTGTTCTTACTGTCAGGCTAGTTTGGTGAGGATGAAAAGTTGCTTTTCTCTCTTCCTGTTCTATTTTGGTTATTTTAATATGCCTGGGACAAATAATCTGGCTATAAAAATTGGGTGTCCTGCTTTCATTTGAAAAGTGAGCCAAATAAAGCATCGAAACCTTGATCTGTATCTTCCTGGCTCCCTGTGGAAGGTGGGAGAAGATCAGTCCCAGGGCACACAGTCTTGTCCAGGTCTCTGGGCAGGACCTGATTAACAAATGACCTTGACCTTTGCTCCAGACACATTCTGACACCCCAAAGGCTCAGATCTACTTTTCCTTTGGGTTTACAGAAAGGAATATTCTCTGCTAGCTTAAGGCATTTGCAACAAACTATTTAAACATCTCCAGTGTGATTTCAAAACTAACAGCTTTGTGATCTGGGATTGGGGGAATTTCCAGGACATAGAATGACTGATGGAAAGAAGGATGTCGGTGGAAGGGGACAAAAAGATTTAATTAGTGAGTTTTTTTGTTCAACTTCATGAAGAAAATTCTGTTTTATGCCTGCCCTGATGACCTCCAGGTGAAAGGTCGGTTTGCAGGAATGTAGGGGAAATTTGGGATTCCGGGAAATTTGGAATTCTGGGAAAGGGAATTTCTGTGTACCTGAGGGTCCATCTGATAACTTTGTTACCACAAATCTGTCCTCTAAAGGCCCTGGATCTGCCTTCCTGCCATAGGCATTTTAATATCTGAGAACAAACTCAAGTTGTTATGGATTGAAGCTATTTTAGGGCCTCAGTTGTCCAGTTAAACTGGCCTTTTCAGAGTGTGGAAATTTCTCTGCCTCAGAGCTCCCGTAGCACCCAGTCTCTACTATACCAGCTGCAGATAAAGGCCTGACGTGTTATATTGTTTGCTGACTGTTTGATGAGACCAGGGGTTGTGTCTGGTCCTTTTTAGTACCTTTCACAGCACTTGTCAAGAGTGGTCCAGACTTTGGTGTCAGGATACAAGATCAGGCAGGATTTTCAGCAGGCCTCACCTATTCTCTGATGTTGCTGCTTGGGCTCCATCCTTTCTCCTGTAGCTCCGTGGGCTGCTAAAGCTGGAAGGGACTCTAAAGAGATGTAACGAGATCCCCCATTTTGCAGGGGAGAAAACCAAGGCCCCAAAAGGTCTACCTAAGAGGGCAAAGTGGCCGAGCAGAACCTGGGGCTCCCTCAGGTTAATAGCGGGCTCAGGTCAGGTGAGTTTCAGTTCAGTGGGTTTTTCTGCCCTGGGGCCTGGACGTGGCCCTGGCAGAGGCAGGAGGGGCAACTTCCGAGGTTCTTTCTGCTCGGCCAGGGAGCTGTGATTGCTGAGATTTGGCGGTCGCCTGTCCTACGTGCCAGGCCACCACCCTGTCCTCCAAGGTGGCTTGTGAACCCCACTGTCCCTCCTAGAAGGCCAGCCCTCCTGGCACCCTGGGCTGCAGGCAATCCTTCCCTCCTTTGTTTATGTGAAACCATTAGAAAGGCCTCTGGGTTGGGAGCCTGGGTTGCTAAGAGCTTTCCACTGGCCAGACCTTATCACGGCTTGAGAATTCTCCAGGCAAAGTTTTCCCTGGCTCAGAGGGAGGGAGGGAGAGTGGGCGGAGGGAAGGAAGGGGGGCCTCAGGAGCCACAAACAAAGCTGCCCTCCCTGGGCCCCTGGAGAACCAGTGCTGGAGCTGGCCGTGGGAGCCACAAGCTCTGTGGCCTCCGCTTCGGAAAAGCAGCAGGAATGATGCAGCTCGTTCTCCTGAGTTGCACAATGAGCACGATCTCATCTAACCCCACAGCTCTGCTGGTGCCCCCACTTAACAGAGGGGGAAACTGAGCCTCCGAGAGGGTGGCACTCGCCCCGGCCCACACCGCGGGAAAGGGTGACCTGGGACCTGACCCTGGTATGTCTGATTGCACTGCTTTGTGGACACTTAGCGGGCCCCTGGCCTGGCAGTGGATGAGTGACGGTGCTGTGCGCTTACTTGTTCAAGAATGCCCTCCCAGTCACCCTGCCCAGAGCACACTACTATAGAATTTAGGTTCTTTGGGCCTTTTAGATGTTATTAAAATGTAAATTCCGTTGGGAGAAGTAATGCCGTAAGTGGTTGTCATTGACAAAGCCCAGCCCACTGATAGTAGGACCCTAAGTAATGAGAGTCAGGAGAGATTCCTGAGGAGAAAAGTGAGGCCAGAGGAGACAGCGGTTACGAGCCAGTTTTGCCAGGGGAATGGGAGTGGAGAGGATGCCCAGTATTTTGTTTACTTCCTCACTCTGGCTGCCTTGCTCTCCTGACCATTAACTACTCTCCCCACCCCTCACCGCTAGTCAAATAAAACAAGTCTCTCAGATTCATTCAAAAATCATTTGCTAAGCACTTGTGTGCCAGGCCCAAATCACGTGGCACAAAGAATGCAGGAATGAACCCAAGCCATCCCCTCCTTAAGGGGATCCCAGTCTAGTGGGAAAGACAGACCACTCAGAAGGACACACGGCTGCAGGGATGTGGGGGAAGGGAGCTGGCAAGCAGGGGTATGGGAGGGCAGTGGCAGGGGTGTGTGCACAGAACTCTGAAGCCCTGGGGGACCGGGTGGGGGAAGTCAGGGAAGGTTTCTGGAGGCAGAGATCTTAGCTCAGTCTTCAAGGATCAGTAGGCAGAGGCGGGTGAAGAGCAGGGTAAGACATTCCAGGTAGAGGGGGTGGTGTGAACAAAGGCATAGAAGAGGACACGGTGTGGCTTATTCTAGGAGAGACGAGAGTTTGATGCTGCTGGGTGGAAAGGGTAGGATAGCACATAGTTAAACAGGCAGGTAGGAGCCAGGGGAGCTTGAGCTTCGTTCTGTGGTGCTCAGGGAGCCTAGAGGGATTTTAAACAGAGCGCCGACATTGTCCTACTTGTACTTTCAGTGGTCAGCCCCAGCCCATGTTGCCCTAGAGCCAGAGAGGTGATTGGCCATTCACAAAGCCTGTGTGCATGAGGTAGGAGTTCAGTTCCGGCCCCAGCCCAGATTTCCTGAGGGCATCTCCCTGTGCCTGGGAGTAGGCACTGCGCGTGCCCCTCTCTATTGAGGAGATGGCCCTGGCTGGGAACACTCCATGGCACTGGCCTTTCCTATCCGCCTGGGACTGTCAGAGAATTTGAGTGTCGGGGTTGAGAAGATGGAAGGAGCGGGCAGAGGGCCAGAGGTCTCCTGCTAAGGAGACTTGGTTGTGGCATGGTGAGGCCACCGCGGTGGAACTCTGGAGGCTCCTGCCTAGACCCCGACTCTGACATTGTGTGGGTATGTGATCTTGGGTTGGCTCCTTCCCCCTCTAGTTGGGTCTCAGTTTCCCTAACTATCTTACAATAATATCACTTGGTTCAAGGCCGGGTGTGGGAGTGAGCTTATGGACGTGTTTATACCCAGAGCTTATTCCTGTTGCTGCCCAGCTTCAGGACCAGGCCCACCCTCCTCCCTCCCCCAGCTTCTCCAGAACCTGCAGCCAGAGTCTCCTTCTGAGCGTATCTGCACACACACAACACACACACACACACACACACACATGCACGCACATGCACACACCGCGACACACACATGCACATGCACACATTCACCCAGACTGCTAAGGGTTGTGAAAAGTTCACAAAATTTGGAAGTCGAGGATGAGAGTTTGAATCCCGGCTCTGCCCCCAGCTTGCCCAGTGACTTTGAGCAAGTCATTCAGCCCGTGTGAACCTCTCATTTGTTGTAAACATCAGCCCTTTGCACACATAAAAGATTTGATGAGTCAGCCTTGTCCACGTCTCTTTAATACATTCCACCTGTGCTGATTCTGCCTCCTTCAGCCATAGAAACTTTTTGATGAAAATTCTATCCAGTTTTCAGTGGTGACCTGAGTCAGGGGTAGGGTGTAGTATTAACTGGATACGGCACAAAAGACCCTTCTAGAGTGACAGTGGTTAGGTGAATGTGTGCATGTGTGAAAATTTGTCAAGCTGAACACTTAAGGTTTGTGCACCTGTAGTCTTGTCAGACATATTTTAATATCTGAATGTTAATATTTTATTTTATTATATTTATTAATAATAAAATATTAATATTTAATATATTTATATTTGATTTTTTTTTAATTGGACAAAAAGTCCTTCTTAACTTTCTGCTTCAAGATTCATGTCTCTCCATCTACTCATATATTTATTCAGTCTACCAATATTTGTGCCCCAGGCAGCCCAAGCACACGGAGGTGAAGGAAACGTAGATGTGTGAACTGTTGTGGGAGCTCAGAGATGCAGAATCTTCAGTGGCTCTCTGTTGCTATTAGTAGTGATTCTCAATACTGGCTGCAAATCACCTGGGATTGTTCAAATGCTTGTCCCCAGGGCCAGCTTCATGGGTGTGCGACCCCTACAATGATTGGTTTAATGTTCTGACACTCTCCTGAAATTCTTTATCATTGTTGATCAAGGGGCCCTATAAATTATGTAGTTGGTCCTCCCTGACCTCCTTCCCTGAAACAATAGAATCGGAATCTCTGGGAGATGAGGTCTGGGCCTCAGGATTTCTTCAAAGCTGAGTTTCTTTCCAGGTGCAGCTCTTATCCTCACACACTTGGCTGAAATAGAAGCTGGAGACTGGCTCTCTAGACACTTGTAACTGAGTTGGAACGATAAGACCTCGCACGTGAGAGTGTCACAGGAGCAGTTCCCGGTGGCAGTGATCCGTGAAGGAGCTCAGGGAGGAGAGGGGGATCGTTGTGGGGTGGGATGGTTAAGGAAGGCTTCATGGAGGAGGTGGCACATGCGCCATCCTGAGAAGGGTGAGAGAAAAGAATAGGAGAGAAGAAAAGACAAAAGCAGAATAGCATTTAGGAAAGGGAGGGACTCATTCGGGGGGAAAGAGAAGAGCCAGGCTAACTGGGGTGTGAGTGTCACTTGAGCAGAGAGATGTGGTTGGGAAGCCAGGATGGGGCAAGAGCGGGAAGCACAGGAAATGACCATCTGAGAAGTCAGAATGCTGTCGGTAGTGGAGAGCTGCTGAATATTCTGGGTCCAAGAATAATGTGCTCCATGAACAAACATTTGAATGAATAAATAAAAGGAGTGTTTGAGGAAAACTTAAGGAGGACCAGCCTGCTAAGTCACCCAGGTTTCCAGCCAGAACTGTGACCCACCTGTTCCTGGAAGCTCTACACCCTCTTCCCCGTAGGCGGTGCCTGCCTGTGCAGGAACCCATGTCCCCTGCAGGACGGTCTTGGGCAGCTGCGATTGAAGCGTCCCTAAGAACAACAGACACTGAGTAGATCATGTTCTCCCATTTCTAGGAACGGCAAGTAGTGGTGGTGGTAGAGGCGTGCTTCTGGTAAAAACTGGGTTCTGCTCTCTAGCTCCCACCAGGCTTCCCAGCCCAGGTGAGCAGCCCCTGCAGGAAGGTGGCTGTCTCTGCCGTCTTATATGTCTCATGGCTTTGGTGGACTCTTCAGTGCCTGGAGAGGGCGTGAGGGTCTTGCCTGGGACACAGCAGCCCCCATTTCTGAGTAGCCAGCAGCAGATCAAACAAAGATCTGTTTATTTCTTAGTCTCCTAAAATATTTATGCAGGAAGACGAGAAAAGATCTCTGTTTATTGAACGCATCCTCCAGGGAAGAAGCCACAGGGAATGGGCTGCTTCCCGTGTCTGAGAGCCAGTGAGCAGAAATGGAATCTCTTTGAATTTAAAGCCAGACAGAGCCTGTGTACTTGCAGAAGGAAGAGGGATGGAATCTCTGGAGGGGACAGAAAGCCCTCTCAACCTCCTGCCACCAGTCCCAGGAAAGCCTTTTAGCACATGCTTTCCTGGTGACTCTAAATAATAACAACTGAAATCTCAGCCAAGTTTATAATCTGTGTTCTGTCTCTCACATGCTGTGTGACCTTGAGCAAATTGCTTAACCTCTCTGGGCCTTTGTTTCCGACTCTGAAAAGAAGGATGTATCCATCCAGTTCTGTGGGCCCCTCGATAGTGTTTGGAGAATCAGACGAGCTGTGGAGCAGCTTAGCTCTGAGGTAGTGAAGGAGAATAAAGGGGTGTAGGAAACAGAGTACCATGCAGGAGTCCCAGCTAGGAAGTGTTCAAGGCTGGAGACTGACTGGGAGCAGGACTGAGTAGCCACCCACGTGGCAGTCTCGGCTGAGGCCTGTGGGGTCAGACCAGAGGGAGTGCTCCCTGGACCCAGGCTCACGCTGGGGCCCCTTCCCTCCTTCCTCCTTCAGCTGAGCCCTGCTGTCCATGTCCCTGAGAATGCTGGCAGGATTTCCTCCCAGGAAGGGGACTTGGGTGTCCGGTTTATATCCCTCGGGAATTTCAGACACTGAGGAGCAAGGCAGCACTTCCCCCTGACAATGGGACTGACGTTGTCTTTGGATATGAAAGTCCGTGGCTCTGTGCTCCGAGCCTTGTGGCCAGCCTCAGATCATCAACAGTCCACACTCAAGGAACCGGGACTCCCTGCCCTCAATTCAGCCCCTGGTGCAAAGCTTCGAGGCCTTCTCCCGGGGCCGGGGTTCGGTTCCAGCTCCATGGCTGGCTTGCTGTTCCTGTCTCCCATGGTAGGCCTTTTAGAGGTAATGGTTAATAACAGTTATTAACATTAGGACAATCTGAATCTTACTACAAACTACCATCTACTATGTATCTTGCTCCCTGCCAGCCCCTGCACTGGCTCAGGGGACACAGAGGGGACCCATCTCATCAACATTTAAGGAAGCTGAGTTCTGCCTGGGAGGCAGACAGATACGGATGCGGTGATTAGAGCAATTCCGAACGCAGGTCCTAAAGGCCCCGAGCACTGGGAGACTGGACCAGGCCTCTGAGAGGAGGCGGGGCTGGAGTCTGACTTTGCAGGGTAAATAGGATTTGGAAAAGGGTGGAGCAGGGGGCTGCAGCATGAATACTGGCAAGAGCAGCAGCACTCCTAGGGGGTGTTCCAGAGCTTCCAGTTTGTCCAGAGAGGTTTGAATGTGAAGGGTCAGAGGCTGGCAAGGTGGGGTGGGGGCTTGGGGAGTAGCCAGAGGGGAGGTGAAGATGGAGGCTGGAGCTAGTAGCCCATAAGTCAGTAAAGAGATCTTCATGGGAAAGAGACGTGATTGAGTCATTAGATTCCGCAACGATAAATACTCATTAAGTACGGACTGTGCTAGCTACTGTCCTAGGCGATGGGACACATCAGCATCGGTGAACAATACAGAAAAAGTCCCTGCCCTCAGGGGACTGGCCCTGGAGGGCGAGAAGAAAGGACAGAACACAAATACATAAATATTAGGATGTCAGGTGGTGGTAAGCACTATTAAGAAAAATGCAGTGGGGTCAAGGGCAGAGCGATGGGACAGTTAGAGTGGGCAGCTGTGAAAAAGGGACATTGGTGCCCAGAGTGGAATGAGGGAAGCATGGAGCCACGCTCATCAGGGAAGATCTCTCTGGCTGAGGGAGCAGTACGCTTACGGGCTCCGAGGAGGCTGCCTGCCATTGAAGGTGCAATCATGAGGCACTTGTCTGGGGACTGTTAGGGGAGAGGGTCGGAAGGGAGGGGGAAGCTGGTCTGGGTTATATTGAGTCCTCCTGCCTCCCACAGGCTGGCACTTGCTTCCTGCTCTCTGTTTGTTGACTGACTGCTTGAGAGTGGCTGCTCAGAGAGGATGACAGGAGTAGGGAGAGGCTGCAGGCCGAGATTCTGGTGGCCAGTTTGAGCTGAAGGAAGTCTGAGTAGGCAGAGGCAATAGCATAGGGAAGAGGAGTCTACAGGCCTTGATGACGGAGTAGACGGAGAGGAAGACAACAGCCAGGTGGTTTGGGTGGTCCTGGAGCTGCCTGGAGAAGAGCTGGATCCACGAGTCCAGGGGCATCACCACAGCAGGCTTTCCACACCCCTCCCATGGGGCCTCTGAGCCCACCTGGCCTCTGACCTGGGCTTGTGGGTGAACCAGAGCCTCACCGCTCCCTACCCTCTTGAGGATGCTCCAAACTGGGCCGTGTCCTCCTACAGGGCTGGCAGGGCTCAGGGAAGTCCTCAGGGGCCGCCCTCCCCTGCCAGCCTCACTTCAAGTCCAACCTCATTAGTATTTTGAGCAGAAGCATATTTATTTTTCCTGCAGGGAATTGGTGCCCTGCTCGTTTCAAATTGAGTAAAACCAAAGAGCAATTAAGAGGCACAGCCTTCTTGGGTCAAGGAGAAGTGACAGAGGGAAGCCGTAGTTCTGGCTGCTGGGCACATCTGCCGAGGGCTGGGCTGGGTTTGGAGGGGCAAGGAGGGAGATGCTGTAGGATTTGCATTCACCAATAATAAAATACTAATGATTAATGCTTATTTGGTTGCTGAACACATTCCAGGGACAGTGCTGACTGTTTTACATGTATCTCATCACCCTTTCAACAGCCCATGAGGCACAGAAAGGGGGCTGCTACTGTTATATCCATTTTGTGGATGAGGAAACTGAGGCTCAGAGGGGATAAGTAACGTGCCTGAGGTCACACAGCTAGTAAACTGAGATGCAGCCAGGGTGCTGTCCTATCCCTGAGGCACTGTGAGCCCTCGCCCTTAACTGCTGGGCTGTTTTGTCCATTAAAAGCTTTGTGTTTAGCCAATAGCTTCTCCCTAATTTGTATTTCCTTCCCTTCAAAAAAAAAAAAAAGAGTAAACAAACAAAAAAGCCCTTGCAGCTGTGGACACAGAGACTATACTGGAGTTACTGAGGCAAGAGGAGGCACAGGCTAACATCTCGGCCTCTAGCTGTGCTGTGGCTCTGTCCCTGCCCCTCTCCTGGGGCCTGCACAGTTAGACCCATTGTTCTTGGCCAGCCTGGGGCCAGCAGACCAGTGAGGGGGCCATTGTGGTGGTCCAGGCGAGAGGCCTAAGTCAACCAGTGGAAAGAGCAAGGGCTGGAGAGGAAACAGGATGCAGGGCGATGTTTTGGAGGTTGATGAGTCGGTGGAGGTGCCTGTGAGGTTGAAGAAGACAGTGTATGACCAAGTCAATGGATGACAAGGACTCTGGCCTTGCTGCTGAGAGGGGTGGGGAACCTAGGAGGAGGAGATAGCTCTGGTCAGTGGCCCTGTATACCAGATCCAGCCCCTCCCCTGCACCTGGACCATATACCTTGTTACATAGACTTGGCTCTTAGAGCATTTTCAGTTTTAGAAAATCATCCCACAGAGGTCAAAGCTTGGTGCTTCAGGCTTGCCCTTGGTGCAGGCAGCCCCTGAAGAGAGGTGACAGCCAGTGGCTGAAATTGGGGGTGTCCTGGCTTCCAGGAAACTGAACTGGGTTCCTAATGAGAGAGAGAGAGAGAGAGAGAGAGAATAAACAAGAAGTATTGCTATTTCAGCTTCTCTATCATTCAGGGTCAATGATTTTTACTAATAGCAACCTTCTGGGAATAAAACATTAATCCAAAGACAGAAATCCCATTGTCTCAAGAGAATAGGCCTGCTTTTTAAAAAACAAACAAACAAACAAAACCTGGACCTTAGAGAAGCTAAGGGGAGTTTAGTGCCCTAGAGAGGCAAATCCTTGCCTGCTAAGCTTCCTCCCCAGAGTCACCAGGCCTGGGTTGTCCCTCTGTAGCAGCCTTCTCTCCCCAACTCCTTACTTCCTACTTTTCACTCTACAGCAGACCTAACTCTCCCTTCTCTCTTTGCTGGGCACCCATGGGCTAATCTGTAAACTAATCTATATTTAGAACACTGCAGGTTTTGTGAAGAAGTCTTGTCAGAAGAAAGTTTCAACTCTGACCGGCACTTCTGTAAGAGTGCCACTGCTTGAAGGAAGCTGCTGGGGATGGGAACTGGGGCAGCTGTGCTACGAGCCTGCCCTGGGCCTGGGGCTGCCTTGGATTACGGTTCTGCGGGGCAGGTATCTACCAGCCTGTGCTCCTGGAGCCCGTTGCCTATCTGGGTGGCAGTATTCTTTGGCTTCCCACCATTTACCTCCTTGGCCCCTGCTAGAGCCTGCCCTCCAGCCACACTGGTCTGCTTACTGTCCCCAAACTCAACTTATGCTTTTCTACTCCCTCTCTACAGAAGAGGTCCCCTGATCCCTACTTTCTAGGCTAAGCCAAAATGCCACCTCCTCCATGGAGCCTTCTCTGATCTCTACTCACTCTATACCCTATCCTTCCTTCTCATGTCACTGCTGTGTTGAGATGGTTGTAGCTGCACATGCCCTGTCTCCCCAGCCACAGAGCAAGGCCCATGCCCTGCGTGGGAGAGAGTGCGCGATGCCATGGATCCCATGGTTTGTTCCCTAGTGCCTGGCCCATGGATGTCCCAGTAAGGTTTTCAAATGATATATTTGTATTTTTTGCATGGATAGAAGAATCTATTCCACGTGCGCAATGCAGCTTCAGCCATGTGAGATGCATTTGCTGGCAAATCCATCAGAGGGTGCAGAAGGAAGGCTCCCGAAGGGCTTGGGACCAAAATAGGGAGTTTATTCTTCTTTTTTCACATCCCCCCATCACTGCTCACACAGGGGCTTATGCTGCCCTTGAAAAATTCTAAAGGAGAGAAGTTGTCCCCAGTGCCTCCCAGACCTCCCGCCCAAGACAGGCAGCAAGCAGGCTGGTGACCTTGTGACAGTAGTGTGCTCTCAAGGGACTCTGCCCTCCCCTGGGAGGTTACCATATGCTTTCCGGATGTCCGGGTCTCATTAAGCTCCAGCTCAAAAATTCATCTTGTCTAATTGTGCTCGAGGCCTGAGTGAATTCAGGGACTATTAGACAGGCTCTGTGGGCCTGGAGTCTCCATGGCAACAGAGGATGCGTCCTAATGAACTTTGTCCTTGGAGACTGGCTCAGGGTCCCCTGCCCACCCCTTCGCCTCTCCATGTGGACTGCTGCTTGGTAGAGGCCCGCTCCAGAGGAGACTTGGGGCTGGAGAGTCTGTGCAGCAGCCACAGAGACCCCTGTGGTATAGCAATAATCCCTCCTGGTATTGCAGGGATAAAAGATAACTCACAGATGATCCCACAGCCTCATTGCTAGCTAGAGAGTTTCCCTCCCCAAATAAACCAACAGTCCATCTAAAATACACACACACACACACACACACACACACACACACACACACACACACACACACCACATTCCAGTGTTTTAAGTTCCATTTGTTTTATAAATTTTTCTAAAATGTGGAAGTCGCAGTCTTCCTTGGAGGCCTGGCTCAAAAGTCACCTTGTCCAGGAAGTCTTCCTGGAATATGTCTCTCTCTCAGCCCCACTCTGCCACTGTGCTGGGTTTGTGCCTGAGGGACTTTTTCATCACATTCTGCCCAGGAGTGGACTTCATGATTACATATCAGGCTTGCTTTGCACCAAGTAACAACCTGCTAGCACAGGTAACACCCTGCCTTCCTCTCTGGAGCCCCAGATATGGCCTCCATGGCTCAATCAGAAAGAAAAATGGGTCCTTGCCGGCAGCCTCTCTGTGACCTTGGTTCTACATCAGGGTCCAGGCCTGAGAGCTTCTCTGTTGACGTGGCTCCCAGGAGCCTTCAGAGACCCTTCTGCCTCCTGTGACTGTGAGTGATGCCAAGAGGCAGGTGCTTTGCCTTCCCCACCTGAGGAAGAAGGGAATGCCCTAAAACTGGGCCTTTGAGGATAGAACGGAAAGGAAAAGGAGACTTGAGGAAGTGAAAACAGTAAAGCCGGGAACAGCTTTGGCTCAGCCCTCAGTCTCCTGGTTGCTGAGCCCCCAGACCCCTGGCCCTTCAGACCCTCAGCCTGGTCACCCACAGGAAAACCATGTAATGCGGGAGGAGGGTCAAAACGGAGAGGTGCAAACCCAGCGGTCTCTCCACATGCACCACACCTCCCTCTCAGCTGTCCTGCTGAGTCTCAGTTCTAGAAATGATTTGGAGAGAGAGGAATGAGTGGGGAGGAAGCTGCCTGTCTGACTTTTAATTAAAAGAGACAGGACACCTCCCATCTGGCCTTTAAGGCAATGGCACTCCCTGTGGGGTGTGTGTGTGTCACCATCTAAAGGGATGGATGGTGTGCAGGTATGTGGGTGTGTGAATGGCTGACAGACAGAAGTGGAAATTGAAAATCTATCCAGAAAGCTGAATGTTTTACTCACTTCTCCATAACCCCTCCCCTTACTGCAGAAAACATGTCTTGAGCACCTGTTGTGTGCCAAGCCCTACGCCAGGCCCTGGAGAAGTAGAGATGGACGAGATACCGCCCCTGGCCTCCAGGACTGGGGGGAGGGCTGGCACTGAGAGATTGAGCGACCTGCCTGTCACAGGTGCCTCATTCATCCTGCATCCCCTGAGCACTCCTGTGTGCACCGAGGATAAAGTGGTGAATGCGTCAGAGGTCCTGGCCTGCATGGAGCTCACAGTCAAGGCCGTTGTTGGAGCACAGAGTATGACCAGACACAGTGTGACGAATGCTAGGATGAGGGAAGCACTAGGGGACTCGGAGCAGGAGCAGCTAACAGTCTAGGGGAATTGGAAGACCAGCCTGAGGAAGTGGCCCCAAAACGGAGACATGAAGAAGGAAGAGGATTTAGCCAAGTGAACAGCTGGAAAAAGTGACCGAAGTGAGGGAACGGCAGCAGGTGCCCAGGCCCAGAGAAGAGAAACAAAGGCTTTGAGGAACAGAAGGAGGTCGAGTGCAGTTGGAGCATAGATGGGCCGTGGTGGGCTAAGGCCCAGGCTAAGGAGGGCCATCATCATCCAATTCACAAGGACCATGGACTTGATCCTGCGGGCAGGAGAGGGAACTGCTTACTGGTTTTATGCATGGGAGTGACACCAGATTTACATTTTAAAAAGATCGCTTTGGCATATATTTTTTTGATTAAAAAAATAACATTCGCAGTCTTAATTTAAGGCCACTCTTAGTGCAGTGGAAGGGAACAAGTGAGAGGCAAGGAGGGTATTGCAGCGTTTGGACTGTTTGGCCCGAGTTAGGGTCTGACCCTGGACACACACACGCATTTTACCTAAATGTTTTAATTCACCTTGCTATAGAAATTTCAGACCACTAAGAGCGAGATAAGCCAAAAGGGCTATCACTGCCCTTTATAATGTGTGTCTTTAACTTTTATCTATCCCTATCATGCACCAGGTTAAATAGGATCCAGCTATCATCTCCATGGTTCCCAGGGCTCTGACAGCCCTAGTTAGAGGGGGTCCCATGGTTTTGCCTGCTATGGGGTTTTCTCCTCCTTTTATTGCCCCTCTGGGGTGAGGATGGTTAGTGTGTTTCATGGTTCTCCATGTCAGTGAAGGAAAGTTCAGTGAGACAAGCAACCGGAGAACACCAAGAGGTGAGTCCTTTCTGTTTTCTAATAGAAATATTTCACAGAAGCATGTCTGCGTCCTGAGCGAACAGGGACTGCTTAGACAAATCTTGTAAGCATACATAAATTTTCCTTGTTGGGACATGTATAATTTTATTTCTCAGAAGGGAACACACAGCTTTGCAATCCCTTGCCTAGAAACAGCTGCCCCATTAGATTAATACCATCTGTTTCCCCTGAGCAGGAAGGTGTTAAAGAGCTTCCTGGCCCACTAGGGGTCTGTCAAAGGTCTGTTAGGATAGAAGGTGAGAGATGTCGGGTGGCCTGGGCTTAGGGAGCACGCTGGGGAGAGAGCAGTAGGCAGGGTGGCTAAATTAAGATGTAGAATTGTTGCTGTATCTTGTGCACCATTTCAGTCCCAGGGCTAACACAGTACCTGGCTCCTAAACTAGTTGCTGGATAGCTGAGTGGCTGACCAAATGAATAAATTAGTTGAATGAATGAATGAGAGGGTATGCACAGATGGGTGAAAGTTGACCTGTAATCTACTAAGAAAAAGCATGCTTGTAGATAATGCTAATATGAAGCATGACGACAAAAGGGCCTTTGTGGAGGATGAGCTGTGGAGACAGTGCAAGGTCCTCTGGCAGATGTCACGAGGCTGCATTTCTCAGAGCAGAGTTAGGTCGATGTAGTGTTATGGACTGAATCGTGTCTTCTCCAAATTCGTATGTTAAAGCCATAACCTCAATGTGACTGTATTTAGAGACTAGGCCTTTAAAGAGGTGATTAAGGTTAAACCACATATAAGGGTGGGACCCTAATCCCATAAGACTAATGTCCTTATAAGAAGAGAAAGAGAAACTAAGAGTGTATGGCATGGAGAGGAAAGGCCATGTGAGCACCCAGCGGGAGGGAGGTCATCTGCAAGCCAGCAAGATAGGCCTCCTCAGAAACCAACCTGCTGGAACCTCGATCTTGGACTTTCAGCCTCCAGAACTATGAGGTTGTTTAAGCCGTCTAAGCTGTGGCATTCTGTTATGGCAGCCCTAGCAGACTAATACACATCGGGACCCTGGATCTGAGTTGGAAGGTCAAGGTCGACAGAACATGGAGAGACAAGTGCTGCCTCATAGAATTGAGAAAGGCGCCTGGTCTCCTTCAGAAGCTCATGTAGAACATGCGCACCCAGCAGATTCAGAATAAGATCCCGGGCTGTGGAATCAGCCTGCCAGGGCCCAAGTCCTAGCCCTTCCCATCCTCTAGTTGTGAGGTCCTGGACAGGTTTTAAACTCTCAGTTTCTTTATCTCTAAATGGGGATAATAATGGTAGTTACTATAACTCCTTGTTGTACAAGTAACATTGTGAGCATTAAATTTTTTTACATATGTAAAGTGCTCAGCACGGAGCCAGGCACATATAACTCAGTAAACCCAAGCTGCCTCTCTTCATCCTTACAGTTTTCTCGTTAAGGCCATCGCCCTGGGTGCTCCCTCCTCTCAATGCACGTTCCAGGGACTCCGGCTATGATCCAGATCATTTTGGGATCTCTTGGAGAGCAGCTTTCAGTACCAGTTTCTAAGGTTGAGAAATCAACTTGACACTTCATGGCCAGCCTCCACCCAAGACTCAAACCATCTTCCCCACCTTGAAAGGACCAAACGTGTCCAACCAGATTGCGGCTAAGGAGAGGAACTCTTTTATGAAGGACAAATATAAGCTCTCACTGAGGGTATTCCAAGAATATCTTGCCAGTCCTAAATGGGATTTCACACCAGGAGTTTAAAGGTTATTTTTTTTAAAAGACATGGTGGTTGGGGTAATTTGATCTCAACGATGTCCTCTCCAGGGGACATTGATGGAAAGGCATGGTCTTCTATATGTACACGCCATGATTAGAAATAACAGCCTCAAATTCAGCCTGAGTTCCTCACCCTAGCATTCCAACACTCAGAAATCATGTCTTCTAAGAATGTCTGGAAAGGTGGGATTCCAGGTGCTTTTGTTTTATTTGGTTATGCATTTCTATATTTGCCTTTATTTATCGCATATTTATTACTTGGATAATTAGGAGAGAATTAAGCAAACTTTTAAGAAGTCTTAAAAAAGGAAAAAAGAAAACCTCCAAACTTCCAGCTGCCCAAGACGGTTCTAGGTGTCTTAGGCGGCATAGTCCAAACTTGTATAGCCCATTATCAAAGACACATTAAAAAAAAAAAAATTGTCCTTTTGCAGAGCAATTTGGCAACGTGCATCATTAACTAGAAAAATGTCCATATCCTGTGACCTAGTAATCCCACTTCTGGGAAAGCATCCAAAAAACATAACCTAAAGGCGGGAAAGGCTCTGTGCATCAAGATGCTCATCACAGCATTATTTATAACAACTAAAACGTGGGAGCAAAACAGAGGCCTCACAACTTGGGACTGGCTCAGTAAATCAACCATTCAATGGAACATTTATTCAATGGAACATCCTGCAGCCATTAAAACTCCTAGTACCAAAATGGCTATGACAATGAGAAAAAATGCTCATGTGAAGTGAAAAGGTGGCTTACAAAGTTATATGCACACCATGATTTATAACTGTGTAAAAATTCTTTGGAAAGCACAGATGCTCTTAAACTGAAAAGTGAAGGGAGACTTGACAAGACCTAGAGGTGGGCTAGGGAAAGAAGAAGGGGAAATTCACAGATGGTCTCAGGTTTGTGGAATGAGCGGCTGGGTGGATGAAAGTCCCATGTACTGGGAGTCGTGGTGGCAGAGGAGCAGATTGGGGTGAGGAGAAAATCAGTCATTAGTTCCCGACATGTTAGGTCAGAGATGTCTGGTGTCCAAAAGGATGAATCCAAAGCTCAAGAAAGAGACCTAAGCTGGGGAAGGAAATTTAGGAGCCATTAGCTTATAGACGGTGCTTAAGTCCCTGAGTGGGGGTGACCTCAGGCAGGGAAGAGGTTGAGGCAGTGGGTCTCATCCATGGATATCATTAGGGTACCCTGGGTCCCTATAGGCAAGTGAATCAGAGTCTCTGGGGCGGGTATAATACCCCTAGGGATGGGTATTAAAGTGAGAGAAAAGTGGCTAGGTTTGAGCCTGAAGCTCTGCATGGTTGAGCTTGAGGTGACTGAGGAGATATCACCAAGGGAAAGTCAAGAGGGAGGGAGTGGTCACCTACACCAGCTACTGTCCAGAGGGCAAAGCATGAGGCCGTAGCCTCTGGACTTAGCAGGGTGGATGAGGCCCTTCCAGCTCTGGGATTCCATGAATCTAGACATTTATCGATGGGCCCCACAGCGCCCAGCACAAGGCCTTACATACAAGCGTCAGGCTGTAAGCATCTCTTCTATTGAACTCAACAAGTTATTAGTCAGCCTCTTTCCTTAAAGTAAACATTTTCCATAACCCAAATTCTGGTGCATGGTCTGCAAGATTTTTGAACTGCTTCTGGGTGAAAGAGGCCATGTAGAAAATGCAGTTTGGATATAGAAACATTGGAATGATGGGGATGTTTTAATAGCTCTTGGGTACAGAATATTTGAAACTGGGACAGGCACAGAAAAATCTGGAGCATAACTGAAGATGGAGTTACATTTTCCCCAATATCTCTGGTCAGTCTCTGACGGCTCCAGGCAGAGGGTAAGTTTCTTGAGCACAGAGGGGTGGGCATGAAAGGCACTTTCAGCATCCCCTAGAGCTACTGGCATGGGGCAGGCATTCTGCAGGTGCTCAGTATGTCCATCCTCCATTACCTTGGATTAATTCAGAGTCACAGAAAGGACACAACATAAAAGAACCTTCCCCAAACATCCCAAGCATCTCCTGGCTTTCTCCCTGGCTCCCTGGAGATATTGGGCCTTTGGAGTATGTGGCAGGGTTGGCAAGGGGCTGCATGGCTTCTGTGGGTCAGGCATTCAGACAGGGCACACAGGATATAATCTGTCTCTGTCTGGGGTCTCAGCTGGGAAAACACAAATAATTAGGAGGTGACAAACATCTGAGAAGCTGGAATCATCTGGAAGTTTCTTCACTGTCATGTCTGGTGCCTGGACCGAGATGAGTCGAAGGCTGGGCGCAGCTGGGACTGTGGACAGGAGCATCAACACGTGATGTCTCTGTGTGGCTTGGGCTTCCTGGTGGCATGGCAGCCTCAGAGCAGTAAGATTTCTTTCATGATGACTCAGGGAGTAAATGTTCCAGCGAAAGAGGCAGAAGCATGACCTCTTATCACCTAGTCCCAGAATCATACAGTGTCATTTCCACACCAGATTCAAGGTCAGGAGACAGGGGACCCACCTCAGAGCCTTCTTCCAAAAGCGCTTCTCTGGCTGTCATTCCCAGCCTCTCTCTAAGGTGGGTCAGACTCGGTCTTCAGAAACAGACACCACGTTCATGTTCCTGCCTTTTCCAAGACCCTGGGGTTTTTATTATCTTTCAGTCAAAACCAGATGCCTTCCAGGGGAGCATCTCATGGCATAGGGGCTTGGGATTGAGGGACTCTACATGCCCAGTGGCTGCTCTTAGGATCAGCCGCAGCTACGAGTCTACGACTTGCAAAGGGTGGTGTAGAATGTGCAATGCTGCCTTTGTGAGAGGACTTATCATACTTTTCCTGTGACCCACCTTTGGGCCAGCATTTCCTTTTCTTTGGACTGAAGCAACCTAAACCAGACCTGGTGGCCTCATCTTGGCCACCGCAGGCCCAGAGACGGAAGTCAGAGACTGGGCAGTGCCCAAAGGGGAAGTGATCAAGGTCTGGCCTCCTGTGGCTAGCTGCCCATGGCCAGACCCGAGGAGTGGTAGTTACAGTTTCCAGGCCTCCTGGGAAAAGGGCCAGCAAGGCAGGTTCTCCCTCCCCCATGCTCTGGTTCCTGGAAGACTGCGGCCTTGGGGACAGCTCCCTTGGGCAGGCCAATCTGTGTATGCTGACCTCAGGCTGCGGCAGGGGGCAGGGCAGCTCTCTCCACCTTTGTGTGCGTGTGTGTGCGCGCGCGCATGCACGCGCGCATGTGTGTTGATGGAGGTGCATTTCTGTCTTTTAAGGATTTGGCTTTTTGTGCAGTGAAGGGATCTTTTGGAGAAGGATGTAAAAATTGGAGTTCGGGGAACATATTCCCCTGTTCTTCCCAATTTCTCCTATCCCAGGGAGAGAATGCCCTCAGGAACTGGAATTCTTGAATGCTAGGTAATTGGAGTCTCAATCCTTTGTCCAGACTTCCGAATGCCCTTTCCCAGACTTCCCGCAGCTAGAGTGATGGGGTTCCAGGAGGGGCCTTGGAATTCTTCATCCTCATCGTCATCATCATCCACCTCCCCTGTGTCCACCATGCCAGCCCTCCATCCATTCATGCAACAGGCATTGTAACAAGTATTTATTTACTCAAACTCCTACTCAATGCCAGGTACAGAGAACTCAAATTCAGGCCCTGTCCTCAAGGGCAGCAGAAAGGAAACTGACTTGGGACAGGAAGAAGGGAAAGAAACAGTAGTAACAGGAACAACCCGGGTGCGGGGTCTTGTAAGGACCAAATGTAGCCGGCCTGCAGGGCATATTTGCTTTGTCAAGAGAACTTGTCTTCTCTCAAGTGTTCCCTGCCCCGGCCCTTTCTTCCAGAGAGGAAGAGGATCTGGTGAACTGAGTCATACTAAGCCACTAGGAGCGGCGTGTCTTCCTTCTCCATCTGGGTCTATATCTAAGAATGGGGTCCTGGCCATATGAGCTTTGGGACAGAGGATCCGTTTGTGGTGCACATCAGGCAGTAGGCTTGAGGTAGCGGGAGCCTGAGCCAAAGTAAGGTCAGTGGAGAAGAAAAGGAAGGGAAATCACTGAGCTCTGGGGCCAGGCCTTGCCTCCTGCCTGACACAAGAAGTGCCGAGTTGTCTTTGATGAAGGTTTGTTTGGAGTTGGAGGATTAGATGTGGAGTCGAGGGTTCTTCATCTCTTAGCTGTGGTCTCCCAGCTCCTTCCAGGGCCAGGCTGGAGCCCATTCTTTGGCCATTCGCTCCCTCACCACTGTTCTTTTCCCAGAACATCCTGTGCGACTTAACCAAAGGCTTAGAAGCTACTGATAGAAGGCTGCTGCTCTGGCTGCCCAGGGGTGAGCTGGGGTCAGTTGGTGAGGACATAGGGATTGGAGAGCTGCTTCTCACTGCACGCCATGTGGATGGGCCTTTTGGGCCTCGTCACTGGCAATGATGGCAGACAGGATGGAATGGGGCGGGGGAGTGTGAAGAGGTTCCATTCAGTACACTGGCGGGACCTGGAATCCACATGAATGAGTCATCCATATTGGCCAGTGAGCCCATCCCCGTGGGCCCTGTAATTGTGCAACCAGCTTCCCCCTGCCACCAACCCCCTCCCCATCCTCCTGCCTCCCACACCCCCTGACTTTTCTTGGTGGAAACCAGGCCAGAAACTCAGGCACAGACAGAAAATTATTGTGGTGATGATTTCATTGTTATTCAAAATTAACTAAGTGAATGTTTAGTGAGCACCTCTTAAGGGTAGGTATTGACTATCTGTTGGAAATGGGCGCTGTCCTCAGGGAGCCTGCAGTTCTCTGGCCCCAGTGCCAGCACCCTTAGTAAATGTGGATGGATGCAGCCTGTAAGAGGAGCTAGGGCTCCACAGAATGGCATGGGGTCCCCAAGGCCTTGCTTACAAAGCAAGTGGTGAGCCACTGCCTGCCTGAAGTTCTGCATTTTCCTCATGACTCCAGGGAGTTAAGACTGGGGGCTGGCTTAAGTCCTGGGTGCACCCCTTCACTGCATGCTCTTAATTTGACATCCAAGACCCCGTGCTGCCTGGCCCCATCCATATTCTGGGGCTTGTCTCCCTCACTGATCTCCAGACTCCCTTGTTCCAGCAACAACAGACTCCTTGGTCTTTCGTGAACAGTCCTTGAACTTTACCCTCTCTCCATTCATGCCTTTGTTTGTGCTGTTTCCTCCCCTCCCTTGCCCCTGGTTCTGCAGTCGGAATCTGGAATCTGAGTCAAGCTCCCATGCCAGATTTTCCTAGACTCCTTCCCCATCTCTCTGTCTGGGTCAATCAGACATTGTTCTGCCTCTTGCTCAGCATTGCCCCTTAGTTGTCTAATTCGGACACTGGATTGTGAATCTTTGAAGGCAAAATGGTGCTTTTTTTCTCAGAGGGAAGATGAGGCATAGTAGGTTACCTTGGTTTAGGCTCTTCACTTGACCGCTTACCTTTCTGTGACTTGGGCAGATGACCTAACAGGTCTAAGCGTCAGTTGTGTTACCTGTAGGATAGGGAAAATAATACCTGCCTCCTAGGATTGTCACTAATGATGAGGTACCTCCATACCTGATAAGTATTAAATCTTCCATAAGTGTGGGTCCCTCCTCCCATTTCTCTGTGCAGCTCCTGTGGTCTTAATGCTGTGCCTTGCAAAGATAATATATTGAATAATTATTTGACGACTAAAATGAGTGACTTGAGCTCAGAAATAAACCTGAGCATATACAGTCAGCTAATTTTCTATAGGAGCACCAAGAATACACAATGGGGGAACGATAGTCTCTTCAATAAATGGTGCTGGGGAAACTGGATATTCACATGCAAAAGAATGAAATTGGATTCTTATAGCACACACAAAAATTAACTCAAAATTGATCGAAGACTTCAATATAATGTATGAAACTGTAAAACTTCTAGAAGAAAACATAGAGAAAAAGCTCCTTGACATTAGCCTTGGCAATGATTTTTTGGAAATGACAGCAAAAGCTCAGGCAACAAAAGCAAAAATAAACAAGTGGGACTACATCAAACTAAAGAATTGTGCACAGCAAAGGAAACCATCTATGAAATGAAAAGGCAACCTACAGAGAACATATTTCTAAACCATATATCTAATAAGAGGTAATATCCAAAATATAAATGAAACTCATACAACTCAATAGCAAAAAACAAACAGCAACAAAAAAGAATAGGTAAAGGATCTGACTAGAAATTTTTCCAAGAAGATATACAAATGGCCAACAGGTATATGAAAAGATGCTCAACATCACTAATCATCAGGGAAATGCAAATCAAAACCACAATGAGATATCTCTGCACACCTGTTAGGATGGCTATTGTCAAAAGAATAAAAGCTGGTAAGTGTTGGTGAGTGTGTGGAGAAAAGGGAACCCATGCGTACTGTTGATGGGAATGTAAATTTGTTCAGCCATTATGGAAAACAGTATGGAGTTTCCTCAGAAAACTAAAACTATCCAGAGGAAATGAAACCAGTATCTCAAAGAGCTATCTGTACCCCCATATTCATTGCAGTATTATTCACAATAGCCAAGATACAGAAACAACGTATCTGTCAATAGATAACTGGATAAAGAAAATGTGGTATATATACACAATGGAATATTATTCAGCTTTTAAAAAAGGGGGTTCTGCTATTTGCAACGACGTGGATGAAACTGGAGGACATTATGCTCACCGAAATAAGCCAGACACAGAAAGAAAAAATTGTACGATCTCATTTACACTTGGAATCTTACAAAGCTGGATACATAGAAGCAGAGGGTAGATAGGTGGTTGCCAGGGGCAGGGAGGTGGGGGAAATAGGGACCTGTTGGCCCAAGGGTTCAGGATTGCAGTTGTATAGGGTGAACAAGCTTAGAGATCTAACACAGAGCCTGATGACCGTATATAGTTAACATACCGAATTGAATACTGGAAATTTACTTGAAGAGTAGATTTCAGGTGCTCTCACCACCCACAACAAAATGGTATTTTTGGGAGATAATATGTTAATTAGCTTGACTGTAGTAATTATTTCACTATGTATATCAAACAATTTTTGACACCATAAATATATAAAATTATTATTAAAAATAATTTTTTAAATAATGAGTGACTTGACTGTCATCTGTTCTGGACATATAAGATGTCCAAATCAGAAAGGATGTTAGAGATCACTTGGTTTATGCCCTCCATTTTATATTTATATATCGCCCCTCTCAATTTTTTCCTACTGATACAAATGCCTCTAGGGAGTTTGGTATGGCAATCGAAGATGGTAGAGATTAGCATTTTCCTGGCTCTGCAGGAAGGCAGTCCTTGACTCTAGCTGGCTGCCTTCTCTTGAGCAGGTTGTCTCCCGTGTCCCAGGTCTCCTCTCTTGTGCTCTTTCCTTTCGTACCATGTCCCTCCTGCATTTCTCTAATGTCCCCTCCCCTCTTACATCTCCTCCTGCTCTCCTCCCATCCCTCCCTCACCCTCCCCTCAAGCACCCTGTGCCTTTAAGTTCTTTTTGTGGAAACCTGATTTCAGACTAGCTCCTACTTCCGTCTTTCATACTTGAGGGTACATGTCTCCTAGGATCCCATCTCTCAAAGAACTGAGGTTGTCATTTCACTTTTTAAAATGGCTTATCACCTTGCAGAGTAAGATACTCTGCTGCCCCAGTGGAAGAATTTCAAATTCTGTAAGGTGGGTCTGGGAGGCCAACATGGCTTCAGGCCAGTCCAGGATGTTCACATATAGATACAGAGCATCAGAGTGAAAATGTACCTTGGACATTAACCTGTCCCTGACTCCAACTTACAAACACCCAGAGATGTCAGGTAGTACCTCCATCCCATGCCCTGGAAGTAGCCATGGAAATAACCCAAGAGGGAAAAATCTTAAAAAGCATTTTGTACAAAGCTTCATTTGTGTTAGCAGAAGACTGAGAAACATTCCCTATACTGAACGCCAACTAAGCAATGCCAACTGCATTTCTTCAGCAGGAGGCAATGCACCCCAGCCACTGAGTAAGGCTCGTGGAAACCAGCTCTCTCTGTGGATGTGCTCATGCTCCCCGTAATTTTACCTGTTTCATTGTATTCGTTTTTATATTTATCTTTTAAGTAATAGCTTTTCACATTATAAAATGATATATGTTCATTCTGGAAATCTGGAAAATAAAAAAAGTGTGAAGATGGAAATAAAATATCATTCTTTCTCTTACCCCCCTAAGATCACTTTGCATTCTTGTGCTTTTCCTTTCGCTTTTTTTTTTCTGAATGTATATGAGTATATCATACCTTTTGCATTTAATATTATAACATTATATCTGGAGCATTTCCCCATGATGTTATTTATGCTATATTTCATTGATTATAATACTTCAATTTTGTGATCTCTGAAATTGGAATATATTTTCAATCGATAGCATGTTGTAGTTAATTATATGTTTTTCTTTCTCAGAAGAACATAAAAAAAAGGTCAGTCCTACAATCGATCGAATGAGATTTGATGAAGTATAGATGTGCTTCAAAGGCATGATTTTTATGCTTCTCTAATAGTCTATCATAAGAACATAAACATATTTGATTTTATCACCCTCTTATTATTGGATATTTAGATAGGTCCAACTTTCTACTTTTAAGAAACATTCTTATATGTGAAATGTGTCCACATCGCTCATTGTTTGTTAGGAATTCCCAGGAGTAGGTATAATGAGACAAAAAATGAATGAAGATCTTAGAAGCTCTCGATGCACATACATGTACACGTTGACAAGGACCAAAAGTGATTATAGAGGGCATTACACTTACTTCCCAAATTCTTATTTTCTGTGAAGCTCTTTGTGCGAAGATTTTGAAATGATGATAATAAGGACAAATCAACCATGAATAACTCCATTTATTTATGAATGTGTGTGTGTGTGTTTGTATGTGTATGATGGGAAGAGGAGATCGAGAGAGAGAGAGAGAGAGAGACAGACAGAGAGAGAGAGACAGAGAGAGAGAGACAGAGAGAGAGAGAACTGGAGAGAACAGGGGAATAAGAAATGCCCAACACTATAGAGGAGCCGTCAAATACAGGAATGGGTGGTGTAGGAGAGGGTGCTAAAAGTCTGGGGAGGGCAGGAGAGCTGTTGGAGTGAGGGAAGTTTGTTTGGTAAGACTTTGCAGACCTTTAGTTCTACCAGTTGGAGCACAAAGTCTAAAAAGAACACTGGACTGGGTGGGGCCAGGAGATCTGGGTTCAAGCCTTGGCCTACTGATAACTTGCTCTCTAACTGACCTTGAACACATGACTTCCTTTCCTCACACCTCAATTTTCTCCTCTGTCAACAAGGAAGTGGGATTGAATGATCTTTAGGATTCTTCCTTCAGGAAATTTATAGCTTAGGCGCTCCCAGCATTTGGGGAGAGACAGATGGCATAGCTGATTTATAACTGACCCAAGCCTCCCTCACCCCTAGTTCATTGGGGCCTGGAACAACTTTCTTGGTATCTCTTAGCCAGGCAGAAAGTCAAAACCATTAAGTACCCCGGGAAGTGCACAGGAGATGGGAATAGCCAGGTTTAGCTTGACATGGGACTCCCTTCCCAAACAAACTTCACCAAAACTCGTGACAACCCTTTAGAGAAAACTGCTGCTTTCTCTTCTTCCCCAGGAATTCCAGAACGCAGGTGACAGAAGCCTTAAAGTCTAGCTTCTGTGCTTTATCTTAACTGGTCTCTCAAAATCACGGGGCAGACCCCTTCTTCCCACCCCCCAGGGTCATGTAAGTGAGAAACAGGAGTTAGAAACAGTGCTTTGGTGAGCACATGGTTTGAATTGCTCTAATAAAGACCCGAAGTGGCATAAACAAAATTAAAGTTTATTTTTGTTCACATTACAGTCTAGATATATGTCTGGACTATGAACATGGCTCTTCCTTCCAAAGTGGATAGACGCCCAGGTTCCTTCTCTCGTGTTGCTCTGTCACTGAAGATGTCTCATCCCCATCCATGTTTCAACCTACGCGATAGGAGGAAAGAAGTGGAGTGCACTTTCTTCCTTTACTGGAGATGACCTGGAGCTGCCACATGTTACTACTGCTCACATCCTATTGGCCACAACTTCATTACATGACCACACACTCAGATGCAAAGGTGGCTGGGAAATGTAACCTTTTTCCCTGCTAAAAATGAGACCCAATTACTTTGAGAATAGGAGGACAGAATTTAGGAGGAAATGATCAATCTTTCTTAAAAACAGATCTTAAAGCCCAGAGCTTTAGGGCTCCAAATAGTTGCATGATGACAACAGCAGCTTACTAAAACGGTTTACCAAATTGTGATTTGTCAAAATAGGTTGAACTTGACTCCTTCCCCTTCTCAACCCTCACATGCCTTCCCTCCTTTCTTTCTATGCAGCAAATCTTAAAGGAACAGCCTTCAGTCCACTGGTGGGTGGCAAAGCTCTCCCTAAAGGATTGAGAACAGATTTGGAATTGCAAGCATTTCCTTGGATTTTTAAGAGCCAATGAAGCACAATTCCACAGATTTTTATTTTAATACACAACCAAAAGTTGCTTATAAATATTCTCTTGTATCGAACACGGATTGTCAAAACATGGTATTTGTAAACCCAAATCAATACGTCCCTAGAACTTATTGGGGCCTCGAAATCAGAATTCTATGAAGATGAGTGGTGCCTTTTGCAGTTCTTGACAAATCTCCTACTGCGTGTATCTGTATAGACTGCTGGAACTCGAGAAATTCTCAGTAGGGACATTTTGCCCTCAGTGTCATCTTGAGTTGGTTCCAATATCCAATTGCTGCTATTGCTGCTTTTTAATTATAAATTACTGTGAGTTTAACTCCATCATGATTAATTTAGTTTGTTGTGGGTTGTTTAGTGAACCACCAGTGTGTGGTACTTATTTGCATATTTGAAACCTGTAATTTTTCATTAACCACTGTGTCTTAAAGTATCATCTGTGGCCCACCTGCATTAGAATCTCTTAGATGCTTGTTAAAATGCATATTCCTGGGCTCTCATCTAGACCTCCTAAATCAGAATCTCTGGGAGTGGGCTCCAGTATAAGCATCTCTGTGTCAGTGAGAACCTCTGAACATGTCTTTAATGTGTTTCCATGGTGGTTCAAAAACGAATTGCCCAGACCCTTATTGCTAAAGCATCTGCACACCTAATTCTCCAATCTGCTTATATAGAGATAGGTTGCATGTGGATTTATTCTACTCAAATATCCTGCAAGAGAAAGGGTGCTGTTTTATCACAAAAAAAAATTGTGCATAGCTTATTTTAGGAAGTACGTAGCAGGTGATTCATAACACCCCGCTCTTATCCTCTGTTATCCCCATGTTGTTTTCCCACTGACATGTGGGCATGGGTCCAGTCAAGATCAAGGAGCCCAAGACCCCAAGGAGCATACTAGACCCTGACAGGTGCCAACACCTGCTGGAGAAACTCTTTAAAGAAGGAACAATGGGACCAAAACAAGGGGGAATCCTGGGTGATTCTCCACAGGTCACAGAGGAGAAGTAGCTAAGCCTGAGAGTCAAGGTTATGGCTGGAGACTGCACTGGAAAGTGGCTGGGAGGATTTCAGCTCCCCCACCCAGGCCCCCTGAGGCCCTCTGGGGACCGCCTTCCTCTCCACCCCTACGCTGTGCACTGGGGGAGGGGCCGGTTCCAGAGCCCCAGTGGGCCCTTTATCCACTGCCCTCAGCTCTGACTAGAGCACATTGTGTCCTGGCTGTGCCCCTCGCAGCCTCTTAGTGACGGGCCTGTTGTCCAAGATGGGCGCGCGGCTGGTCCGGGCCTGTGCCCATGTATTATGCATCAGCAGCTCGGACAAAGCTTCTGTGTGTGGGAGCCGGGTGGAGTGGGGGCTTGGCCCCCCACAGAGTCTTATTTACCAGGCACTGGATGCCCAGAGGGTAGAATGGTGGGGAGTTCTGTATACAGTAGATGGGCTCTGCAGTGGGGTGTCTGAGAGGAGAGAGATGAGGCGTCACATGTGCCCCTGCACGCCTTCCTGGCTGAAGCAGGAGGGATGACTTACTTAACGTTTAAGGCAGCCAGGGAAATGGTCCCTCCACCTCCCAGGGCTCCCATGCTGACTCAGAATGCACTATTTGGTCATTAATAGAGCCTCTCTTGCTAACCCTGGCCCCAATCAACCAGGAATTCTCTGGGGTACCTATCATATGGCTTGAGGGTCACAAGACAGACTAATGCTGACCTTTTCAGGGTGGACAGAGAATCAGTCATGGCCCCTGGACAGGGAGCCTCCTGAGGTGTGCAGGCCGGTCTTGTTCCTCTCTGTAACCCCCAACTTGGGGGCCTGGTGCAGGACAACCACACAGTAGATATTCGTGAAATGAGAAAGGTTTTCTGAGCCTTTGTGATGGGCCCAGTCCTGGGCCAGAGGCTGTGTGTGTCTCAGGCACGGAAGAGAAGCAGAAGGAAGATGCATAGCCCTCCCTCCTAGATGTTTACTGCCTGATGGAGGACAAAACATCACCCAGATGAGGATGGTGGGGGAAGCTGCCATTTATAGAACCCCTACTGTGGGCCAGACCTACTGGGTAATTGACACGCAGGGCACACTCCCTCCTCCCAGCAGCCTTGTCCCAGGAGCCCGTTCTGTGCTGGAAGAACCCTTTATCCACTGCCCTTTGCTCTGACTAGAGCACATTGTGTCCTGGCTTGGGTTGGTTAGGCTTTGTGTCCTGGCTTGGATTGCCCATGGACTGACTGCATCTTAGAGCGATTTGGTTGTGAACAGTATAATGATGGGCATAATTAAGTTGCTGCTGGAGCCATGACTAATCAGAGTTATCTTGGGAGGCTTTTCAGAATAATAGTCATATTTCTTCTCTACCACCTCATGTTCTGATATACATTTATTAGGGGGAGGAAGGTTAAGAATCTTGAAGAGGATTCATGTAGCTTGAGAAAGCTCTTCAGTTGTCTTAGTTCCTTCTCAGAAAGGTATTTAACCATATTTTCAGTGTTATTTATAGATTTCGGAATTTTACTGTGACTCCAACAGAAGGGGAAGCCTTTACTTAAGGTCACCCCGTCCCCACCAGGGCCTCTGGCTGCCTGGCCCACTGGCCTTGCTGCCCTGCTGCACAACTTTGTAAAAGCAGGTGGCCACCCTAGGTCCAGATTTAAGTGGACTGCTGGATGCCCTGGGCAATTGTGTGAGTCATCTAGGCCATAGCTCAAATGATCGTGACAGGCCGTGCATGCGTCTATCAGCACGTGGACCATAGCACACGCAGGGAATCCCATGCTGCAGTCACCTGTGAGATCCCCCTATGCCAGGGCCTGGCCTTACCCAGGGCCCCAGGATCTGCGACCTGCCTCCTAGATACTCACAGTCTCATGGGAAAGACAAGCAGACATGAGCGATTACACAATGTGCTGAGTGCATTTTGTTCTAAAACCAAACTCATACAGGCAGACTAATTCCAATCACATGGATCTGCTTTCAGAATTGGGGTTTTGAAAGGAGGATATAGGGCAGGCAAATCTGAGGGGAGAGTGCTGTGTGTGTGTATGTGTGTGTGTGTGTGTGTGTGTGTGTGTGTGTGTGTGTGTAATTTTGAGCTTGTATGTGTGTTCATGTTCATTCTCAGCAGACTCTGTGATCCCAGATGACAGGTGACTGATCCATTCCATTAATGGATTAAAAAGGCTAAAGAGATAAAGAAATAGGATCCAATCCATGAAGGATTACGAGTGTTGGACTTGGGAATTTGGACTTTATTCTCTTAATGTAAGGACATTGACGGTATTAGAGCAGAAGAAGAAGGTCAGAGATATTTTGTTTTTATTTGGAAGAAATCTCTGAGGATGAAATAAAGGGTTTTGAGGGAGAGGGGGAAAGGAAGAAACTAATGTTTACGCACGCCAGGTATTTAACTTACCTTGTCTCATTTAATCCTCCCCAAAAACGTGGAAGTGAAGAGGAATAACCTTGGTTAACAGATGAGGGTCCAGGGCTCTAAGGGGTTAAGAGAAAATGGCTTGTGGATTGTTGGGACTAAGTTACAGCCATTCCGTTTGCCTCCAAGCCCGTGCTTTCCCATGACATCAGCTCCCTCCAGCTCTACAAAGCTAGACAGGGGGCCATCCTGGTACGGGTGACCTTGGGGGACTGGCAGCTGAGGATGAGCAGAAACCCAGAGGCAGCACGGGAGAAGAGAGGCATACCGGCCACTGTGGCCTCTACCTGCAGATCCTACCCCTGGACCTTGACATCACCTCTCATTCTGGAAAGGGACTATCTATGGTTTTCTAAGTTCTTTTCTATTTAATGCCTCATTTGTCCTCTCCTCACTCTTGGTCTGAGAATCAAGAGACTTGGTTCTAGTCCCAGCTCTAGGTTGCCACTAACCTGCCATGCGACCTTGAGCAGACACTTGCCCTCACTGGGCCTCCACATTCTCACCTAAGAAGGGAAAAGTAATATGCGTGCACGCCTGCATGTGTGTCTGTGAGTATATTTGTGAATGTGTGTATGTGCTCATATGTATTTGTTGTCAGCAAACTCGATGTGAAGAGGAGGACCAGTTGAACTCTAGGCTTTCTTCACTGTATTCTCTCCTTATGGGATGGGCACTGCTGTCATCATCACTCCCAATTTACAGAAGATGAAAGTGGAGTCCTTAAAGGAGATCCTGGATAAGCCTGGACTAAGCCATGCTGTTCTTTTCCACCTACACCCAACAACCTGGATCTTGAAATTCCCACTGGGCCACCATTCTGCTGGGTGGGTCTTATGCCTGAATGGACCCTCAGATGTTGTGGCTGAGCATGAGGCTTTATGGCTGAATTCAGGCACCTGGAATGCCCTAGTAAATACATTCTTCTGGATTACTGGATTTTCAGTTCCCTTCATAAATATTTTTTGAGTTTCTACTGTGTGCTAAGTCCTGGGGACACAGAGGTAAACCTGACTTGGTCCCTGCCCTCCAGGAACCCACAGTTAGTGCTGTGGCTTTCAGGTGATTTTTAGCTGTGACTCCTGGTAAGAAAATAATTTTACGTTGTCACCAAGCATGCACATGTACGTGTGCATCTACACACACAAATACACACACAAATATATATTATATTTACAAAACCAAAAGTCATGCCATGCGCTCTGATATTTTCTAATCTTTTCTGCTCTGTTTCATTTTTTATGCTGGTAGCAACCTACCACTTTGATTTCATAACCTACTGGTAGGAGGCGACTCTCCAGTGTAAGAAACACCAGTTGAGTGTAATATAAAATTTATATGCAATATAAAACCAGTGTAATATAATAAACACCAGTTTATTATACTGCATATAAGTTATGTACTTGGGAATTTGAGAAGCAAGAAATGGGTTCTTTTGACTGGGTTGGGATGAATGATAGGATTTAAGTCAACAGAGAAGGGGGAAAGGCAGCCCGGCCAGGCGACAGCTCGGGCACAGCCGGGAGGTGCAGGAGTGCATCGTGGGAGAACTGACGCCAATGTGCCTGGCATGTGAGCAGCCCTTTCCTGGGTTCCCACACTCGGTCCTCGTAATAATCCTATGACAAGAGCTCTTCGTGTTCCAGATGAGGAAACTGGGACTCAGAGAAGTTATATAACTTGCTAGGGTCACGTGGCTACTAAGTGGTAGAGCCAAGGTTTGAACTCAGGCAGATCCACTGTGACCTAAATATGCAGTTCCTAAAGATGTGACCCTAAAGATATTTTGGGGCCAGTTCACGGGGATGCATGCATACAGCCTGGAAATATTTAATTTCATTCTGTAGGTAAGAGGAAAGCATTGTACATTTTTGAGAAAGAGAAGTGACATGATCAGTTTTATCTGGGAAAGAGCAGAATGGCGTCAGCATAGGAGATGAGCTCAAGGAGATCTGTAATATATGCATTTTGGTAAAATGCCTTAGAGCAGGCTTTCGATAAAATACAAATTAAACACACTGAAACAATTTTTTTTTTTTTTTTTACAAACTAAATTGGAAGCTCCTAGAGGATGGGAATTGTTTTACCATCTCCTGGGGCTTCTGTCCCAGGGCTGGATGCCCAGTGAGTGCATCATATAAGTATAAACCTTGCACTCTCGGAGCAGGAAAGGGCCCTACGGATCTTGTCTCTCTCTGTTTCTCAAAAAATGGATGTGGACTGACGGTGGTGTGAAAGGCGGTTTCAGTTAATCCTAGATGAACACGGTTTAATTTAATTGTTGCACATTTATTTAATGCGTATTAGAAAAATATATAGCTAACACGTCAAACCAGCTACGTCACAGATAAAATTGCTCAGAATGAGGCTCCGGCAGATATTTAAATTTTAAGAAGGGTTGATATAAACAAAATTCTTAAATAAATATGGTTCAGGTGATTTGTAGTGATGGCAAAAGCATGTTGGCAGTGGTACGGAAATGATGAAGTTTGGAAAACACTGATTCAGTTCAACCCTTGATCTGACAGATGATGAAACCAAGACCCAGAAAGGCCCTCGTCTGTGGGTCTTGTAGGTTATTTTAAGCCACAAGAGGGAAGAGAGGCTTCCTTTTCCAACCTCATCTGTCTACACATCCTGCTTTTGAATCATTTTTATATTTCCAAATGCTTTCTGTCTTTTACTCACTCATTCCCCTTTTACCCCAGCCCTACAAGGCAGACACAGCAGGGGTTTCTGTTTCTACTGTTTTTTTGGCTGAACAAACTGAAGCCCAGTGAGGGTGTTGGCCTCCCATCACCCAGCCAGCCATGGCAGGACGAGGCTTTCCCACTGTGTGTGTCAGGCAGGGTCGGGAGGGGAGCCAGTTTCTGTGATGAAATCCCCCAACGAATGGTAGAAAGTCAGCTGGGTATAAACAAGGCAGTCTGCTGGCTGGACTCCACTCAGGAGCAGCATGATCAGTCCATGCTCAGTCAAATGCCGCTCCACTTCTGGGAAGCTATAGTTTTCTGAACGAGCCCCAGATGTTCTCCTCAGCTGCTCATTAATGGGCTTATTACTCGGCTTGGTGTGGACGGATGGTATCAGCAGTAAACGTTCTCAACTATGTGATCCCCACAAACCTTGCAGCGGCCTGCGTGGTGACCGCCCGGGCCGTAAATGATGAAGCCACAGCATTTATTAGGCATCTTTGTGGTGCCAGGCCCTGTACTCACAGATGGACTCTTACACGGTATCAGACACTGCTCTAGCCCCAAGGGACCCAATCTGGTGAGGGAGTCAGACACATAAACAACTAGCCAGAGAACAATGCAGTAAGTGCTGGAATGGAGTAATGGACCAAGTATTATGGAGTGTTATGGAGGGAGCACAGAGTGGGGAGTGATGAGTTCTCGCAGAGATCAGAATGGTTTTGCAGAGCAGGAGACATCTGAACTGTGCTTATGCCGTTCAATAGGATTTGCTGGGAGACGAGGAGAAGGCATTCCTGACGAGGGGCCAGCCTGAGCAAAGGCCCAGAGGTGACCAGGAAGGATCTACTTTAGCTGGAATATAGGGCTGAGGGAGGCGGTAGCAGAGAAAAGCTACAAAGGAGGGTTGGAACCATTTGCAAGCAAGAATCCATTGTTGGCCAGGGTTCCACACTTGCATGAACCTGGAGACCAGCGCACACACACCTGAGACTAGAATATGCCTTTGGCTTCACAACTCTACCTTTCCCGATGGGCATGGTGCCCAATTGGCTGTGTCATCAAGGTTGGGATGATTGCTGGGCTGGAAGCAGCCTTGTGAGAACCAGTTGGGCTTACTTTGGTTTGGTTGTTGGTTTGTGTTAGGGAGGAAGTGTGGCTCAAGCGGATAGGCTTTGGAGCGAGATTCAAGATTCAAGACCCAGCTCTGCTCCCGCCAGCCATGTGATTGTGAGCAAGTCGTTTCACCTTGAGCCTTGGTTTTCCATTTTTAAAATGAGAATAATGGGTCCTTCCTCTTAGGAGTGAGAATTTGTGAGACCAAGTGGGATGAGGACTTTGAGCACAGCTGGTTTATAGTGAGAGCTCAGTGTGTTAGTTGCTACTGTGTTAGTGATGATGAGGTGGCAACTGCTCGCTGAGTGGCTGTGCGTGCAAAGTGGAGTGTGTGTATGGACATGAGTGTGTCTTTGAGACCATCCATCTGGGTGAAGTATGTGACCATAGTGTGAGAATGTGACAACTGATTTACATTCGCTTGAGTGTGAATTGACTAGACAAAACTTGACTGAGAGCTGTTGGTGACTGGAAGGGTGTGGGATGGGATGAGTGAGCCTGTCATTTACTCTTAGTTGAAAAGGACTCTTGAGGTGTCATCTAGTTCAACCCGAACCTGATGTGTGAGTCTCATCTCTGACACCTGTGCCAAGTGACCTTCCAGTTTCTTTAATTGCCTCCAGTGATAGGTAACTCAGGACTCCCCAACACAATCCATTCTTCGTTGGATATCACCAACTACTCATTAGAAACAAAAGCAGCTCACCCCTATGGTATGTTTTTAGAGTCACGAGATACATCCCCACACTACATTCATTCATTCATTCATTCATTCATTTACTCATAGATTCTGAGTACCTACTGTTGCTAAGCACTGTTCTGCATCTTGGGGATGCATCTGGGGAACAAGGGAGACACAGGCCCTGTCCTCATGGAATTTACAGTTTTGTTTTCCTTATCCCACAATACTTCTGTGAGGTGGGCAGGGAAAGGATTAAGATTATTCCCATTTAATAGACTGGGAAGCTGAGGATGATGGTGGCGGTGATGACAGCTAAAACATATAAAGGCCAGGAATATGTCAGGTGCCAGGTGCTTTGTATAATTTATGAAATCTATTCTTCACATGAACCCTATGCGATCAGCACTGTTAATATCATGCCCCTTTTACAGATGAGGAAAGTGAGGCTCAGAGAAGTGGCGTTGCTTGCTCAGGATCACACAGAGAGGAAGAGGCTCAGCTCCTTTCACTTCCACTCTGTACTGCCTCTGGAATTGAGGCCCCGAGACTTGCCGGAGCAGCAGAGCTGGGGCCAGAACTGAAGCAGCTGGATTGAGACCATAGGCCCTTTGCACATCATTGGAAGGTCATGTGGGAAACCTGGGTGTATCCAACATGTGCACTCTGACATGAGTGACCTCCAGTTCTTCCTACCCATAGCCTTCCTCCTCAGCCCCACCTTGTCTCATCCCAATGGGACAGAAGTGGGTGAGGCCAGCCTCCCAGCATGATGCGGAGGCCATCCCAGTGTCCACGAGTCCTGTCAGGCAGAGGGGCAGACCCCCGGGGAAGGGCAGCCTGCAAGTTCCTTCACTCGGGAAATCCCCACATCCAGGAGTCTGACACTCCAAGGGAGCAGTGGAGGCAGGCGGGTGAGGCTGGGGGCGATGACTACATGCTGCATCACAGCTGGGGGAACCCTAATTTGTGCCACTTGCTCAGAATGAGGTTGGAGGTGGGCACCTGGAGCAGCCCTACCCCTCACTGCCTATATCACAGATCTCAGCAGCCGCTCTGCCACGGGGCTCAGGGAGCACAAACAGGTTTCTTGATGCTGGACTGAGAGGAAACCTTTTCTGATTCCTCCCTCTCTATCCAGCCTTCCTCAGTTCAGCCTCTGGTGGGAAGGAGGATTTCGAACCCTAGGGGCTGGATGATGGAAGAGAGGAGAGATGGACTCTAAGGACCCGGTTGCAGGTCCTACCCCATCTTGGCAAGTGACCTAACCTCTTTCTCTAACACCTTATTCAGTAAATGGGGATAAAAAAAAGCCAGCTGGATGGCTTTGATGAGGTAATCTGTGTCAGGGTGCTCTGTAAGCTTGAAGCACTCTCCCAAGGTAAGATATTAGAATCAACAGTGTACACAATTACTAGCACAAATAATAATAGGGTTGCATATATGATCAGAGTCTTTTAAAAATATCATTCAGTGTTTTCCCCAGCCTGGAACTCATATTAGAAACTGCTGTCTCTAGGGCCTAAAACGATTATATGATGTATCTCAAATAGTAATTCTGCATTGAAATCACCTGAGGGGCTTTGTAAACATCAGACCAGCAGAGTTCTGGGGTCCGTCACCCAGAGATTCTAATTCAGTGGATCTGAGGTGGCACTCAGGTGGTCTCTATTTTTTACTTTGATACTGTTGGCTGAAGGCCCACCTGCCCAGAGTGGGGACAGTACAGAACAGAGTGGCAGCCTGCCCAGGGACCCTTCCTCTGTGCTCAACTAAGGCTCCTCGCAATGGGCGTCCAGAACATGCCACTGCATGGGCAAAGGGACCTGGGTCCCCTCGGGCTACCAAACAGGACTTAAGGATCTCTAAACTAGAAGCTTCCCACAGTTTCTTTTATGAAACTTTCTTCATTAAGGACCAGGATAAATATTTCTATGGGGAATTTTTAAAAGTCAAATTTATTGTATAATTTACATGCACTAAAAGCCATCCTTTTGAGTGTATGGTTCTGTGTGTTTCAACAACTGCATACGGTTGTATAACCACCACCAATCGTGACCTAAAACATTTGTGAGGAGGAGGCAACTACGTTCCCAGGACAGTGAGATGAATCTGGCTGCAGCACGAGTTAGTGGGAGAGGAGACCCAAGATGATGGTTTGGTGGGAGGTGCTGTGACAGGTCTGTTTTTTTTCTGCCAGGCCAGATGGGGTGATGTGAGCAGGAAGTGGGCAGGCAGGAGTGGGGCCTGGACAGACCTGGGCTGATACCCGCCTGAGGGGATGACTGGGTGCTGGCCAAAGCCAGGACCAGGGAAGGAAATGCGTCCTGGGGAGTGATGCCGCCTTCCTCCTGGTCAGGCAGAGCCTTGTCGTTAGTGGGAAGGAGTCACAGTCTCCCCCACTGTCCCTCCACTTTCAGCGGGACCCTCATGATGTGTACTTCCCAGGCCCGCTCTGGGGTCTCACCAACCACAAAGCTGTTTGCAATGATTATGCAGAAACAAGAGGCCCAAAGCAGGTGGAAGCTGTGTCTCATTCATTCACTATTCACGCGACAAGCCTTCGTTAAGCCTCTGCTGTACGTAAAGCCCTATAGGAGATATAGACATCATAGACCTGGCCCCTGCTCTCCAGGAGCCTACAGTCAAAAAGACATTCAGCTTCTTTGTGCCATAAATCTGAAACGAAGTAGGCATGATATAGGCAGTTGGCTGAAAATATAGAATGTTCTGAGAGCAGAGGAGAGGAAGGCATTGATTCTACTGGGACACCTAGAAAGGCTTCCTGGAGGAAGTGGCATTTGCACGGGGCCTCGGGATTGTATTAGGCAGTTCAGTTATCATTTGTTGAGTTGAATCTCAGCAAAGGCAGCTTGATGTCCTTCTGTCTGCTTCTCTACCCTTAAAACCCCCAGGTTCGTGGGAATGGCTTCCTTTCTGTCCCAGAACCCCTGCTTACCCACATTTCCCAGCTTCTCCCTGTTAGCCAACTTGATTTGCTGTGTGTCTGACATACCACCAGTTCAATGGGGCTCTGTGCTGAAGAGGTTTATTTGTCCTCTCCTCTGTACCCCAAATATTGTCTCCCTGCCCTCCAACTGGAAACCCAGCAGGAAATCTTGTATAAAGAGTACCAAGACTCCCACCCACAACCGAGACAGCCATATCAGCGCAGGAGAGAGAGGAAAGGGAGGAAGGGCCAACTTGATTTCAGTGAGCATTTTGCATAATTAGTAATAATAATGACAATAAATGTTTAACAGTAATGATACATTAACATAATGACCATATATCAGGTGCCTTCTGTGTGCCGAGCATTTTGCATGCTTTATCTCATTTAATTCCCACAGTAGTTACCATAGCTTGCTTGCTGAACACACACCCAGTGGACCTGAAAGGCCTAGATTCAAATCCCACCTCTGCCTCTTCCTTGGATGACCTTGAGCAAGTTACCTAACCTCTGTGCCTCGATTTCCTCCCCTGTAATTAGGTGAAGATAATAGCACCTACCTCATTTGGGTAGGATGAGAACATGGGAGGGAGGGACCCCCCCCATGTCTCTGGGGACAGCCGTGTGATTCACCTCCAGACAAGGCAGGGGAAAATGAACTGGAATTGGGCGGCAAAGGTGCTATGACTTTAACTAGAGAAGAGCCTGGGAGGTGAGACCTGCAAGGAGGTGCTGGGTGAGCCACGGGGCTGTGCTGGGGAGTTTAAGTAGGTCTTGGTGTTCTGTACAGTTGTTTCCCCTTGAACTTGGCTACTCCACATTGGAAGTTCTGGAGTAGTCAAAATCTGAGAATAGCATTAAGGTCAGAAACACCGGAAGGTAATTAGAAAGGCTCCATGCATGGCCACCATGTGCAGCACAAGGGCATCTGGCAGAGGAGCAAGCGGAAATTCAGCCTATGTTCCACTTTCCGAGCTGCACAGAGGAAGGGGCACTTTTTCCTATTTTCATAAACGTGCCCTGCAGACTGGATGGTTCTGACTCCACAGGAGAGGTGAGTAGAGAGACTCTCTGCAGAGGTGAATCTGCAGAGGCCAGATGATGCCAGTGAGTTGGCAGTCGAGGAACTGCAGCTTTGATTTTCATAGCGACTAAGAGGGCCCGAAGTAAGAACACAGCCTGGGACCAGATTTGGGAGGAAATGATGTGTGTGGAAAGGCCGAGCACTGAGCAACTTCAAAGGCTTCATAATGTGTTCATAAAGTGGACAGGGGACCTACAAAGGGTCAGTGCCAGGAGCAGCCTCTGTGGGGATCAGATCAGGAAGATCTGAATGGACTGAAGAAGATGTTAATTGAAAACCCTGGACCCGCGAGGGGCCATGTGAGCGGTTGTTTAGCAAGGACAGTATGAATCTGACTATTTTTTTTCCCCCAATGGTCATCACTGCTACCCCAGAGCTGAGCAACTTTTCCAGCAACTGCACAGGAGGCAGAGGCAGCAACATCAGCTTACTGGGAAGAACTCTGCTGAGATGAGAGAAAACCTGGAAAGGGAATGGAAGGCCCTAAGTTTTCCTGGCCCTCTGGCAAGGGCAAGCCTGCTGGGCATGGCTGGGGCTGTGTGGTGTCTGTGCCTCCTCATGGTCTCTAGGTTCCTGGCTGTGGGGGAAGTGCCTCTGAGACAGAGACCTCAAGGAGACAGATCACCGCAGTGTCCAAAGACTCAGACATCTGCTACCCCCATCTCAGTTGGGGTACTCTTGGCTACAAATAATTTTTAAAAAAATCAACCAATAATTACTCAATCTGTAAGCATATTTATGGTTTATTGTACAAGAGGCCCGGAGGGAGGAGGTCCTAGGGTTGGTTTTGTGGCTCAGCAGAGTCATTAAGGGTGTAGGCTTTTCTATCCTTATGGTCTGCCTCATCGTCATGTTGGCTTTTGATCATGGGCTTGTCAGCTCATGAGCCCAAGATGGCTGCCACAGCTCCAGGCTTTACATTCTCAAATGCAAAGGCAGGAAGCAGCGCATCGGCCAGTACATCAACAAGGAGCTTTTCCTATGTGTTTCTCTTCTTTTATTAATAAGAAAATAATGTACCCAGAAGTCCCCCCAGCACAGAACTGGGTCATAGAGCCTCTCCTAAGTATAAGAAATGCTGGAACAGTGAGCACCCCTCCTGTAGTGGAAGTAGGTGGAAAAGCATGAGAATGGCTGATATGTAGCCTGTCAGCAGCATCTGCCACATCTCCCTTCTCCAGGCACTTGTCCCACTGCTCCCAGGGAACACCTATATGTTGTAGTCATGGAATAGTTCTGAAATTGTGCTTGATTCCCGCCCTGCACCCCAAAAAAGCCAGTCATTTACCCAACAATTGGTTATTTACTATGTATGCAAGACACTCTAAGAGAGACTAAGAGGCTCTAAACTGCTCCGAGGAGTAGGCATTGTTATTCTCCATTTTTACAGTTCTTGCTCTTTCCAGCCTTCAAAGCTGGCATGTGGGCCCGGCTCATAGCCTTCTAGAGCCTTCTCTTTACATATAACGAGAACCAATCAGACCCTCAAGTATATACCAAGCACCCACTAGGAGCTGCAGCCACAAAACGCTACCGGTGCTCAGGAAGGGTGAGTGCCCAGGGACAGGCTGGTCAGAGATACACTGGGGCCGACTCATTAGCCTTTTTACACCAGCAAACACACCAGAGAAGGTCCTGACACACCAGCACAAAGAGAGCACCTTCTCTTCAGCTGTCAGAGGTAAATCGCTTCTACTTGCCAGTGTAGACATTCGCCAGTGTAGACTGGCTCGAGGCCACATGTTCTCCCTTCCCCATGGCCCGAATGGGTTCTTTTGGTTGCTAGAAACAGACTCTCTCTGTTACTGTTAGTAATGGGAGGCAAGAGAATGACTGGCGGGCAGAACTCACAGGCTCCCAGGAGCAGCCATACAACCGGGCGTCAGAAGCCTGGAATGAAGTTTCAGAGCTACCAGTGTGGAGACCCACCCAATTATCTTGTTTCCTCAAGCCTAGCCTCTGAGATGGTGATGAAGCTCTCTGACTCCGCCTCCTGCTTCTGTGGCCACTTTATTGTGAAGGGAATTGCAGGGCACACCCCTCCCACCCTGACGTTGCATAACTCCAGGGGGCGCTGTTCACATGGTCAAGCTGTGCAGGGCATAGCCTTCATGACCGTGTGCGGCAGCCCTGACGACTTGGATGTGCAAAGAAGATACAGATTCTTCATTTTCTCTGAAGCTGCTCTGACCTCACTCAGGAGCCCCACTTCACGGGGTCATGGCCATAAGACACAGTCAGCCCCATCCAGTGACATCAGTCTGATTCAGTAGTTTAAACAGTCCTGCGATGTAAAAGCTCAGCCTCTGGAGTAATTTGGCTTCTGCTTGAATAACTCCAAAGGACTCATCTTTCAGAGTTCCTCCTCCTCTGGCTTCTTTTCAAAATGGCATCTGGGGACATAGATGGCTGGGCTTTTGTGACCTCAGGGGTCAGAGAAGGGAGACCTCTGGCTCTGCACTGGTCCTTAGACATGTCTTGGTGATGTCCCCTGAGGTGTGGCTGGCCCATCCTGTCCCAGGGTATTCTTTGGGCATCTGCCACTGAAGTGTGCAGCTGACAAAGTCATGGTCCATTTTTTCTTGACCCTGATGGCAGGATCCATTCCCAGCTGGGCCTATGTCTCACTAGTCATCTTGCCCTAGGCCTAGACTGTCTTCCCCACAGCTTCTGATGCAGATGACTTGCCTCTCACCAACCTCTTGGTGGCCTGTGGCTCTTAGATCTTCCATGTCTTCCTGCAAGGGTGACTGGGTTCTCTCTACCAGCTAAGAGCTAAAGGAAACTCAAGAGTGTATGCCTGGCCTTCTCTGTCTGGCCATTTCCCTTGTCCATTTTATTTCTGTAGAGCCACCTCTTATTTGGCCCATGATCATCCTGAAGAGTGGTCTGTCTCCTTCTAGAATCCCAACCAAGAAGTTGGAGAGAAACCCTACTACCCTCTGCCGGAGGCACCGCCCTCAACCTACCAAGCACATTTCCCCCTAAGATTTGGGCCAAAAGTATGTTATATCAGGACATACATCTGAACGTGCACTTCACCTTCTATTTTCCTTCTCATCCTCACTCTTTCCATCCTTGAAGAACAGGCTCTCCCCTTCCTCCAGGGTCAGACCGGGCCCCTCTGTGATCAAGTCAGTCAGGCAGGACTCCTCATTTGCTAACAGGGGCAGATGGGAGTCGAGAAAAGCCTCTCAAATCTGGCTCTTAAGACTGTTGTGTAGTTGCAAAATCCTGTTTTGGATGTCAGAATCTGAATGTTTTGGATTCCTGCTTTTACAGTCTTAACCCTCTCTGGGTAAATGGATGCCATTAAGAGGAAGGGAGGGAAAGTCACAATTAGTAAGTGCAAAAGAGTGAAGCACACCAACATATCTAAAAAGTAAAAACGCTCCTCTTCACACTTCACTCCATCCTCCTCTCCGTGCCTTTCTCTCAGCTTGTGGCTTCTATCTGTGCTGCCAACCACGGGCTCAACATAGCTCACATTTAAACCGTCCAAGGAAGGAGGTGAGTAGTCGAGCCAGTTCCACTGACTGTGGGTCACTCCTACTGAGTAGAGCTCTAGCGCTGAGCCGGAGATCATGTGGGATACAGCATAGCCACCTAGATGAGGCTGCTGCATTCCTTGCAAATTTGGGAAACAGAGGCCGTTGTAGGGGAATTGTTAGCCAAAGATCCAAGCACATTTCCCTTTCCTTGCTGGTGCTAAATTAACTAGTAGATTCTTTTTACAAGGCGATGAGTGAAAGGTAGAGAACATCATGAGCCAGTCATCAGTCAGAGGGTTTTCCAAACAAGAGCCATTTTATTTTCTCTGTAATATTCAGTTTAATCAAAAAGTTTCTATTCTAGTTTTTAAACCCTCAGCTGGTGAAACCCCTTGAATTGTTACCAACATCCAGGAGGAAATGATGACTGCCAACACACACACACACACACACACGCACGTGCACACACACACACACACCCACCATACACACCACACATGTGCATCCCTTGGGGACAGTGCGAGGTGGGCAATGCAAAGACTTTGTCCCTAAATAAGCTTTGGGCGTGTGGCCTGCTGTCTGCTTCTCTGTGGGCAACTTGATGCACTGCCCTCTTTTATGCTCAGGATGATTAACAGTAATGTAAAGATTTTCAATTTTTCCTTTCTCACCTGGGGCACTGAGAGATGAGCCAGCTTCCTCTCCTCTAACAGAGACACTACAATGTAGCACGCAGGCCATTCTCTTGAATGCCCTTTCCTGGTTGCAATTTAAAGAAATTATCTCTTAGGAAGGGGAAGGCCCAGGCTGAGTTACCCCATCCCCCCAGGGACAGCTTATTGGCCTATCCTTTTTCTACACTGCCAGGTGACAGGGAGCCAAGGTCTGGGTCTATGAGGCAGTGGTCCCAGGGTCCCCCGGCTACGAGTAGAGGGGGGAGCCAACGAGTAGAGACCAACGAGTAGAGGGCTCCTCAGCAGCACCCAGATGTAATTGCCCCCTTCCCCGCCCAGCACACTCAGCCCATTGTTTCAGGAAGTTTCCTTGACAAGGAGCAGCATCAGCCCATACTAGGTCTACACGACCATAAACATATGGGCCCTGATGTGCCCTGGCTTAGGGACACATGCATGATCAGACCCCCAGTAGGGAAGGCCTCCTGCATTGAGGGAATGTCCACCATGTGCCAGGGCTTGGGCCAGGCACTCTGAATGCAGGATCCCAAGTCATCCCAAGAATCAGGCAGGGCATTTCCCAGGTAAGGAGCCTTGGGGTGGCAGCTGTGCCTGGCATCTCCCCAGCTCAGCCTTTCACCTCAACTATCAAACAATTTTTTTAAAAAAAGTTGCTTAGACTTACCTTATCAAGAGACCAGAGAGCCACAAGGAGGGTGTGAGTAAAGACTGCAGTGGAAGGAGAATCCGGCCAAAAACCAGAAGTCTTGACTAAATTCCACCAACCCTTACTGAGCACTTACTGCATGCCTGGTCTTGTGTTCCACAGTCTAGGAATGCAAAATAAAGCCCTCACGGAATGCATTAGGCCCAGCTCCTCCACTGACTCGTTCTATGGCAGGGAGACTGACCAGGGCAAATGAGATCACCTAAAGTCCTTTTTTAATTGATTAATTTAATTGATTGGTTGATTGGCTAAATTAATAGATTAATTAATTTAATTGATTTATATGATAATTTTTGTATAATAGTTCACATAGCACTTTCACACACATTACTTCACTGGAGTCTCACAACTATATTAGGGCAAAGGTATGAATGGCATCCATTTTACAGATGGAGAAACTGAGACTTAGTTAAAGGGACTTAGGAAAGGTCACAGAGCTAGGGTTTCAGAGGGCACAATGCTCCTTGCTCTACAGCTCAGGGACTGAAAAGACTTCAGCATCACCAGGCAACTTGTTAGAAATGCACACTCCCAGGCCCTGCCCCAGACTTCCTGAATCAGAAAGTGATGCACACTCAAGTTTGAGAAGCACAGAAGGAGAGCAGTGTTTCTCAACTTTAACAGTATCTGCAAATCACTGGGGAGCTTGTTAAACTGCAGGTTCTGCTTCGGTCCCAGGTGGGGCCCATTGTCTGCATTTCTAATCCGCTCACAGATGATGCCAGTGCTCCTGGTCCACAGACAGCACGCTGGGAGGCTTGGAGGAAACGCAGATTCCCCAGCCCACTCCCAGAATGTGATCCTGCAGGCCTTGAGTGGAGCCTAGGAACCTGAATTTCTACAAACACACTGCAGGAAACTGGCGTTCACACCCAGAGGTTCTCTTCTCTGGGGTTCAAACTTTCAGACATGCACCCCAGCCTCATTTTCAAAAGTTTTTCTCCTCTACTTCCCTTCTCCATTGGCCCTGAACCATCCATCTGCTCTCCTGCCAAACTGTGGGTTAAGGGGTGTGAGTGGGAGGCCATCCCTGAGCCAGCGGGGCCCTCGGTTCCTCAAAATAGGTCAGGAGTCTGGCAGGACCAGGCTCAGTGGCTGCAAATAGAAACCATCTGTTGGGACTGTGCCTTGAGTTCCACCACCACTCCCTCGCTGGGCAGAGGAATACAGAACTCAAAACCTGGTGAAGGGTGGGTACTTCCTGGGTGGGGCCTGCCTGTCCCAGACACTCCCACTGGATCTGTCTGCTGAGAGAGGTGGCAGCTCCATGTCCCACTCCTCCAACTCCCCACCCCCACCCCCACTTCCAGACAAAAGGCTTATAGTGTGGGTTAGTCATCAGGTGACTTTGCTGTGTAACCCTGGACAAGTCGCTTCTCTCTTCTGGGCTTCAGTCTGTGAAATGAGAGGCTGGACTTTAGTGGACCCAAAAGTCCTCTTCCTGCCCTGGCAGCCTATGGTTCCATGAAAGCCTTGTTTTGTGTGGGACCACATATAGGGAAAGTCGGGCCCATGGGGAAGAAGACATCCTTCCTGAGCTTTCTGCCCAGGTCAGATCTGACAAGTTGGGAACTGGTCTGCAGACCCCATAAGGGGGTGGACAAGGTTTGTGATCTAGGAGCATCAAGGGGGTTTTGGGAGACTTTGAGGGCAAGTGACAGTCACCCTTCTTTATTCCTTTACTCTTATTCCTTCACTCATTCATGTATTTAGCAAACATTTATCAATACTGTATCAAGCCTAATGGGAAGCCCTGGAAAAATAAAGAAGAATGAGACACAGTTCCTGCCCTCAAGAACATCCAGTATGGCTAGGCAGTAAACATGTGAAGCAGAGATCCTGATGTCAGATCTAATTTCAGACCTCAGTTCCTCCACATAAGCGAACCTTGGACAAGTCCAGTTACATTCGTAAATGGGGATAATAGTTTGTATCTATTCCTTGGAGTTTATTATAGGATGTGATGAATGTTAAATGTTTGGCTCATACTAAGCATTTAATAAATGTTGGCTATTACCATTAGTGCGATGAGTCAGGGAAAGGGATAGGTGAGATGATGAGACAAGACAGGATCTGAGGCCTTCAGGTAAGACCTCCCAGCTCAGGAGCCATTGCAGAGGGAAGTAGGAAGCTCTCCTGAAGAGCTTGGAGCAGAGAAGGCTGGCAGCTTTCCTGTCATGAATCCAGTCCTGCTCAGCAGAACAGGAAGGCTGCAGAAATTCAGGGTAGAAGCCTGCTCTACAAATAGACTTTGTTCCTAGCTAGACTTGTGTTGGGTGATGGGCAGCGTGCAGCATCCATGGATGCCGAATCTGTATCCTGCCATCTGCTGACTGTTGAGAAGGCATCATCCCACCATATTCATTCCCACTTGACTTTGATCCACTCCCCGATAGCATGAGGGTGGCAAGACAGAGCCGGGCAAGGGGAGAGATCCCCATTTCATAGCTGAGAAGACTGAGGGGCTTGCCCAGGAGGCTCTATGAGTCAGCAGGTAGAGCTAGCCTAGAATCTAGGCATTCCACATGTGCACAGGGTGGAGAGAAAGTCATTGAGATGACTCTGGATCATGACCTTCTGTGACCCCTGTGCCTCCCAGCCAGCACCTCCCAGGTGTGGGGGTTCAGTCTGATTCTTTTCTTCTAGGATGTGACTTTTGGGGCTAATTAATATTCTCCCAGTGCTGTCTAGTAGAATATTTTGCAATGATGGAAATGCTCTGTAATCTGTGCTGTTCAGTATGGTAGCCACGAGCCACATGTGGCTATTGAGCACTCAAATTGTGGTTAATTTGAGCAACTGAATTTCTAATTTGATTTCATTTTAATTAATCTGAATGTAAATAGTCACTGTGACTAGTAGCGACCGTAGGGGACGGTGCAGCTTTGGCCTACTCTTAAGCACATAAGCTAGAGCGGATATTCTCAAACACTGGTGTCCACAGATACCTGTCTTTATAACATACTCCTCAGGTGATTCCGCTGCATAGCCAGGTGAGGGAATCACCAGACCAGGGATCTGGGAGAGACTACCCTGAGGGGCATGGTAAAAACCACAGAGTTCACGCAGCCTCCCATTCTCCCTCCGTCTGTCTGTCTCAGTGGTCTCTACCTCTTTTTCTGTCATCTCATTACCATCACGGTTTAACTCTAGCCTAACTACACATCGGTGATGCCACATTGATACCTCAAAACCAGCCATGGTGGGAGTATTTCTACCCTAGAAATTGGCAGACTACAAACCAGGACTCCCCCCACCCCGCCCTCAGAGAGCTGATCGTTAATCATTTTTCAGCACACTACTGCCCTAGACCCACTGGCAGGCACATTCTTCAAGTGTTTACCATGTACCAAGTACTGTTTTAGGCATTGATGATACTGCAATGAACAGGAGAGACAAATCCCTGCCCTCCTGGAGCTGACAATCTAGCGGAGGTGAAGCTTAAATATATAAATAGATAAGTTAAATATATGGCGTAGTCGATAATCATGTGTGCTTGGGGAACATCTCCATGAAAGTTCATTTTTCAAAAAAGACCGAAAGGAAGTGAGAGGAGGGAGCAGCATTTTCACAAGGTTACGTCACAGCTAAAGAGAATTGAGTCTCAGAGAGGTTCAATGACTCGTCCAGGTTGGCCTGGATGAAGTGGAGCCAGGATTTGAATGTAGGTCCCTGGCTACAGAACCCTCCCTCCTAACCACTGCTGTGCTGCTGAGCTGTGAGCTCGGGCCTGGAGGTGGACCATGGGCAGTGAGTCGGCCTCCTCCATCCTGCACCCCTGCTGCAACTGGCTATGCCATAGGGGGCAGAGAATTCAGAGGCAGACCCTCAAGGAATTCAGGGGTTCCCAACGGATTCAGCAATCAAGGAGTATCCAAGAGAGAAGGTGTGTGGTCCAGGTTCTTCATGGTAGAAATTTCTTGAATGGCTACAGCATCTTCTCAGAAGTCCTCGAAGCCAGTGAGAACCCAGTGTCCTGGGCTAGACCATGAAATGGCAGAGCTAGATGGTGGGCCACCTGTGGGAAAAGAAGGAGGGATCTGCCTGAGGGCCCCCAATGAGTCATGGCTGAGCCGTCCAGAACACAGATTTCTGGCATCTTTCCTCACCCCAGAGGTTTTCAAACCGGGTTCTGCATGGGCCCAGGGGTTCTGCAGTGCAGTCCTTGGACCATGGCTTGAAGGCGTTCCCAGCTGTTTTCTAGACTTGAATGCAGACAGCTCTGACTTTGCTCATTTTACATTTTGGAGTTCTGACTAATATTTTATGTGGAGAAAGTGTTCTCCTGCTAAAAGAGGAAGATCCTAGCCCCTCATTTCACAAAGGAGGAAACGGAAGAGTTTAGTCCATCAGTAATTCCTGCCCAGCCTGGCGAGCTTCTCGGATCCCTGGGCTGATTCACTCCCGCTCCCTTGTTTGGAAACACTGTGACCCTCCTGTGCGCCCAGCCCTGAGCTCGGGAAAGCAGAGCTGGCTCAGAGATGGAGGAGGGCCAGGTGATCTGCTATCACTCACGGACCCAGAATGTTACGAGCAAATGCAACGAGGTATTGATAATAGTATCTGACGTTCATCAGCATGGTGTGCTATTTGCAAAGCCCCTGTCCCCTATGTTCTCATGGCCTCATCTTCACAAGGATTCTAGAATGTTAAGTGTGGTTGATACATTTTGTTGAAGAAGACACTGAGCCTAGAGAAGGAAAGTGACTTGTCCCAGGCCAGACAGCTAGTGACTCAAACAAGACTGAGAATGCCAGCGTTTCTCTGGCAGCACATGAACAAGGAGTGGCTGTCCCACAGGGCTGCCCTATGGGAACGAGCGCCCAGCAGCCACCAGGACACATCTCAGAGGTCTCCTGGGCTCCTCCAGCTCACAGCTATCCGAGGATGCAGCCACAAGTTCCCCCCTTACCTGAGCCAGAGACAAGAAAAAAACTGCCCTCGTACATTTTTGTGTTCCAGTTAAAGGACTGGATTTTAGTCATCATCATCTAGAAAAATGCATCCGCTGGCCACAATAAATCATTTTCGGCATCAGAGGACAGGATACAATTTGCTTCTATGTGGAGTGTACATAGTGATTATCTCAGAGGAGAAAAAAAGCTAGTCTCCATTTCTTAAGAGGCTATAAGGGCCATCCAGCTGCAAAATGAATACTTCTTCCTTCCGGGCCCTCCCCCTCTCGGAGGGAAACCAGGATGGCCCTGGGCCCAGGGAGCGGACTCAGCTGCTGCACACATCTGGAGGCCAGAGCCTCTCCCTCTCTCCTCCTGACCCTCAGCCCAGCCCAGCCCGCTCCTCCTTCTGCCAGAGTCTGGCTTTCCCTAGTAAACATTCAATCAAGGTCAGAGTCTCTCTCTTCCAGGAATAAGGGAGAGGGTAGGATTCACGTTTGGCAAGCATCTACTCTGTGCCAGACACCTTGCCAGGCCACTTTGCATTTGGTCATTTCATTGCATCCAGTGAACTGGGTGACATTATTCCCATTTTATAGATAAAGAAACTGATGCTCGGAGAGGTTGAGTAATTAAAGTCACATAATTAACAAATGGCAGAGCCAAGTTAGAAACCTTTGGATTCTTTCTGACTCTCAAAACCCCACTTACTGTACAGTTTCTTTACATTTTTGTATTTTGTGTATTGTATGGAACAATAGGGGGTATGAGTTTGGGTGGAGAGGCTGAGGGAGAACAGTCCACTAAGAGTCAAGTTCTTGGCTGAAGTCTTGGTTCTGCCACTTTCATAACTTGTGACTTCGAGCTAGTCTTTTAACCCCTCTGAGCCTCAAATTAGTCACGTATATACTATATGTTTTCAATTGGTTTGTAATATCTGCCCAGCTCTGCCCAATGGTCATCTGGTAGTGGTGGCAAATGAGGTAGTGTCTAGAGAAGTCATGGCTGTGGCTGTGGGTGGTTTTTTGAGGCAATTTCACAGGCACTGGTCCCCTTGCTGATAGTGTGATGTCAGCGGCAAGGGACTCACTAAGCCCCAGCCCGAGAGCTGTCCTGAGTTCAGAGGCCTTGGCATCCTAATGACAGGAAATGAAACGAGATGAAGCTGCATGACAGGAAGGACAAACGCTGCAGAGGAGGGATGTGGATTCAGAACCACCAGTGTGAGGAAGATAAGGACAAGGACGAGGCATCAGCTTAAAAATGAAACTCTAAACCTCGTCAAGCTGAAGTCACAGCCCTGGGGTGAGGTTCTGAGAAAGGCTGCACCCTGCAGCATCCAAGGAACCGGGTACTTGTGCCTGACTTGGCTGTTGCCCTCCCACCGTACTGAGAGATTATTCAACCAGAATCACTAGGATGCTCCCGCCAGACAGGAGCCCTGGACCAGGCCTGGGGTGGAGTGGGGCTGCACAGGGGCCAGAAGGAGATGGATGGTCAGATAACTTACAATCTAGTAATAGGAGAGAGAAAACATACATACCTGTCGCTTAAAAGAAGTGGCCAAGCATCAGTCAGCTCTGTGGGATGCCCTAGGGGGAGATGGCAATAGCCACTATCATTCAGGGTCACAGCAACCCAGCTAAGGAGGCATTGCAATCCCTGTTTTACGGAGGAGGAAGGTCCCTGGCTGGGGTGGCAGAAGCAGGGTTCCTACTGGGCACTCTGACCTTAACACTCTTCTTTGTTTTAACACAATGACTTTCATAAAGTAAAGGAGCCCAATTATCTCTGGGCTAAAAGGCCTTCTAGTTCCATGCATTATTCCATGTTATCCTTGACTAGAGGTCATCTGCCTGAATCTTGATCTCCTCCAGCGATGGGAAGCTCATTACCTATCCTTTTCCATCTCAGGCAGATCTAACCATTAAGAAAGTCCTTCCTTTAGGGGAGCTCAAATGTATCTCAGTCTGGTCCCGAAAGGTTCAGAGAGTGTGTTCTGCCCTCACTAGAACAAGCTGGAGGAATCCACCAGGATCTGGGCTGGGTTTGGGGGTAGAGGGCAAAAAGCAAAGGGCCAGATTTTCAGGTCACCTCTTGGCTGCCCCTACCGATTTCCCTTTGAGGTCTGGCCACTCCTCCAGTCCCGGCCTCGGTATGGCTTCCTCCCTCTGACAAGGTAGGGAGGAGTCTTTTCTGTTCCCTGCCTGCACCCCCATGCGTCTGACCTCAGAATGAAGTCAGCCCCTTAGTAACCGCGGGTGGAAAGGTCAGCCCTCCTAGAGCTGAAGACACTCCACGTTGGCCAAAGTGTGTACTGGGGCCTGATCCCGCCTCCTGATCTTCCTGCCTTCTGTTCAACATCCTCCAGAACAAACCCTTAGCACTGGCCGGCCAGCCCCCTCACTGCCACCAGACCGCTCACCCATTTTCCCTGCCCTCCCCTCCCCATCCTTGCCTCCAGCAAAGCCAATTAATGACAGGGGTGTCTTTAACCTGCATTGAACCAAAGCTTTCCACCCAACTCCTAAAGTTTCTGGGGAACACAGGAATTGCTTTGAAGACACCACCAAGCAACATGAGACAAATTGCTGCGACAGTTTATAAGACAACTGATTTGGTGTCTTCAAAGAGTCAATGCTACTTAAAAAAATTTTTTTTTGAAAAGGTAATTGGAATGTTCTAGATTTAAAGGAGGCAAACAAGAGATCGCAACAAAATGAAACACACGGAAGCAATGTGGCTCTTCACCCTGGTTCAAAATATGGAATTGCTATAAAAGTCATTTTGGAGAATTTTGAATATGGACTGGGTATTATATGGTATCAAAGAATTGTTAACGTTCTCGGATGTGATGTGCTAATGTAGGAAATTGTCCTCCTTTGTAGGAAATGCATGCTGTGCAATAATGGGGCAGGAGTCATGATGTTTGCAACTTCCTTTCAGATGATTGCAGGAAAGAAAAAAAAAGTATACACACACAGAAGTATGGCAAAATGTTAACAATAATTCACCTAGATGGTGGGTGATTATTGTACCATTCTCTCAACTATTTCTGTATGTTGAAATATTTCGTAATGAAAAGTTGGAGAAAACATAAAATGGACCGCAGAGTCAGAAAGGATAGGTTCAGATCAACCCTGCACTTGCTGTGTGAACTTGGACTGAGTCTGTTTCCTACCCTGTATACCGCCCTGTAGTTCTCACCCAAGGCGGGTTACAAGACCAGCTGATGTATGCACAGTGCCTGGTGCCTGGTGTGGGTTGGATGGCTTCATGAAGCCCGCACTGATCCCCTCTCTCCTTCCCTGACCTCTTCTTCTTCCTGTAGCACTTACTGTCTGTATAGTCTGTTTGCCACCCAGTGTCATTGTTGGGTTATCGTAAACTTGTCAGGCATCAGTTTCATCTCCTCCACTAGCTTGTAAGATATTTAAAAGCAGGGTCTGTATCTGCTGGTTTCCAGAGCACCTCTCAATAGACTGGACCTATGAAAGTTTGTACCTTCGTTATCTCATTTTTATTCTTCAAACAACCACACAAAGTAAAAATTATGGATCTCATTTTAGAGATGGAGCACCTGAGACTCAGAGAGTCAAAGCATCTTCCCCAAGGTTTGTAGGAGTCAGAAGGGGGAGTGGAAATGCAGGAATGCAGAGTCAGAGGTCAGTGCCCGGCCATGCATCCCTGCTGTGGGTACATGTGGGGGAAGCTGCAGGCTCAATGAGGAGGAACAATCGATCAGCAAGGGCCCAATCCTTTCTCCACCAGGCCTTTCAAAGGTCCAACACGGAGAATCTCTATGATGATCCAGCCCCAGTTTACCAGCCAATAAGGAGAGGCCAGTGCCTGGCTTGCTGAGGACAAAGCCCCTGAAAAAATACTCTCTATTTTTCCCCAGGAAGCAGGTCTCTATCATTCTAGAGCCTGCTTGGGGGCTAGGGGAGGAGGGAGTGTCAACCCCAGGAGACATGCTCATTAGAAGAACATGTCTGCTGAGTGCAGACCCCGCAGCCTGAGGGTTCTGGCCCTCCAGGACACAGCATCTAGCTGAGAAAAGCTAGCTGGGCTGTGAGAAGCAACATGAGACGTGTTCAAGAAGAATGCAAGCATGTCCACTAAGAGCCTTGGCCACGAATGCCTCTAAGTTGCTGTATATACACCCTGAGGAATGGGGACCCAGGGAGATGGTAGAGGGAAGAAAGAGCAAGGAGTGGGACAAAGCAGAAAGAGCAAAGAAAAGAGGAAGGAGAAAAGTAGAGGAGAGGTGGAGGAGGAAGTGGTAAAGCCAGATGGAAAAACAGACCCAGAAAAGACTAGCAACTGCACGTTTCATCCGGGTAAATATGTATACGGTGTGGAAAGTCTGGCGAGTTTGTTGATCCTCAGCCTGGCGGAAAATACTGGGGACCCTGAGAGCCTGTGCTCAGTGCCGCCCCCCTCAGCCTGCAGAGCTCTGGGGTGTTAGGAAAGGACAGGGTAGGAGGGCAGCCGCCACAGAGCCCAGCCTTTCCTCTCCTGCCTCAGATTCTGCCTATTAAGTGAACATTCAGAGGGGTACCAGGCCTGTGCTGTGCCTATCACAGCAGCTTGGCACTGACTCCTCCTCGTGCTTGGAAACTGTTAGCCTCCTTTATATAAGAGCAGGTGGAGGTAGCACAGAGAGGTTAAGTGGCTTGTCCAAGTCACACAGCTAGACAGCAGCAGAGGCGGCACTTGCATCTAGATCTGCCTGGCTCCCAGTTCAGTTCTTGTACCCTTCCCCTCACAGCTGCCCATAAGACCTTGCAGTGAAGGCCGCAGTGAGGAAATGCACGGAGCTGGTCCATTATAAACAGACCTTGTTCAACCCATCCCAGGTGCCTGGCCATGGGCTATGCTGGGGCTAGGTAGAGAACTCGTGGTCCTGCTCACTGGACTCAGGCTAGGAAGTGGCTCCCTGAGCCTTCTGGAGGAAGCTGAGCTTACCTGTCTGTCTTTCTCCCCACCAGGCTGAGCTCCCTTCAAGGAGGGGCTGGACGTGTCATGGGCCAAGTGCCCAGCAGGTCTCCCCACGGCATCCAGAACCCACTGGACCTGCCCAGGAAGAGCACAGACCAGTCTTCAGTCCCGCTCAGGCCTTGGGGTCACTGGCTGCCCTCACTGAGAGAGCCTGTGACAAGGTCTAGAGTAGGAGCCAAGGGAGAGGTGCTAGCTGTCCAGGGGTTCCGAGGGGCTCGCGGCGGGCTGTGGAGTCTGGGCTGTGGAGTCTGGGCTGTGGAGTCAGGGTTTCGTCAGGCCCTGAAGGCTAAGGTTAGGCTGGCCAGAGAAGGGAGAAGGCATTCCAGGCCAGAAATGCACCAGCAAGGAGCGGGAGGTTGAAACGAGCAAGCTCAGCACCACCTCCTTCCTCTTACATGGGAACTCTGTCATCTAGAATGTTCCACCTGGAAGAGACAGAGTGATTTCCAACACTTTCATAACAGATTGAATTTTTGCCAGGTCCATGTACCACCCATACCATATTTTTCTTTGAATTGATTTATTATTTTTTAACTTAACTTTATTAGCAATAATATCTATGAAAGCATGAATTTGTCATGCAAGTGATATTTTTTCTAGTGCAAATTAAAATAAACACATAATCACTCGAATTAAAAGCTTTATCTCTGTACCACGTGAAGGAACCATGAGTGACCACCTGGGACTCCACCCTGAGAATCGCTGATGTAATCCTGAGGAAGAGTCAGATGCCCAGAGAGCCAGGGGGGCTTGCCTGAGGTCACACAGCCAGGAGTGACCGACCAGATATTATTGCTAATAAAGTTAAGTTAAAAAATAATGAATCAATTCAAAGAAAAATATGGTATGGGAGGTATATGGACCTGGCAAAAATTCAATCTGTTATGAAAGTGTTGGAAATCACTCTGTCTCTTCCAGGTGGAACATTCTCAGAGTTGGTTTCCTGATTCTGTGGCCGTGTTTCCTTTTGTTTTCCTTCCCTTGGAAACTTCATGTGAAGAAATGAGCCTGCCTACTTCTGTCCTGAGATGGAGAGGGATCCTCAGGGTACATCAGGAGATTTGGCAGAAAGGAGAGGGAAAAATAATGGCAAAGTCGGGCCAGAGGCACGTTCATTTTACAGAGCATGTATAGAGTTCCTGCTGTAGTCAGGCCCCCGGCTGGGTGCTGGCTTGTGGCTCATTGGATGCATGTCAGCCAGGAGAGCGCCTACTTGGGCTCCACGTGTGATGGTGTCCATTCACAGGGTTCCCCATAGGAGGCACCATCCTACAGCGAAGCCGGACGCCAGTGCAGGCTGCCTGCCCCGTCCTCGCCCACCCACTTGTGCGCATCTGTGTTCTCCGCTGTGTGTAGCACGGGACAGGCATGTAGTAGGAACCGCTGGTTTTGCTGGTTGGTTGGAGCCTGTGTCATGGTTGGTGGGCTGGAAGGGCTGGGGAGGGGCGTCACTCCATTCTCTAAAACAAGGGCTCTCAAACTTTAGTGTGCTTCTGTCTCGCTGCAGGGGATAGGAACTAGATTTAAATGCTCATTTGTGGGCTCCATGCTCCAAATAATGAATTCAGTAGGTCTGGACTGGGACCCAGGAGTCAGCATTTCTAACAAATGATGTGGGGGAGGCTCAGAAACCTCCCCTACACCAGACGATTTTGATACAGTTGATCTGTGGGCCACACATGGAGAAGTCTTGTTCTAAAGGGTAGTCTGGCATAGGAAAAAGTCTCAGATTTCCAGTCAGAAGACCTGTGTTCATAGCCCTATTCATTAGCTGTGTGACCTTGGACAAGTCACTTCACCTCTCTGTGCCTGGTGATGACATATAGGACTAAGCAATTTCTGGGTGCACTTATGGATTAGAAGCCCTAGAGAGAATCAGAGGAGAGGATGACAATGGGTAGTCGTTTGCCTCCTTACTCATAGAGGGAGACATCGTCGTCCCACCTCTCACCGTCAGCAATGTTCTTTCCGAACACACAGCCTTCTCTGTCTGCCCTTCCTGTACCGAACTGAGCGGTTTCTGGTACACAGGAGGCAGCTCATACGGGTTTGGGGGTGGATGGTCTGCTCTGTCACATGGCACGTCCCTTGGAAGTGAAAGGACCCTACGTCCTTTCTGGAAGGTGGAATGGGCATGTGTACCAACAGCAAGACACATGTGACTGCCCTCATGCTGGTCTTTGCTCCTGTAGAGCTTTATTAAAAGAGTGCATCCTCTAGCACAGGGCCGGGCACACAATTCTTAGAGACTCCTTTCCTCTCCCGGGATCCTGAGGGCGGCACTAGGACTGGCCCACTTCCTGCATCCCTGGGGAGCAGCATCCCTCCCCAAGTCCCACCCAGGCCCTTTTGGAAACAGCGACCAGCCTGACTCTAGTCTCTCCTGGCCCCTCACAGATGTCCTGGCGTCCGCAATACCGCAGCTCCAAGTTCCGGAACGTGTATGGGAAGGTGGCCAACCGGGAGCACTGCTTCGACGGGATCCCCATCACCAAGAATGTGCACGATAACCACTTTTGTGCCGTCAACACCCGCTTCCTGGCCATCGTCACTGAGAGTGCGGGAGGAGGGTCCTTCCTAGTCATCCCTCTGGAGCAGGTAGGTGCCTGGCACCTCCCTAACCCTGGCTGCAGTCCCAGGGCAGAGAAAAGCCTCCTTGGTCAGTACTGAGCCTGTTGCCCTTATTTCTCTCAGCCCTCCACCACCCATTACTTCCTCATCATGTGTCCAGTGGCTGTGCCTTCCCAAGGTTTTCCTGAGATTCACCAGAACAAATGCAGGCTGGGATCCAAGAGACCTGAGGTCTGTTCCCAGAATTTCCCCAAAGGTGTGCACTTGGACGAGTCACTTCCCTCAGGGTATTTAGAGTTCCCATTAACCTGAGGGACTGGAACATCTGATCTCCAAGGCCAGGTCCAGCTCTACCATGCTGTGTCCTGGATGTCCTTTTGGTTTGGAGCTGGAAGGGGTGAAGACCCAGCCAAAGGCACACTGGACGTCTTCAAAAATGGTATACTCGCTAAAACAAAAACGTTGCAAGCACTTCACTGAGAGACTGGTAATCATTTACTTTCTCCCTCACCCCCACTTTCCATCTAAAAGTTCTCCCCTCCTGTGGCTGCCTTTGTGAATATAGCAAATTAAATCTGCAAAGCCCAGATCATGAAATTTTGAAGCTCTGTCATTCAGGCAGTCCCTAGAGGCCCGTGGGAGGTCACGCGCCTCAGAAAAAGTGCTCGCTGTCAGTCCTACTTGTTTATGGCTGAGCTCTCCCTTCCTGTCCTGACTCATCTCCTCGCCCACCCTCCACCAAACTGCTCAGGGGGAGGAGGAGGTGCATGGGGAAGGAAGCCTTGGTTCTTGAAATCCACCATCAGCTGGTGGTGGAGGATGGATTTTTCCAGTCTCCTACCCACAGTGGGGGAGCACAGATTTGAGAAAGATTTGGGCCAGGTCCTCCCTTCCACCAAAGGAGGCAGCTATAATGACACTGAGGACAAAGCCTGAGTGAGGCACAGAGAGGTCTGAGAAGCAGTGGACTTGGTGGCAGGAGGTCTGGGTTCTAGTTGGACTCTGCCGCTTGCCAGCCCTTTGACATTATTTTCCTGTAATGGCACAGTGGGGATCCTAAATCCTCCTCCACCTGTACCCAAGATGTTGGCTTTGAGTGGGATAATGGACATGAAAACTTCTTGTGAACGACATGACACGTTTAAGATGTTTTGCTACTTCCTAGGGGGAGTCGTCAGCTCAGCTCCTCAACTTTGCAAATGCCCTCAGTGGTTCTAACACATTTGGAAGGATTCCGAAATGTAGCTTGCCTCCCCTCCAGAACCAGATGGGTTCAGATACCTGTCTGCCTCAGGCACCAGCTCAGCTCCAGCAGCAGCAGGTCTGCACGTCCTCGGCAAAGTTCTTACTAGGGCTCAACGGCATTGCTGGCCCCCTGCCATACTCCACTATACGGCTTGCAAAGGTCAATAGTCAATGCCTCACATAATAACAAAAGTTCATTGAAGATGGATTAAAGATTGCAAAGAGATAGGAAGGGAAAGGAAGGGAAGGGAAGGGGAAAAGCTGCAAGTATGTTAGAGGGAAATGGAGAGCATTTTTAAAATTATGCCATGAGAAAAGACTTTCTAAGCAAGAAGAGAATCCCCAAGCCATAACCGAAATGATTAATAGATTAGAATAATTTTTTTCAAAGTAAAGTTCCTGTACTACAATGAGACATGTAAGCAAAATTAAAGGAAACCACATAATTGAGTACAATAGTTAAAATATATAACAAGATACGTGTCCAGGATATATGAGGGTCCCAGAGAAATCAATAGGAAATAGAACCTAATAGAAAATGAGCTAAGGATATGAATAAGCAATTCTCGGAAGACAAAATATATCATTTAACCTGTTAAAGAGGAAAAGATTTAGAAGAGCAATGATCTTTCTTGTTGCCAAAGTTGTGAGAGAACAGGCACTCAAATGCACTCTTGGCGTATTTTGTGTATTACATCTGTGAGATGAACATAGAGGCAACTTGGCAATATGTATTAACAATTAAAGATGCACGTTCACTGGTCCAGCCATTCTACTTCTAGGAATCCATCCTACAGAAACATTCTCGAGTAATGTATTCTGCAATTTTAGTACTTGATTTTTTCACAAACATCAATTTTTTTTTATCTTTTCCATTAAAAATAAAATGTCTCTCTCAAATCACAATAAATGTTTCTAAACTCTTCCTCTCGATTTCTGTAATGGTACCAAACAAAGAGTTTTACGCTGTGAGTAGCACTGATATAAAATATGATCAGATTTTGTAAACACTTTATGGACAGCAGAAAAGAAAGTACTCTTTATAGAGTATAAGTTTCTATAGAAATATACAATGCATCTGTATATATACATACATAGTCAATGTACACATAGCTTTTCAACTTTATTTGTTCACATTCTCTGATATATTTCATTGAATTTGATGAATATTGGACTGATAGCGATGGTTCACATTGCCAGTTAGGTCTTTTGTTTTCTCTCATTTCGTGAGATTTTCACTTTACGTACGCGATGGTTTGTGCAGCACTTTTATAATTGTGAAAACTGGAAACGACCTGCAGGTCCGTACGTAAGGAACTGGGTGAACAAATTAGGGGGCGGCCACACAACAGGATACCATGCAGTCATCAAAACTGATGATGCAGGGCAGTCGCTCCGAAGTGTTCGGCCTCGGAATCTCTTGATACTCTTACCAGTATTTAGCATATTCGAAATAAAAACGAAGAGATTTCAAAAACATGTATTTGTTAATTTACTTAAAATAATAATAATAAACCCATTTCATGTTCTCCTCCCCCCCCAAAAAAACCCATATTTTTACAAAAAAATAACTTTATTGTCCAAAACAAAAAAAGTAAAATTAGATGAATGGCATTGTTTTACACTTTGGCAAATCTCTTTAAATTAGTTTGGTTATAGAAGACAGCAGGGTTTGCATGTCTGCTTCTGCATTGGTCCTGTTGAGACATCACACATCGTGCAGCCTCTGGAAGACTCCGCTGTGCACCCTGGAGAGAATGAGAGGAAATGGCAAATAATGTCTTTGTATTATTATGAACATAGTTTTAACCCAACAGACTCCCAGAAAAAGTCTTGGGGATTCCCTGGAGGTTTCAGACCATACTTTGAGAATATTTAATGAGAGAAAACTATTTATGACATTATAGTTAAGGGGGGGAAAGGTAAAATATTTAAAGCCCCATTAAAAAATTACGTATCCATCTACCTGTTGGGAAAAGACAGAAAGCATACACCTAATGTTAAAAGTGGTTATCTTCCAGTATTAAGATCGTGGGTGCGCTTTCATTTTCTTCTTTTTCCTTAGCAATATTTTCTAAATATTTTTTAGATGAACACTTAATATTTTGTACTTCAGGGGGGAAAATCTAATAAAAGCGGTTTGTCGACATTACGTGGCAGCCCCCGAGGTCTCCGAAGCCACGCAGCCGCAGCCAGCTGGGTCTGGCACTCCCACATGTATGTCGCAGATGTTTTCTCCCGGATTAACACATGCTTACGAACTCGCTGGAGAAATGCTAACTTAATGGAGCTATACATAGTGAGGGCAAGGGGTGGCCGTGGTCAGGAGCGGGTGGTGGTTCTGGATGGCTGGGAGGATGAGGTGGCTCCTAGTTCTGAACGGTTCATTTAGTTTGAGACAAGACCCCAGATTCTGTGGAGCAGGGTCCTGCCCCGAAAGAGGGGCTGCTTTGGCATCAGTGCCAACCCCCCCAACCCCCCACACACACACCCACACAAACACACTTCTCCTGCTGCCTGGGCCAGGGCTGTAGGTCTCCTGCCCACTGTGCTGAGGCTGGGCTTGCAGTCAACGGCAGGCAGCCAGGCTGGTGGGGGCGGGGAGGCAGGGCTAAGAAACAATAACAATAGTGCCGAATCCAAAACCCCCTCATTATCTCAGCAGAGATGAGCTGTTCCACACTGGCCGATTTGCTGGGAAGAAGATTATATTATTTCAGCTCCAGATTTTCTCCCTCAGTTTGATAGAAATCTCCCTAAAAACAGTTTCCTGTGTATTCCATTCAAATACAGAAAAGATTCGGGTTGTTTCTTGGTGAATCCTAATGATTGCTTTGAGCGTTAATTATGATCCGTGAACTCGTGTGGCACACTTTTGTCTCTCTGCTACATTGTCCCTACAATGGCTCCAGACTGTTTTCCTGAGCAACAAGAAGGCCCAGAACCCTGTCTGCTTTTGTTGTTCTTTTCTGAATTGTTTTCCATCTACTGTTAGGTGTCCTTCCCATTCCTTTCTTGCTTCTCTGAGAAGTTTGGGCCAGAAGAGACCAGCAGTAGCCCAGGACCCCTAAATTCTTGAGCCTTCTGAGAGAGACTCCCACTCTTCCAGGGAAAGTCTCTCTCTTTATTCCATTTCTCTCAAAACCAGTTTGCCTGAGATTTCAATATTTGTGAGTAAAATCTTTTCTCCAGGGTAGGAAGCCCTGTCCACAGCAATTCCAAACAGTAATGTTGATGCCTTGCCTTTGTCCAGCACTCCGATCCAATGAACTCTGCCTTAATCCATCCCCTTGGGTGGTAGGTAGAGCTATCCCCATTTTACAGCTGGGGTAAGTGAGGCTGCAGAGGCAGGTGTGGAGCTGGGCAGTGCAGGAGCTGGACCTGAAACCAGCTCACTTATTTCTGAATCCATGACTCCTTCCACAGCCCACGATACTGGTGAATGGCTGAGTTCTGGCTGGCTGGCAGTTCTCAAAGGAGTGGATTTGTCTTCCCCGGGCTTTTGCTCGGGCTGCTGTTGTAAAGGCCAGAACCTGTTTTTTCCCTAGTTAACATTCAACTGCCAGCTCTCTCCTCTCTCGAGTGGAATGTTAAGCTGCAGATGGGGGAGCAATCAGCACCCTGATTGCCTGGCGCAGCTGGAGGAGCCTTATGAATATTCTGGAGAACAGGTACTGTGCCCAGGCCTGATTAACCACTTGAACCGCCCCTTTCCTGCTGCACTCCGGGAGGGCTGCCTGTCACCTCCAGATCCAGGCCCAAGAAAGCCAAAGCTAGAAGCCGAGCCTTGCATGCCTAAGCTTTAGTCAGCTACCTAGTACCCCACCTGGCACCTGGTAGAAAAGAAAGAAGCCTAGCCTGGACATCAGGAGTCTGGGTTCTCCCCATAACCCAGTGGGTCTCAGCCCTGGCTCCACTCTAGAATCACTTAGGTGATTTTGACGGTCTAACGTACCTGCTCTTTTGGAGTCTCACCTCAAGTTCCAAGGTGAAAGTACAGTTATTCTCCCCAGTGGATGAAGAAACAGAGGTTTGGAGAACTCAAGTGGCAGAATTTAAACCCAGGGCTCTCCCAGTCGCATGCCTGCCCACTTCACAGAGGGTTAGGGAGAGGCATGTCTGTCGATGTGCTTCGTGTTATCATTGCTGTCATTCTAATGTCTCCAAATATCTCATTGAATGTTAATTCAACCAGTACTACATGAGCTCATCTGATGTACTGACACCGCATGTCAGAGAGGTGGAGAGAGGTGTTCCGGAACAGGGGACCGGGCAAGATAACATTCCTGCAGTCCTGTGACATGGACTGGGCACCCAGCCCTGTGCCAGGCACTGGGGACCCAAGTTACATCAGGCCTAGTCTCTGAGAGGCTCAGAGAGCATCCCATTCGTTAGCCAGGCAGGTGGGAGTTCTCTGAGAGGATCCTGCCCGTGTCTTGCTCGAGGAACCAATTCTATGGTCCATGGAACGAACTATTGAACATGTCCATCTTAACTGCTCCTTCCAGTAGTTCAGAATGGCAGGGCACCATTGCATTCTCCAGAAACGTGAGTCCCCGGTTAATTTATATGCAGATTTAGCTGCATGTAATGAAAATAATCCGATTCTGTGTTTGGGGTTTTAAGCTTGGTCTCCAGTTGGAGGTCGCTCCTATCTCCTTGTACAAGCCCCTCAACGCCTGCTCAGTCTCAACAACCTGGTGCAGAACATCCCCTGCGGTTTGGGGGATGGGGTGTTGCATTCTCCTCCCCCAACGCAATCAGCTTGGCCTCTTTTTGCATCTTCTGTCTCTGATATTCAATGGTGGGGAGACCTAACCAGGACTAGGGAGTTGCTCCCAGTCTCACTGGCCCTGCTGGGGTGAGTGGCAGATGAATGGCAGCAAAAATTCACAGGCATCTCAGTGGGGAAAGCAGAGCCCTGGAGCAGGAGAGCAACGCAGCACAGGGGCTAAGCGATCAGGATCTAGAAGCAGACAAACCTTGCTTGAATCTCCGCCTTGCCACATAGTTACTGTGTGACCTTAGGTGAGTCATTTAACCTTCCTGTGCCCTGGTTTTCTCTTCTGCAAAATGATGGGGTTGGACCACGTGATCTCTAGAGTTCAATGTGGCTCTCACATTCTGTTTTCTTCCAACATCATTTTAGTTAGATATGTCCTTACCAATGTGCTGGTAGATACTGTGAAGAATACAAGAATGGCTTCTCATCCCTCAAGGCCCAACTCAAATGAGGTCGGCTCCATGAAGCTTTCCCCATCCCAGTACTTAGCCAGAGGCATTTTGTGTCTATCGCTAGAGTACTTCCTTATTTTCTTAGATGTTTAGTCTGTCCATCCATCCATCCATCCATCCATTCATCCACCCACCTATCCACCCATCTATCCAACAAATATTTATTGAGTACCTACTATGTCCTGGTCACAGGACCAGGGATGCAGCAATAAACAAGACCAAGTCCCTGTCGGCATGGAGTTTGCAGTCCACTTAGCCCCAGAGGGTGGGAAACATGTCTGATTTGTACAAGGCCTGCACACAGTAGGTGTTTAGCAAGGAGGCCTTGTGCTGACCAGAGGTCATGTCCCAGAGACACTGTGCCCCATTTCTCCAGCTGTGGTTTTCCCTGGTAGGGTGCTGGGATCCCCTCCCCTCCAGGCCCCAGGGACAATGTGGTACCCTGCCAGGTCTTCCCAGACTGAAGGGGGCTTGCATCTTCCTCTTCAAGCCCTTGCAACAGTGTTACCTGACCCAACTGCTCTCACTCTGGAATCAAACCCAGGAGTTGGAAGACCAGTTAGCTCCATGACTCACAGTATGTTTGAGGCCTAATATTAAAAGAAGGGGCAAGAGTGCCCAGCTCAGTGCTGAAGACTGTAATCTAATTGGACTTTTTTGCTCACCCAGAGCCTGTGCTTCCATTCCAGATTTCTCTAAGTCTCCCTCCCTATCACTCCCCACAATGAGCATTGAACGCCTCAGTCCTTCTCTCTCCCATAGAAAAGCCCCAAATCTTCATCGCTGCTCCCCGCTTCCAAGAGGTCTCCCCCTCTCCCTGGGGAATTCAGAGAGCCTTTTCCAAATCCATTTTTTGGATCTTTCCTCAATAGTTCTTTGTTCTTCATGCTGCCTTCTGCTTGCTGCAATTTGCATCTCAAAGCCTGTGACAGCCTGAATGTACAGTAAGTGACTTTGGGAAGGGGGAGAAGGCACTCTGAACGAGAGAAGTCACAACTTTATTCCATTTGTCTGAGGCCCGAGATTGACAGCCTTGCTTTGTGTTTTTCCCTTTTTTGGAAAAATGACTGCTTATTTTTGAGAATAGTGAAGGCAAGCTCTTTGGCAGAAGTGGAAATGTGACTCCTTTACTTCGAGGTTATGGGATGGAGTATTCTCTGGATTTGAGGTACAGAGAGGGAGCCAGGGATGCAGCCTGGCTGGTGGGTGTGCTAGGAGGTCAGAGAATCCATTCCTCTGCCTCAGGCCAGGGTCTCTACTGCCTGTGCCTTAGCTTCATTGCTCTGATTTCTAGCAGAGCTGGGAGGCTGAACATAAAAGGGCTGGTTCCCTAGGACTCTGTGAACTTGGGCTGGGCTCTAATTCTTCCCAGGGGCACCGGCCTGGACCCAAACCAAGTTGGCACTTAGCTCTATCTGCTCCCCATTTCCTTTAAGGCCAGGAGCCTCCCACGCCTTGAAAAATCATGGTTCCATGCGTTAGCTGTGAACCTCTGGGCAGGTAACATCTCTGTGCCTCACTTTCTCTGTTTGTAAAATATCAGTGGTACTTGTTCCTCATGGTGCCATCATGGTTAAATAAGGTGCTGGGTAAAGCACTTAGCTTTACCGTGTGCTCGCATGGTGTGTGCTCAGTCAGCAGGAGCTCCACGATGCCGGGGGCTGCCCCCACCCTTTCCCCTTTCTCATCTACCTAGGCCCAGAAATAGCCTGTGGGCTCCCCAGCCACTAAGGCGGAGGCTTATCTTTGGCCTTCTTACTCCTGTCTCCATTGTCTGGTACAGTCCCCAAGCTTCCCAGCAGGGAGCCCCACCCCTGCCCAGAGGAGAAGGCACCCACAGCCTAGTCATTTATGCCCAAAGGAGAGTGGGAATGGTGGTCAGCGTCTCCACAGGGGCATGACTGATGGGACTGTTCCAGGCTGAGTGCCTGGAGAAGGAGGAACTTAGAGGGGGTGGGGGCTGGACCCGTTTTGGTGCTGGATCATGCACCTCTGAAGTCGGCCCGCCTGCTTTTCCAGAGTCCACCTGTCAGCCAGGTTTAAATGAGGTAAGGCGTGTAAAGGTTTACCGTAGTGTCTGGTATACAGCAAGTGCTCAATAAACCCGCGCTATACCACTTCTATTATAACTACTAGAACAAGCTTCAGATTAGTGTGGGGAAGAGAGTGCTGAAAATTGGGGGCAAGGGCTCTCTGGAATCTACTTGGCCCAGATCCGAGGCCAGGGCCCATTGGGTTGGCATGAATTTGAGATTCTGTGCTCTGAGCCGGCCTGAAATCACACAATCTCTACAGTCCATGCCCACTCCCAGTGCCCAAGTTCAGTCTCACAATGACACAAAGCCAGAGTCAGGAGACCCCAGCAATCATATATTCCCATGTCGTACCCATGAGAAATCCTGGCCCCAAAGAGGAGTGTTTATCATAACAAGGTTGCACAGCATGCCTGGACGCCCTCTACGCCCTTCCCCAGGAATCCTTGCAATCGACCACTTCTCAGAGTCAAAAACCAGACCTACTAAGTGCAGCGGTCCCCAACCTTTTTGGTACCAGAGACTAATGCTCCTAGGAGAATCTAATGCCTGATGGTCTGAGGTGGAGCTGAGGCAGTGATGCTAGCGCTGGGGAGCTGCTGCAAATACAGATGAAGCTTTGCTCACTCGCCCCACCCCCTCTCACCTCCTGCTGTGCAGCCCAGTTCCTAACAGGCCACCACTGGTACCAATCCCTGGCCCAGGGGTTGGGGACTCCTGTACTAGGGTGTTGGTGATGACAATGGCTTCCCTCTACCATGGGATTTGCATTTGGTTAAGGTTAGGGTGAAATTTAAGGAGACCAAACTCTTGAGACCCAAAGGAATGTGTTGCTAATAATGGAATTCTAGACGGCAAGGAGACCTTCTCACACAGGACAGCCATCCCCATGCCCTCAAGAGAGACTTGCCTACTCTGCCAGGTCCGAGGCCACAGCTTTAGGCGCTCCCTCCTCCTGTGTTCATGGACTCCCAACACTTCAGGGAGCAAAAGCGATATAGGGTGCATGGGGGTGTGGAGAGTGGAACTAAGAAGACTGGCTTGAAACACAGCATCTCCCTGGGAGCGGATGGGGCCCTGAGGCCTTGGCCAAGACCTCTACTAATTGGCCCTTCCCGTGGCAACCTCCAGAACAATGAGTGTGTGTTCTTCTTGTCTGAGAAACTCCAGGCCTGATTTAGTCCTAAGGGCAGTTTTCTTTTCAAGATGGCCTTCCTCATGTCCCTGAGCTTATCCCCATCCCAAGTCTCTTAAAGCACTAGGTCACCTTGATGGGTGTAGGTGGAGTGGGGGAGTGGTGACAGCACTCACAGATTCTTAAAACAAGAGAAAACAAGAGTGGGCTCTGTGGCATCGGCATGGCATAGTGCTGCCTGTCCTCCCCCGTTTCCATTCCACTCAGCCAAGAACTTGATTTCAGTTACTAAGCAACCGATGCCTAAATCTCCAGGTGAGTTGTCCCTCAGGTGAACACCAGAGTAGGAAGGTAGGGGTGGATGCTCTTAGAATGCTGCATTTTTATAGATGGAGACACTGAGACCCAGAGGGGGCAAGGGACTTGGTCAAGTTAGTTCATGTCCTATGTGACAGCAAACCCTTCAGAATCCCCTTCCCCCCACCCCGCCTCCACCAAGAGAAGCACTCGCCCAGCAGCGACACCTTAGGGACTTTCCATGAGGGGCTTCCATCTACCCAGACAGAAAGGCAGGATGCCCAGTGATGAGGCACACAGGCTCTGGCATCGGTTGGCCTGGATTCAGATCTCATGTGCTTCAAGCAAGTTACCCAACTTTTCTGGGCCTCAGTTTCCCTAGCTACAAGATGGGAGAAATGCCAGTCCCCATTCCAAGGCCATTCTGGGATTCAGCGAGGTGTTACATGAAGCCCGGGACATGCACCTGGGCTCCCCACCTAGGGCACCAGTGCCAACCAACCCCCATAGCCCTCCTCTTCCACCCTATTACTCCTTTAATGTCAAAGGAGTTCAGCCTCAATCTCATCAGGCTTATGAGGTTACAAATGTAGTACAAAATTTTTCAAACTTTAGTTTTTAACACTGGAACATTTTGTCCAAATAAAATAGGTTCTTAACTTTGGAGGGGGGAGGTGCATAGGCTCCTTTGGCTGTCTGGAAAAGCCCATGGATTCCTTCCCAGAAAAAAGGATTTCAAGTACATAAAATAAAATAAATAGGATTACAAAGGAAACCCATTGTACTGAAATATAGTTATCAAAATATATGCCAGAATTGTGAAATAGTGGTATATATGCTTTTATATTAATACATTAAATATCATGATAAGGTGGTGGACCTAATAAGTACTATATTTTCAAAGCACTAATGAACATAATTTTTGAGTTAGAGGTAGCAGGGTCAAGTGACCTGATAACATCTGTGTTGTCTATTGATGAAAAAGTTATAGCTTCAATTATTCTTGCTGGGGTTTGTTGCCTACATTTATAAACGAAAGAAATATTACATTTCAGTTAGAAGCTAGTAAAAATATAAATCCAGTTTTTCTGTTATCCCAGCTCACAGTCCTCCGGAAGGTCTGTAGGCCCAGGTTAAAGACACATCTCTGAAATAAAATCACAGAAGGAATATCACAGTATAACATCAGGACAAACAGAACTGCCTGGCTGAAGCTTGGTGGGGAGGGGGCGATGTAACCTGCCTGAGTGCTCCCTCGACCTTGTGGGATGCCCTAAAATCCTAAGTTTTGCTGGCAGTGAAGAAGCCTGACTTCTCTGCCTGGTTCTTTGTGACCTTAGGCAGGTCCTTTGGCCTTCCTGGGCTCAGTTTTCTTCATCGGTAAAAGGAGTTGTTAGACCCAGGGTCCTCTGAGGTCTTGTCCACCTCTGAGAGGCTGGGCGTTTGTGTTTCTCCTCCACCAGAGAGAAAGGCCTCAGAAACAGGGGTCTGCAGAAGCCCTGGACCTGGGAGAGGGAACAGCTGGGGCCAGGCTGGCTGATTCCCAATTGTTCGAGGCAGGAGGAGGAGGAGGAGATGCATGGTGCTCTCCAACACGACAGCTGGGTGAGCCTGGCTGGGGGCCTTATCCTCGCCTGCCATCTGTGCCTCCTTCCTGCAGCGCCTGCACAATGCGGGGCGGGGGGGGGGGGGGGGGGGCGGGGGCGGGGAGGCGAGGGCAGGAGGGTGATGGGGCCCAAGGCCAGATAGCAACCTAGGTGGGAGGGGGAGGGGCTGCCCCAGAAAAAGCCAGGGAAAAGCCTGGTTTCTTACTCTTGGGCGCTTAACTCTTTCCACCCTCTCTTTTCCCACCTTGGTCTTAGTAGAGTTCTGGAGAAGGAAGGATGCACAGCCCTGGAACCAGTTAGGCTACTGTGACTTCAGGCAAGTTACTTAACCTCTCTGAGCTTCACTTGCCTCCTCTGTCCAATAGACATCATTCCTAAGGCTGCCCCTTGGGACCCAAGTGGGGGTAGATGAAGTGCCCCCCACACAGTGCTGGCAGTGGTAGGCACTTCCTTGTGGGCTCAGTGCTATAGGCCATCCAAGAGCGCTTAGGCCTGAGACAGTGAAAGCCCCTGGAATGTGACGTTGAGGCCTTAACGTCATCCTAGACAAAGGTCTGTAAAGTGCTCTCAGGAGACTTTGCAGCGCACTTTCCCTCCTCCACATTTTTGCTCCCGCTCTACCCCACTGCCCTTACTCACCCATCTCCACATGCAGAAAACCTTACTCATTTAGAATAACATCTATTTATAAATAAGTATTTATTTTCAGAGAGTAAAACTTTCAGATAGTTTAAACCTCCAAAACAAAGGACACAGTGAAAAGTATGCCTCTCATACTCAGCTTCCAATTACTCAGTTTCTCTAACGGGGCAGCCAGTGTTAAAAGTTTTTCAAGTGTCTTTCCTGAAATTTCACACTCACACACACACACAAACACATACATGTAGATCTATATAGATAGATAGATGTCTCTTTTTACACAAAGAATACTACTTATATTGTTCTCTCTATATCTTACCTTTTTCTGTGTAATTAAATATCTTAGAGATCTTTCTTTCCACATTAAATACAGAGAGCTTCCTCGTCCGTTTTTGGTACACAGTATCTCACTGTTTGGATGTACCATCTTTTGTTGAGCCACATATTGCTGACTGACAGGCATCTAGATTGTTTCTAAACTTACACTGTCACAGTACTGCACAGAGTGATTGTGGACAGGCCTTGTTTCATGTATCTGTAGAATAAATTCCTAGACATTGAATTGATGGTTCAAGAGGTATGCGCTTTCTCCCGGGAAGCAACACACACAAACAGAGGAGAATTTCTTCCTGACATTATAGTAGGCAAAATTGTTTAACAGAATACAGAAAGCAATAATTATAAAAACAGCTGACAAATTAGACTACCAAATTAAAAACTTTTGCTCATCAAAAGATACCATTAAGAAAGTAAAAAGGCAAAACCACAAACATGAGATTGATATTTGCCATGCATATATCTGAAAAAGGACTAGTATCCGTAATACATAACTGAGTTTTAAAATAAGCAAAAAAAAATTTTTTTTAAGGTAAATCTTAAGTAGACTGCATAAAAGGGGATGTGCAAATGGCCAAGAAGTCTGTGAAGAGATGCCACTTCATCAAGGTAGTTCTAGTTAGCATATTTATTGAGGCTAAAAATCTCTTTATATGTTTAAGATCTATTTCAACTTCCTTTTTGTGTGAATTGTTTCTCTGCATGCTGTCCCCAACATTACTCACTAGGAAACTGTAAATTAAAACCATGAGTCACTACTATACACCCACCAGAATGGCCAAAATTTGAAAGACTGACAATACCAAGTGTTGATGAAAATGAGGAGCAACTGGAATGCTCATACTTTGCTGATGGGGTGTACAATGTTACAGCCGTTTTGGAAAACTGTTCTGCGATGTCTAATAAAGTTAAACAAATATATACTCTAGGACTAAGCAATCTCACACATAGGTTAATACCCAGGAAAAATAAGTACATATATCCACAAAAAAGACTTGCATAAGAATGTTCATAGCAGCTTTATTCATAATAGTCCCTAACTAGAAACAATCTAAACATCCTTCAGCAGGATAAACAAATTGTGGGAGATTCACGAAATAGAACAGTACACAACAGTGAAAAATAACGGTTGATACCCATAGTAGCATAACGAATCTTTAAAACATGTTGAGCAGAAGACAGACACAAAATAGTATGTACTGTATGATTGCACTTATTTGAAGTTCAAGAACAGGCAAAATTGACCTGTGATGATGGAACTCAAAATAATTGTTGCATTTTGTGTTGGCGTGAGAACACTTTTAGAGTGATGGGAATGCTCTGTATCTTGATTGTGGTAGTATTTACATGAGTGTATACATATGTAAAAGTTTGATGAGTCATACAGATAAGATCACTATATTTTATTGGAGATAAATATACCTTCGTTAATTTCAAACTGAGGGGGTTAGTATGTGCTTTTGAAATTTTGATGGATACTGACAAAATTGTCTTCCATTGAGGTTGTAACAATTTACATTCTCACCAGCAAAGTAGAATTGTGCCTGTTTCCTCATCTCTTCTTTGTTACCATACTTTTTACATTTTTGCTAAGATCATGTGTGGGAAACTTTCTCAGAGGAAGTTCAAGTAGCGTTTTTTTAATGAGGTTAAAATTCCTTTATATACTTAAAATCTCTGCATTTCCTTTTGTAAAATGTCTTCATATCCTTTATCCATTTTTCTTTAGAATTATTAATTCTTTTCATATTGATTTAATAAGTTCTTTGTATATTAGGAAAATTAGCCCTTTGGGATATAAGTTGCAAATATACCTTTCAAAAGATGCTTTTTACAATGCAAGTTTCTTCTTTTAAATTTCAAGAAGTCTAACTTATGGTTTTTACTTTGATGGCTTCTAGATCTTGGGCCATGGTTAGAAAAGCCTTCTCTTCCCCATGGTTAAAGAATAGTTTTCCGATTAGCCTTCCAGCACTTTTATAATTCCATTTTTATATTTAAAATGTTGATACCGTTGAAATGTATCCTGGTATAAAATATGGAGTGTAGAGTCAACTTAGTTTTTTTCCAGATGGCTTACCCAGTTGTCATCATAATACCACTTAGTGAGCAATCCTTCTTTCCTCCACTGATTTGAGGTGAAGTGTTTGCTACATTCTACATTTCTGTATGTATTCGGGTTCATTTATGTACTGTCCATTCTTTTCTACTGATCTGTCTCTCTTTTCATGTATTAGTATCACAATGCTGTGTTGCTGAGGCTTTAAAATATGTTTTAATATCAATAAGGCAAGTCATTACTCATCATTGTCTTTTCTCAAAAGATAGCTGCCTCTTCTTGCTTGTTTATCTTAATATTTAATTTTAGAAAAAACCTCTGCTGTTTTCATTGGGATTATGTGAAATTCATAAAATGAATTAAAAGGAGTGGGCAACTTTATGATGTTGAACCTATCCATGAACTTAAGTTACTTCTTCTAGTCTTTTGTGCCCACTGCAGTGTGTTAAAACCTTTCTTCACATAGATCTTAAACATTTCTTGCTACACATATTTAACTTTTTTTTGGTGTTGATATTGTTTATAGGACCCGTTTTCCATTATATCTTTTACTCGGTGATAGTGTATTTGAAAAGCCATTGGTTTCTGTATGATAATGTTTTATGCCGCCATATCACTAATTGTTTATAGCAGTTTTTCAGTGTTTTCTCTTAGGTTTTCTAGGGATACTAACTTATCATATGCAAGTAGTAATCACTTTAGCTCTGTATAATTTTTATACCTCTAGTATCTTTTTCTTTTCTAATTGCATTATACCTCCAGAAAAGTCTTAAATAATAGTGGTGTCTTATTCCTAACTTTGAGGGCAACAAAGTATTACTCATTGAATATTTTGGGTTGAGGGAGGTAGCTTTTCCCCCAACATGTTATGAAACTTTTCAAACATACCTCAAAACTTAAATAGTTTTGCAGTGAACACCGCCTAGATTCAACCATAATGACTGACAATAATATCCAATGCTGGATGCCTCTTTTGTTTGAGGCGGGGAAGGGTTCTGGACAGAGAATTTGGGGGGGACATTCTGTGTAGCTGGCATAATACCTCACAACAACATGCTAAGTCATCAGATGATGCCCAGATACTGAAAGTGAAGCCCCAGCTAGCTGAGTGCCCTGCCTAAAGTGTCACATGGGTGTCAGAAGTAGAGTGGAGCTGTGAATTTAAGACATGACATAGGTGAGGTAATGCTCAGGAGGCAAAGGATGACAGCCTCCCCCACCCCCCAGAGTTCCGAACTTCTACAGGACCCAGGGAGGGGGGATAGCATTTCCAAGAGACAGCTGGTGGAAGTTACCTCTCTTCCTTTCTTTCTCTGTCTCCTGCTTCTGCCCAGCTGATCCCTCCTGGCAGAGCACCAGACAAAGAAAAGGAAGTGGCCTGAGAAGGTGCTTTCCTCCTCCCCTGAATGAGCTCTTCCTGGACAGCTGGGTTGGGCAGCCATGCTTGGGGTTGGGGATTGGGAGATGAAGAAGGAAGGGGCCAAGGGAGCTCTGTGCCTCTTTCAACCCCGTGCTGGCCAGGGGGCCTCCGCATTTGTCATTTTTTATTTATTCTGTTGTAATCACCTACTGAGCTTTAAAAAAAAAAAAAAAGATATAAAAGAAAGTGCACAGTTTTGTAGTCAGGTAGAGTTGGGTTTAAATCGCGGCACTGTCAGAGCTGGCTGCTTGACCTTAGTTATGGTGCTCAACATCTCTTCTGGGTGGTGAGAGGATCTGCAATTGCAATAGAAATGCCAGTCTGCACCTGTTGAAGGAAGGTCCTAGGAGAATGGGCTTTGAGCCTCCCCTCTCTCAGTCTCCCCTCACTCCCCTACTCTGAAAGCTCCCAAAGCCTCCCCTCCCTTTCCAGATTAAGCCTGTCCCTACCCTGACTCCAGTGAATCTCTCACTCCAGCTTCAGACTCACCCCACTTTCCACTCCAACCCTGAAACTGTTCTGGTCCTTCCCACCTCCATGCCCTTCTTCCTCTCATTCATGTGGATGATTCCTGCCTATCCTCCCCACACAGCTTCAGGCCACCACCTCAGGGAAGCCCCGCCCCCCTCCCGCTCCCGGAACCACCATGCTTCTTCCTCTGGTCTGCCACCAGGTTCTGCTCATACTGGTTCCTGCCATGGGGGACAGGGGGGACACAGTCTGTTTTCACACCTGTTCCTGCTACTACCCACTGGGCTTCTTGAGGCTGGGGACGATGCCCACTCATCCATCTATTCCCAACAGCTAGGGTTCCGCCAGGATGCTGGACTGGCATCTTTTTGGGTGGGGGAATCTTTTGAGGCTCAGGATGGTGACAAGTCTTGGCCAAAGCCCCAATTCTTCTAGACTAAAGGGCTTTGAATTTGAGACCCTGGGCAAGGGATATAATGAGTGAGGTCCAATGGACAAAACAGAGGCTTCTGGCAGATCCCATCCCAGCAGCCTGCAGTCATTCCCCCATGTGGAGAAGCGCCTGCTTGGGTATCTGGGAGAATATCCAAAGAACCAGGCTAGCACTGGGCTTCTCTGCTCACCCACATGACCCTTCTCAGCCTCGGTTTGCCCCATCTGTGAGATGGGAAAGTGCACTGAAGACTGGAGTAACGTGGGCTTTGCCTCACTTTGCAGGACTGCAGAAAGAGCTAGTTCTGTTGCGTGGGGAGGGGGTTGCTGGAACGGGGAGAGACTTCGTACCAGTTGGCTCCATCTCCTAAGGAGAATTAGAATATGTGGCCATGAAGTCATGGGCTTCAGGGCTTCGAATCCTGACTCAGCTACTTCCTAGCTGAGCTCTTAGACTCTAAAGCCTTGGCTTTCGTATTTATGAACTGGAGGTAATAAATCCTACCTGGTAGGGTTGTTATGAGAACAAGAATCTCTTATTCCTGTCGAGCATGTACAATGGGCCTGGGACTGTTCCTTATCTTACTGAATGTTCACAGCAACCCTATAAACAGGGGCTGTCCCGTTTTACAAATGAGAAAACTGAGGGCCCTGACTTTTGGTGTATTACTGGGCGGTCCCACTTTCTCCGAGAGCAATGAGTGAGGCTCTCTCTGAGCTAGCTATGATTTTATGCCCCTGGGCTCCAGAACTAATTCTGAATTTAGTGGAGTGATGATTCCAAGGGTGGCTTTTAGACTCAACAAAAAAAATCTCTGACAGTTTCCTGCTAACAAAAGGGTTGTTTATAAATGACCACATAGGTGGGGAACTAGATAAGGACCAAGAGTCAAAGTAGAAATATTTAGAATTATTAGTTTTTGTAGATAGATCAAAAGTGAAAAGGGACAATAAATGTAATGAAAGATTAATACAAAGTTAAAATCTCCAATATACAAAGAGCTCTTATCAATCATTAAGAAAAAGGTAAACATCCTATTAGAGAAAAAAATGAGTACCTGGTAAAATGAGGTAATTCACAAGCAAAGAAATGCAAATGTCCAATAAGCAAGTGCAGACATAATCAACCTTACTAGACATCCAAGATTTGCAAATGAACACAGATCTTATTTTTCATCTAAAAATAAGCAAGTTAAAGATATTATAATATCCTGTGCTGTGAGGGGTGTGGGGAAATGGTTATTCTCTTGAGTTGCTGATGGGAATACAAATTACTACAACCATTTGAAAAGCATTTAAAAATATATAACAAATGTATATTTTAAAGTGCAGAACTGTTAAACCAGCATTTTCATTGATAGAAATTTATCCTTTAAAACATTCATACATATGTGCAAAGATTCAGCTATGTTTACTACAGCCTTTTTAAAGTATTGGAAATTATAAATCACTTAAAGACCCAAAAGTAGGAGATTGCTTGATATACTCTGGTACAGTCATACTATGAAATACAATACTGCCTTTAAAAAATGATGTCAAGAATATATAATGGCACAAGAAAATAATAAAACTCTCTCCAGCTGGGCATAAAATGGAGCCGACAGTCACTAGGACATAATAACGTTTATTCCTCATCCATATTTCCCGACTTTCCTACCTTTTTTTTTTTTAACTACTTTTTTAAAAGGTAAGGTGGGAATCTCTGAAATGTCTGGGATTGGAACCCACATTGGGAACCCAAGGAGAGTCACACATGAGGTCCACTCCTCATTGGCCGTGGACCTACATGTAAGTGAAAGGCTCACCCACATGACTTACCTGCTCTGTGCCTCAGTTTCCCATATCAAAATCTAAGCTTATAATGCCTGTTCTGCTTCCTTCACAACAAATGGAAAATATGTCTGTATTAGTTTTCTACTGTTGCATAACAAATTACTCTAAAACTTAGCTGATTAGTTCTGGCTCAGAATCTCTCATGAGATTGCAGTTGAGCTGTCACCTAGAGCTGCAGTCATCTGAAGGCTCGAATGTGGGAACTTATGTGGCTGTTGGCAGTGCCTTAGTTCCTCATCCCCTGGGCCTCTCCAAGGGTTGTGTTCTCTCTCATGGCAGCTGGCCTCCCTCAGTGGTGATCCAAGAGAGGAAGAGCTCAAAGCAGAAGCCAGGAGCTTTTATAGCTCTGGCCACATTCTGTTGGCATCATAGACCAACTGTGGTGCATTGTAGAAGGGGACTGCTCAACAGTGTGTACACCAGAAGGTAGAGATTTCAGGGGTCATCTTGGAGGTTGCTTCCCACCACATCCAAGGGTTAAGGGGCTTTACAGGAAGAGGTAGCATTCTGAAGGGCATTGGGGGTTATGTGTCAGCTCCCAAAATTATGACCATGCCCAACATTTTCTGGAATCCCTAGAGAGTGTGATGGGGGCCCACCGGAATAATGAACAGTGATGGAAGGACACTACTCTGCTTGTTCACTGAGTGCAGCTTGGGACAGACGTACACCAAAAATAATAGTGATTATTCCAGGGAATAGTAGACAACAGTAATGTGGAGTGTGTGTGTGTGTGTGTACGCTTGTGCTTTATGGAGGGGTTCAAAGTTGTCTTCTTTGAGTATAACTTTTGAAACTAAAAGAAAAATGTCTAAGGGCAGCGTGTTCATCTGACTTTCAAAAGAAACCAAAATGATGCAGTGGCCCCACTTTAGAAGTGAAAAGAAAAGGTGCCACAAAAACCAGGAAGAACTCTGGCTCAAGATGGAGAGTTCTAGGGAGAGGTGGAAAGGAAATGAGATAAATCAAAGCACCTCCAGTTTATGAGGTGGGGACCTGCCACCCATGAACCTCCCTCCCCACCAAGTAGCCAGGCATCATAGGACCACAGGTGGAACTGTGAAAGCCAAGATGTGTGCTCAGTAACCTACGAGCAACCCCTGCATGGCAGTTGGGTCACATGCACTTGGTAGAAGGTGTCAGGGGTGGCCTGGGCTGAAGATGAGCTTAGGTGGAGGTGGGTGTGAGTATGTAGCAGCCAGGAGAGCCGAAAACCCAAGGAAAGGATCTAAGAACAGGCTGTAGCTTGGAGGGTAGGAAAGCAGTGCCTGGGAACCACAGTTAGTGCTGGAAACCCAAGCCAAGAGTGGGGGCCGTAGAGTGTCACCTCTTCGGCTCTTCGGAGATAAATATAAAAGAGACGTCATCTGGAATGTCAGAATTGAAAGGAACCTTACAATTTATCATGGTCCATCCCATTCTTTTAAAGGTAAGAAATGAAGACCCAGAGAAGAAAAGTGTCTTGCTTAAAGTCACACAGCACTGTGGGTGGCCACCTAGGAAAGGGACTCCAACTCCCAAGAGTTGGCAAAGAAAAAAATGTTTGGCTTTTTCTGTGTGGCCCCAGAAGCAGAGCTAGGCACTTACGGCAAGAATTACAAGGAGGTGGACTTTTATCTTAATATAAAGAAGAATTTTCTAGTGAACCGAGCACAGTAGTTAGCTACAGTAGACTGGGAGCATTCGTGCCAAGGCTGAATGAAGTATGTCTCAGGACCTCCCATCTTTGGAAGAACTGGTTGGCCACTTTTCCTCCAGTCTACATTTCTGAAATAGGCTGAGAGCAGTGCAGCCACCGCCCTCTGCTGGTGGAATGGCAGTAGCACAGCTTTCCCTGCTGGGCCACTATGCTGCTTTGTGGCCAGGCAAGGATTTCCAGATAGGAAGCGACCCTTTGGGGTCTGAGGGTTCACCACTGGGGGCTTCAGGAGAGGCGGTAGGGATATGCCCTGCACAGATGTGCCAAGAAGGCAGGCAATGTCAGCGGAATGCCCCACCAGTGTCTATAGCATGGGCATGAAGCCTATGAACCACGCTCAGGTAACTGACATGTATATCTTCTCAGGGTGACCTCCCTGACCCCTTCCTCTGAGCAAGGCCTCCCGACCTGACAATATTGGGACTGAACACTGACCTGAGTGTGGCCCTGGGCATATCCATCACCTACTTAATCACTGGGTGACCTAGAACAAGTGCCCTCTTGTCTCTGGGCCTCAAACTAATGGTGGGGTAAGGGGCAGGGGCTCTGACTACCAGAGAGGCTCATGCGTAGGAGCTCCTCTGTGAGATGCAGCATGAATAAAACCAAACTCAGTGCCGCCCAATGGCTCATAGGTAATGTCTGAGGTTAAGAAATAACCCCTGGCACCTTATTCTTTCTTTCTTATCTCCCCCTCTCCACCAGTGCCTTCATGCTCCTTTCCTTCAGATCTGCCTCTGGGAAAGTTCCCATTCAGAATGATCAACATCTCCCACCATTATGCCCTCCTTAGTAGCATCTATACATTAAGAGAAGCAAGATATAGTATCAAAGAAATGAATCCCTAATGGTGAAATCTCAGATATGAGTCAACTGAGGAGTCAGGGATTCTTTTATAAGGCAGCAAGATCTTACAGTCAAAAGAGAAGAAATAAATCTTCTCCCTCCTTTTGTTCTGGGCAGACCACAAGCTGGAAGTATAGTATTGTTCTCGGTTCCATGAGCCATACTTTAATTGGGAAATAGAGCAGAAGGTAATCCGAAGAAGGCAGCCATGATGGTGAAAATACTTCTAATCCAGCATGAATCGAAGTGTTTGTACCACTTCATCGTGCTCCAGAGTGCCTGTTTTAGCGTCTGCCTTCTGCTTCGCCATCAGTCCTTCGTGAGGGTTTCACAGTAACTGAGGGGAAGCAAGCTTGTATTCATTTCCCTTCGTCAGTCACACTAGCCTCTGCTTGAGGCTGCAAATCTGTCCCTTCCTCTAGCTCATCTTCCCAGGAAAAACGTCAGCTGCTGAGGGCAGGAACAGCATCCTCTATACACAGGAGGAGTGCCTTGGTGTCTAGAAAGAACTGGAGACTTGAGGGGAGGATATGAAGTCCTAGGTTCTAGTTTCAACTTTGCCAGTTTTCTGCATGACCTTGATCAAGTCAATTAAACCCTTTGAGACTCAGTTCTCTCATTTCTAAAATTAGGGAAATAATACCTCCCCCACAGGAGTGGCGAGACTCAAGTAAGATGTTTATAAACACGTTTGTAAACCATAAGCCAAAGTCATTAATAGAATAATACACAGACATAACACATCCATCCCCTGCAAGGCAGCTTTGAATTCTGCCTGTCCCCCTATGTGATCTTAGCTATGAAATGGAGATAATAACAAGATAATATGTATCGAAAGTGCTTTGAAAACACTAACACATAGTAGGTGCTTGGTAAATGTTAGCAATTATTACATCACCTGGAAAAGAATTCATTCACTTAACTGATTATTACTGAGCACCTACTATGTGCCAGGCACTGTTGGAAGCACTGGGGACCCCACAGAGAACAAAACAGACAAAAATCCTAGCCTTTGTAAGACCTACATTCTAGTGGGGGAGACAGACAATTAAGTAAATTATAGACTATAATAAAAAGTAATTAATGCCAGGAAGTGAAATAAATTAGGGAAGGGAACGGGGTGGGAGGGTTGGAGGTAGTTACAACTTTAAATAAGGTGGTCAGGGAATCTGACTGGCTCACAATGGAATTAGATGTTCATTCTGATCCAATCAGCTTGGTGTGTGTATGTGGTGCTGGAGTGGCTAACATGACTGCAAGCCTCGCATCTGTGTGGGTGAGGGCCATAGTTAGGGAGTCATTGTGAGCTGTGCAGACACTCCAAGGGAGGATCCCGAATTCAAACAGAACCTCCCTCTGGCCTACCCTGGCCTTTGACTTCCTAGGACCACTCTACTGAAGGTCATTTTCCTCAACTGTCAGGACCGAGATGACAGAGGATGACGGGGCTACGTTAATAACAAGGATAACCGCCACTGACGAAGCCCACCAAGTGCCAGCACATCCACACACTGCCTCAGTTCCCCTCTGAGATGCGGCTGTGATTCCCAGAAAGCCACAGAGGACTCGAACCCAGGCCCATGAAATTCCCAAGGTGGTGCTGGGCCTGCTACTGCCTCCCTTCTGGTCTGGGCACATTGGAACCACGCGGGGGGTATGTTTAAAATGCTTGTTCCCCAGAGACTCTGATTCAGTAGACCTGGAGATGGCCCAAGACCTATGTTTTTAATGGCACCTCGGGGACTGTGACCCCGCCAGGCCTGGAGCCCTGTGTATACACCCTCCTGCTCTTCTGAGCCATCTGTCGGTGTTCCACACCTGCATGCTCCTCAGCCCTTCCTGCCCATCTCCCCTCCTTTCCAGTTGAATGCTTCTCAAGGATTACTCCTTTGTGCCTGAAAAGAGTCCATAAATCAGAAAATTCCAGAACCTCAGAGGTCACCTCGCATAAAGCTCCATTGTACAGATGGTACAAGTGAGGCCCAGACAGGCATAGAGCAACTCAAGGCCACACAGCATGTGGTGGCCCCAAGACCCTCCCTTTATCAGGCCTAGCTAAGGAGCGAGCGCCCCTTTCTAACGAATTTCCTTGAGCAGCCCGGAGGTGTTTTTCTGGGAAAGGCCAAGCAGAGAGGGATGACTAGGCTGTGACCAAGGGCGGGTTCAAGGATTTGCTTGGAAAAGCAAAGGTTATTTGGGAAATCAATGCAAGACCTCTATGGACAGAAAGGAAATAACAGTTCTTGCCACAGGCCTTGGTGTTGGGACCGTGTGTTGGGAGATTGGCCCCCCAGGGCCAGCCTGTCCCCCTTGCTAAAGAAACAACCCTGAGAGGTCACAGGGTCTACTCTCCCATTGCCTAGCCCCCTTCTGTGTATTTGTTCCTCCTTCCTTCTTCTGATACCTTGCCTGTCGCTCCCTGCTGCCCACTCTTGCACCCATGGCTGAGTGGCCAGGTCTTCTCTGTCATGTCAAGAACAGATCCAATTCTCTAGCTCGACTGGTCACAGATTCTCTGCAACTGAAAGACATGAGGCTGGTTGGGGCTGGGTGCTTTCTCCCCTTCCCAAGCAGAGATCAGGCCTCACTGGAAATCCCCTCCCTCCTGGGGCCTAGTGAGGCCTGTCGCCTTGGCCCGGGAGGCTGACTCTGCCCTTCTATAATTGACAAGAGCCCTCTTTGCACCCCAAGTGCCACTGTCTCTTCCTGACTAAGGCCTAATGTGCACCTGGCATCCCCAGGAGAGTCGCTCAACACCCATACAGCTGGCTGCTAGCATGCCCTGCAGCCCGGAGTGGGTTAGAGCCTTCCCCACCCAGTCTGGGGAGACCACTGATCCAGGCACAGCCCCAGAGCTCCACGACAGAGTGTGGGCTCTAGGGGACCAGGAAACCCCAGTTTCTGTGCAGATAGGAGTCCTCTCTGCCATGCTAACACAGAGCCCCCGGAAGGTGGCCACAAGGCCATTGAGCAATAATGGAAAAGGCAATAGTGGCTGAAAGTGTCCCAGGGATCAGCCAGTGGGACAGCCAGAGCCAAGCTCAGAGGAGATGCCTGCACTATCTCCCGTGGGGGCATCTGGACACACAGGCCAGGCCTTGTGTCCCCTTTATTTTTGAGAATTAGAGTAGCCCCAGGTGACTGGAAAGATAATGGATCTGGCTAGACGCCACATGGCAAGCGTGAGAGGGATGTGTTCTCCCAGCCCCTCTGGCAGCCCAGCTCGCTTGACAATAAGAGCCAGTCCCTGCCCTGGCCCTCTGGGCCAGTGAGGCTGGGTGCGGGCCTTCCTGGAAATGTCACCTGCTTCCCACTCTGTACTCATTCAATAAATATTTATTGAGATTCTACTAGGTGCCTGACACTGTGCTAGATGTTGGGGGTACAGCAGTGACCAAAACAAAGAGGTGGTCATGGAGCGACATCAAAGAAGGGATTTCATCTCTAGGTAGCTAGTGCCAAACCCAGGGAGGGTCCTTGTCGGTCTTTAATGAGCAGATAAATGTTTCTAAACATAGACTGTCAGTGCTGGAAGGGCCCTAACTGTTTTGTTCTGTTCAGCAGATACTTCTGAGCATGTGTGGCAAGGGCTGTGCTAGGTCTGGGGGCTACAAGGATGGGTGAGACACACACCCACCCTCAAAGACCTCAGTGTTGGGTGGGGAGACAGAGACAGAGCCAGTACAGGTGGTTCTGGGAGACATGCAGAACACAGGGGTAGAGAGGCAATGCAAACCCTCATTTTGCATATGATAATGATAACTAGTATTTATTGAATGATTATTTGGTGCCAGGCACTATGCTGGATGAGCTTATGTTTATTGTCTCATGAGGAAACTGCAGCCTGAGAAAGAAGAAACTCATTCATCCCTCATTGGTGTGAGCAGAGCCCGCTAGACCCAGTTCCTAGGACCTTGGAATATAGTCTGTCCCTTCTCCCACCGCCTGGCCCCTGAGGATCACCCAACCTCAGCAGACACAGCAGGGAGAAGGCTTGGGATGGGATGAGGTACCTGAGGTTAGGGCTGCTCCCTTTCCATTTAAAGGGCATTTTCAAGGCCATTGAGGTCCCAGGGCCATTGCCTCTGAGGCAGTGCAGCCCTTTCTTTGGCCTCTGATGGAACAAGGCTGAGGGACCGAGCCAGGGGTCCCCAGCTCTGCCCACAGATTCCACAGCTTCCATTGGGGCTGTGACGGCCCAGGGCTCAGTCTTGATGGTGTCTAGGCAAGACGACAGGCCTTGGGCCCATGCTGGGTCTGCATGTTGTTAACGGATGGTGGGTTCTCTCAGTGAACAATCCCAAAGAGGGAAGGCAGAGGAGTGAGGATGGTGATCCACTCCCACTGCCAACAAAAGCAGCATCTGTGCAACTGGCAGCACGCGGCTGGGGGATCATGTGATCCTGAATATAGACTAACATTGTGTTTGGGGCCAGAAGGCAGAAGAAGCATGTCTTATGCTTCTTAGGTTTCATTTGTGTCCCACACCCTACTGGGAACCCTCCACGATTATTTTATTTAAGATGAAAGTGCTAATAATCTCTTGGAGAAGGCAACCAACACCTATGGCAGTGCTAAATTGAGAAGCAGGGCAGCATCACGGTTAGGCCCAGAGCACCAAAGAAGGCTGTATAACAAGTGACTGGTACCCATCTTGAGTTATACAGTGCACAACCCTTGTAACTGCACAGGGGACTCTGATCAGACCCACAGTTTATGGCATCATTAATTCAACAAAAACTTATTGAGAGCCTACCATCTATCAGGTACCATTCCAGCAGAGAACAAGACCAAGCACCACCCCTCATGTAGCCGACATTCTAGGTCAGAAGTCAGACAGACTGAGGCTTGAGTCCCAGCTTTGCCACTGTATTAATTAATCTCGCCGAGCTTCATTTCTTCATCAGTAAAACTGGCGCAATGGCATGTACTTCACAAGGTGATTGTGGTGAATGATTGAAATACCATTTGGTTTCAGGTCTGACGCATGGGAGAGGCTTGGGAAAGTTGGGAGGAAGGGCGATCATGGATGGGGAAGTCAGAGGAGGCGTCCTAGCAGGAGCAGGAGCAGGAGCGGGGTGGCTCCTGAAGGATGGCAGGAGTTGCAGAGGCCCAGAGGAGCAAGTCCTTCTGAGAATGGGTGTCATGAGAAAAGCGGGGAAGGGGAGAGTGAGGTTGTCGTGGGCCAGCGAGGAGCAGATGATTTGGGGACCATATTTTCCGAAACCAAGGCTTAGGACACACGTGATCTGGCAAAGAAGTTCTGTGTCTCTTCCACATGGGGGAAGCAGTCTGAAAAAAGGTGGAGTCATCAAAATATTGGGATTTAAGGAGATTTCAGTATTTTATGGGACCTGAGACCTAACATTTAAAATTGGATCTGTCTCTTGACAATCTAAGAAGTGTGACCCTAATAGGGTTGAGCAAACTGACAGGTAAGGTTGGGGGAGGGTGGAGGTGGGAACGGAGTATGTGGACCCTTCAAAGTCCAAGCAGATAATCTGGATCTGATGAGGTAGGGACAAGAGGGCTAACTCAGTCAAGATTCCAGGTTGCTAGCGACAGAAGTCACCTAGGCCCTCGTAAGCAGACAGGGATTTGGGGCCTTCACAAATTTAAAGGTCTGGGGGAAGTGGAGAATCAGACTTGAAACACAAGTGAGCACCAAGCAGCTCCTGAGGGCCCAGAGCAGGAAGTTAAATCAGTCCCGACCTTCCTGGGTGGGAGGATGTGATTGCCCAAACCCGGTCATGTGCCCCTCAGTGGTCAGCACAGGACCCTGAGTAGGAGGAGCCCCACTTCAGCTCTCACGATGGGGGGTGAGGCACTGCATCCCATCAGTATATCACATAGTGGGAGAGTCCCCCAAATCAGGAAGGGGACTTGGATGCCCAACTGCCAAAGTGCCTACAAATGGTTACAATCACAGAAGATTCTGGAGGAGTTGCATGATGAAAGTGACAGTTACAGAATGTCAGTCTCACACCGGGGTTTGAGAAGAGACAAGCACCAAGCAGGCCAGTCGGAAGACTGCTGAGGCACCTCAGGGAGACTATGGGCACGGTGGGCTGGAGAGGAAGGGGCAGATGTGAAGGTATTTATGGGGATTAGCTTCTCAGAGGCTTCTGGGAATCCGTTCTGAATGCAGAGGTCCCTGAGCCACAGAGGCTTAGCAAGGCACTCACATGTGAACAGCTGTCGGAGCTCTAGGAGGTCACGTGGCCCTAGGCAGACATGCAAACTTCATGTCATTTACCCAGTCTGGTCATCAAGAAGGATTGCAGGGCTCAGGCAAGACCCACTGAGCCATTAGCAATGCCTGCCGTAGAGACGGAAGCCCGAGGGTGACACATGGACCAGGTATTTGTTATCTCTGTCCCTCCAGTATGTCTCCACTTATCAGAGGGAAAGACCGAGACTCAGAGAGGCAGACCAGGCCACACGGCCAGTGAGCAGGATAGCTGAGATGAGCCCAGGTGCCTTAACTCCTGGGCTCTTGCCCTTCCCACTGAAACAGAGGTTTAGTGATGCTGGGCAAAAATAATAACCCAGGATGAGTTTCATTCACACTGCAGGAGACGTATGCAGGGAAGTTGCAGGAGGAGCTTCAGGCGGAGGGCCCCCTTTCTCTCCTCCTTCCCTAGGCCAGACGGCAAAAGGAAGGGGGAAATTTATACTCTTGGCAAGAAGCCCCTGAAGAACACAAGAAGGTCTGGCAGGGCCTCTACTGAGATGGCCCCCGGTACAGCAGATATCCAGGCCTTGGGGCTAAAAAGTAGAAGGCTGGCCTGGGAACTGCTCTTGATCTTGACTGGCTTCCATCTCAGGGTCATCCATGCCTCTATCCCTCCCCATTTGGGGTGGGTTTCCACTAGGGCACTCTCCATGGCAGGGCCACTGGGAGGAGCAGAAAGGATGAGATCTGCTTGAGGCCAAAAATGGGGAGACAGTGAAGAGCCTGTAGCTGAACCCCACAATAGTCCAGGCACTATGTTCCCAGCGCTCCCTACCTTCTGGGAGAATTGGGCTCTGCGGCAGGGAAAAGAGAAGGCCAGTGCCAGTGTCGGCAGCCTTGAGATGGAGCAAGTGCTCTCTTTTCCTTTGGATTTTCTGCCTGAACCAGAAATTTGGTATTCTCATTATAAAACAAAACTAAGGCTTTCCCCTACAATCTGCAGAGTTTCTGTCGTGTAGTTTTTGCCAACTATTTCACATTTCCAGCAGTTACAGATTTTTGCCCGTTCCTCACCTTCCCCACTTTGGGACACTGGGCATGATGGGGGGACTGAGATATTGGGAGACTTCCCTTTCCTGCCCTATCACACTTAAGGCCTCCAATGTCAGGAAACCTGCTCCCTGGGCTCCATGCCCTCCCTTCAGGACCTGGGCTCCCCGATCATTGCATAGTTCTCGCTCTGCCTTAATTGTACATCTGAGCTCTGTTGCAGTCCATTCTCCTGCATTACATCATCAACGGCTCCCCCTTGCCCATGGAGTGAAGTTCAAACTCCTTCGTGAGGCCAGTGAGTTCTTCAACCATCTGATCTGGGCCTTCCTCTGTGGCTTGTCTCTCTCCACTTATTTGCCTTTCCCACATATACCCAGGCCTCTGCAGGTGCTGGTCCTTCTGTCTCTTTAGCATTCCCCCAAGCCATCCCTAGCTATGTGCTACCAATTCTTTGGGTCTGTAGCAACTCTTCTAGGAAAACTGTCCTGATTTCAAAGTCTCCAGTACTTGCCCGTTGTCTGTGCTCCCACAGGCCCACCATCCCCCACCAAAGCCCAGCCCAACCAGCAATTGTCCAGCTCTCTGTCTTCTCAGTAGACTGAGCAACCAGGGACAGAAACCCTACCCCAAATAGATTTGTCAGGCACAGTAGGTTTGGAACTTTCTTATCTTTTCTATGTGTTTTAGCACAGCGTTTTATAAAAGAGGCTTGTAATCAGGAAACCACAGGGACAAGCATGGAATCTGAGGTCCCAAGCAGCCCCCTCCCTAACACACACACACTCACTCACTCACTCACTCGTTGACAGTCACTCAATATCTTCCTATCCCAAGCTCAGGGAGCCTTTTATCTCTTCTCCTGGAGTCTGCAAAAGGACACTGCCTAGAACCAGGACAAAAATGGCCCCATCACCTCTTCTTGGAGCCTGGGAGAACTAGGTCTGCAAGAGCCAGTACTAGGAAAAACACAATTTCTTACTAGTCTTTCCCAAACAAATCCACCCCTTCCCCCAAAGGGCCATCCCCGGCCCCTTCTGCCAGCTCACATACATATACATATGTACACACCAGGGATTTTAACTGAAAAAAACCCCAGCAAACCCTGTCCATCATGGAAAACACAAAGATAAAAGAATGAGGGAAAAAATCAAACAGGAAATCATGAAGTCAGGAGGCTCTCTGAGGTGTCACTGTGAACTTGTAACGGGTGACTAACCTTAGAGCATTCACAACCTTTATCACACACTCTACCTTTGACTCTGAATCTACCCCCAAGCTCAGCCCCAGATCGAGAATTTCTCAAGGTCAGAAGAGCAGGATCCGGAATGATCTCCCGGCAGGGGGAAGGGAGAGCATTTGTCTGTTCCCTGAGTGGTTATTTTCTGGGTGCCAAAGATGGGCATGCACAAAGACGGGCCTGGGCTGAAGGAATGGCATGAGCAAAAACCAGAGGCGGAAAACAGGGCGACATTCATTCACCCTGCTTGAGTTCTTGCATTGAGCTGGCCACTGAATGAGGCCCTGGGGATGCCTTTGACAAGGTCACTGTCTTCATGGTGTTTACAGCCCAGTGGTGGGACCAACTAAGAACCAAAGGTGGCGTCAGCCAAGTGGTGAGACTAATGGGGGTGGGTGTAGAGGTTGTGTATAGTCATGTGTATGGCACAGGGTGACAGAGTGTGTCAAAGCAGCATCAGGCTGGGGTTACAACAGTTCTGATGTCTGGGTAAGGAGTTTGGCTTTTAAAGTCTAGTCATAGGGAGCCACTGGAAATTTTGGAGTGGGAGAGTTATTGCAGCAGAGCTGTGCTCTAGGCAAATTAGGCAACATATGTGAGATGGATCGGAGAGAGAACCAAAAAGGGCAGACACCAGAGGCAGGGAGACAAAGCAGTGGACCCACTTCAGAAATCCCCAGGACAATTTTTTCGAGCTCTAACATCAATATAGCTCTTCACCCAAAATAGATCTAGCAGACTGCCTGACAAGCAGAGAATCCAGGAGAGTCTGCCTCTGGACCAAATGGCTTTCTCTAAAAGGTTCTTGTCAGTGTGCACATAGACAACCCGCAAGGGGAAATGGACTGACCCATTATCCCCGGATGTCCCCTTAGAAGGCTTTTGTTTATTAGATCAGTTGGCTGAAGAGAACAGGGCCCTGAAGTATGAGACATGAGACCAGCGAGCTCTGATGGGGACGAAGGGAGGAAAAGAGCAGAGTCAGAGTGGAAATGGCTGTGGAGAGGAGCTTGTATGGGGGTGCGTTCGTATAAATATGTGAGAGTGTGTGTGTGTGTGTGTGTGTGTGTATTGGGGACAGTGACTGGCAAATTGGGCACACCCTGGAGTGGGAGCGCACCCACACTTTGGATGAAGGGCACATGATATTTAGGAATAGGAGACACCCCTCTCACCTCTGCGGAGAAGACCACAGTGGTACCCAGAACTCTGAATCTGCACGAATTCTGGCTGTCACTGCCAGCCAGGTGGGGTGACCAGGGGCAAGTTTCCTCATTCATCAAGTCGTACCTTCCTAGGGCAATATAAATCAAGATCATGTGCTTTTTGAAGTGTCAAGGGCTATGAGTTGTGAGCAAAGACTCCTTCAGACCCAGGAGGCTGGGACACAGGGGCCTGACCGTTGCCCAGGGCTTTAGGAAGAAGGACTATAGAGCCCATTTTATTCTGGCTCTCTTTCCTTTAATATTAACTTCCATCTAGTGGAGAGCGAGCAGAGAGGACTGCAAACGGCCTAATCGGACTGTCTGGGATGCGTGGGGCAGCAGATGGAGGAGGGAATGGGATGACCACGGTCTCCCATGTGGAAGCTTGGGGTTCCACCATTAGATCACCCAGCTCCTGGGTTCAGCATTATCTATTACCCTGGGTCCTTCTGATGTGACTGTTATCTTGCTATTTGCTTTATCTGTGGTTTTCACAAATGAGCCTCTATTAAATGTGCAAAAATGTTTTTTGATTTCTCGCCCCACTCTCCACACCACTTTGGGTAACACTGACAGTCAAGTGGCCTCTGAGCCTGTCTTAAAATGCACAAGTATTGCAGGGGCTTCCCTGAGGCTCCAGCAGAATAGGGAGCTTCTCAAGTGGTGGTTCCCAAATTTTGCTTCCCATTGGAATCACGGGGGCATCTTTAAAAAATACCAATGCCCGGCTCCCCATTCTAATTGTGATTAAATTGATAGGTAGGTACAACCTGGGCACTGGGATTTTTAAAACTTCCCAGGTGATTCTAAAGTGTAGCAAAGTCTGGGAACCACTAGGGGGAGGGGCAGGACCGAGTGAGAAAGCAGGAGGGACGGAAGAGTCGCCCAAGAGCAAGTTTAAGAGGCACAAGGAGCTGCCAGCCAGCCCTTCCTTAGAACTCCACTGGAGGGGTCCTACTTCTGATTTATGACCACTTTCCCTTCTCATTTATCAAGTGTCTCACCTACATTCCAAAAAAGGAGGCAGCACAGCTAAAGTGCCTCAGAGCCAGACACCACCAAGTGCAAATTGCAGCTTCTCGATTCCTGGCTGTTTCACCTATGACAAGTCACGTCCCAGAGCTCGGTTTTCTCATCCATAAAATGGACTGTTACAGGAGGGTTATAAGAATTTCATAAAATTATATAGGGTTGCTACAAGAACTAAATAAAATAATGTCTACAAGTTGCTCAAGGCCTAGCACTGTATAAGCACTTGTCAAATGGTCTCATTACCATCATTCTCTTTTTCATTGTTATTGTGGACATTGCCATCCTGCGTCTTTCTGACAGCAGACTTGATGTGGATCTCTGTATTCTGTCCTGGTACACCAGAAGCGAGGCCCTATGGCAGGTGTGCCTTGCTTCACACAGAAAGAAGGGTAGCCACAAAGAAGCAGAAAGGGCAGTAGCCCAGGGTCTAGGAATTGGAAACCCTGAGAGGCCAGGGCTATGTTCAAGGTCACTCAGCCGGTGAGGTGGGTGCTAGAACTGGGCTTAGAAACCCTACCTCCTGCTCAATCTTTTCTTTCTGCCTCGCTAAGCTGATTCCCCAGGTAACAAAACGTTTTGCTTCTGTGTACAAAATTCAGCTTTGCAGCAATGCAAGATTCTAGGAAGCTGAAGCTGCAATGCAGGTTGTTTTGAAAATATCTCATCTTTGGTCAGTTCTCTGGGATCAGATAAAGCCTGGACTGAGGCCCAGAGCACCCGCTACTCCCCTGGGCAGCCTGCTGGGTGAGCCGCACCTGCCAGCCTTTCTAAGGGAGGGCCTGGCCTCAGCTGCCCACATGCACGCCACACACAAACTCTCTTGCGTGCGCACACACACACACACACACACAAACACACACACTGAAACCCACTTTCAATTAGTTATATAATTTTGTTCAGTTTCCCCCAAACCATTCTTGTGGTAACAAGGAAGTAAAGAAGCCTGTATGAGTAAACACATTTATGTTCCACAAAAGCTTCTGAAACATGTAAATCCGGTAGACTCCAGCCTGCATCTCTTATTTGACTAAAACCAGAGAAGAATATTTTTCAACCAAAGCTATAGGGTGTGTGTGCGCACATGTGTGTGAGTGTTTTAAATAACAACTAACTTTTTATTAAAAGTTTTAAATGTTCATTGGGAAAAAATTAGAAACCACTAATATCCAACTAGCCAGAGATTTCTTCCACTGTTAACATTTTAATGTATTTTCTTACAGACTGTGTATTTTTTTTAATAGGTAGGGATCATTTTACGTATATAACTTGATTCTGACTGTGTCATTAAACATTAGACCTTGAGCAATTTCCATGTTATTAAATATTCTTCAAAAATAATATTTTAAATGAGCTCATAATATTCCATTATATTGGTGTACTGTAATTCACTGTGGCAATGCCCCATCGTTGGACATTTATTATATTGTTCTTCATCATAAATAGCACAGCAGTAAATGTCTTAGTGTGCTTCTTTCTTGATTTCCCTGGGATAAAATCCCAAAGTGGAATTATTAGTCAAAGTCTGTGAACCTTTTAAAAGTCTTTGAGACCCTATCAAATGTGGACCTACAGGAAAGTTGCTCTACTCCACACTCCCTCTCACCCTGTAGAGAGGCCTGTGCCAGCCCCTTTCAACTCTGTTGTTTGGCAAATAGGGTGTATTTGAGATACACCCTGATCCCCAGCACTTGGAGCCTCCTCGAGAAGACTCGGGGCATGCAACAGCTGCCATCCAACCTTTAACGTCAAAGGTCTCTCCTAGCGAATGGGGCCTGGATTTGTCCTTTGAGGCCTCCAGGATATGGCCTCCGAATAGTGTGACAATCTCTCTAGTGATTATAGACACCAAGTAACAGGCTTCCTCACCCCTCCCCATGCAGCAAGGACTCTGCCCCAGGTCTGTTGGGGATGAAGCTCTCTTTGAGGTTCAAGGACCAGGTGGTAAGTGAGACCCAGGTCCCCTGACAACCCTACCTAACTGGGACAGTTCTGTGAGCTGGCCATCTAAACAGTGATTCTAAGTTACGAAACATTAAAAAACCTGTCTCCACTTCTTAGAAGCTTGTTAAACCTCTGTTTTCTTAGCCATGATATGGGGTCATGAGGATTAAATTAGATTATATTAATACAATATATAAATAATAGCTATTAGTGTTAGTGTGAGTATTAATATGCGTACGAGTACGAGAAGGTAGCATCGTGTAGCTGTTAAGAACCAGATCCAGATTTGGTCTCTAGTCACACCCCCATACAGAAATTGGAACAGAAAACAAGGCATTTGGGGGGTCTGGGAAAAGGATTATTCATATTTTTTAAAAAATTCAGAACAAGCTTCCTTCCTTTAGAACACCTGGTACATACATTTTGTTTGTTTGCCCTTAAATTTTTCTGTCTAGCACGCAGTAACTGTACAGAATTCATGAAGTCTAACAATACAAGGCATAGAGCACCATGTGTGATGTGCTGGAGTCGGCTTGTACTAGCTCGTTGTGACAGTCTGTTAAATATTTAATTTTGTAAGCTGGTTGTTAAATATGGCCGTTATTAAAAATTAAATCATGCAAACTTTCAATTTATTTATTTTAAAAACAGAGGTACTAAATATTAAAAATTCATTGCTTCCTAATTATTTTATTAGAATCTATGTTCTTGAGGTTATTTACATCTACTATACAGTTGGCCTCCTATATTTACAAGTTCCACATCCATGGATTCAACCAACCACGGATCGAAAACATTTGAAAACAAAGTTATGTTGCTGCTGACATGTACTATGCAGTTAGGCCTACAATGGCATCTGTACTGAACATGTACAGACTTTTTTCTTGTCACAATTCCCTAAACAATATGTATAACAACTATTTACTAGCATTTACATTGTATATGGTATTACAAGCAATCTTGAGATGATTTAAAGTATGCGGGAGGATGTGCATGGGTTGTATGCAAATATTATGTTGTTTTATTTAAGGGACTTGGGCATTCACACATGTGGTATCCTCAGAGGTCCTGGACCCAATTCCCTGCATATACCAAAGGACGACTGTATCTATGTGGTAGAAATATTATGTAATATGCGCTACTGTGAGTCTCTTCTGATTCTGCTTTTGATATCTCCCTGTAACTTGAACTTAGCCATGGTGGGAATATTTACACCACTCAAATGGGCAAATGTTACAAACCAGAACCTTTTTTTCCCCCCAGAGAACCAGCTGTTAAATATTTACCAGCACATCGCAGCCTCCACCCTCCATCCTTGTCCCACTTTGCTCCGTCCCTCATTTCCCACGCCCTGAAGGTAGCTACTTTCATTGCTTTTAGTTGTTGCCTTTTGCACTTATCCCCTTATGTCTTTTTTCCCCCCTTATTTTTTAATTTCATGCTTTTACTGCCATGACTTGATTTCTAAAATCTTAGACATTGCCTATTGACTTCCTGTTATGGATGATGGGATCTGGCTCTCTTCCAGCTGTCTCCTCTTACTACACGATACACACATGGTCACACACACACACACACACACACACCCCCCTTTCTACCTCTGCCCTCCCAGCATATTACAGCACAACTCTTGTTTACATAAATATTCAAGATTTACACTATTACAACTCTGTAAATATTGTATATGTCATTATGCATTATGATTTCATTAGCTTTCTTAAACAATATTTTCCCCCGGAATTAATAATTGTATTTTTAATTGGTTTGAATTCTCTATAGAACAGTGGTTTTCAAACTTTCCTTCTTAGCAATGGAACTCGTCTTTAAAAACAGAGGTACTAAATATTAAAACAATATTTTTCAAACAAAATTTTATGTGGAACCCTACTACATCATCCAGGAAAATTTGAGCTTCCAGGTTGAAAGCCTTCCCTTCAGGGCTGCCACGGAGAGCCAAGCAGGTTGTGTATTACACAACTCTGGGGTTACCATTCACATAAATAACAGTGTGATTCAGTCATGATAATTATAATTACATACCCCACTGGCGGAATGCAGACATTATGTAAAGAGAGGTCCACCTAGATGTATACATTTCATCAGGAGTCTCTGCTTTAAAAAGACTTATTCCTTTCCCAATGCAAGGTTCTGACCTCTCCTCATTCTGAATAGGTTCCAGTGATTTTGCTTCATCAGTCCCTTCAGTGCATCGCCCACAGGCTGCTGGCCAGAGCTGCTGTTAGCTGATGGCCACCTATTGACTGATTCAGTGTCCCTCGGATTTGCCCGGGTTGGGCTGGGCTGGGTGCCAAAAGCTGAATGCAAACAGCTTTGCTCAGGGATTGTTCCAGTGCAGCCACTGGGATCCAATGCAAGGAATGGCTCTGCCAGAGAGAGTAAGTGAGCCGTAGAAGCAGACAGTGCAGGACCCGTGTGCCCATGGAAGTCAGAACTGGAAGAGGGAAGCAGGCCAACAATGAGCAGTGGGGTTCAAAAACCTCAGCTTTGAGGATCACCCCCGTGTGGAAATCCTAGTTTCACTTTCAGATGGGTAACCTTGGGCTTGTTGCTTAACCTTTCTGGGCCTTCATTTCTTCAGGCCTAATTAACAAGGTTGTCATGAGAGTTCAAGAAAATAATGTGTAACCCTAATAACTCCCAGGGCCACATGTGTCTCAGTATTTGCTCAAAATCTCATTTAAGGAAACATAGTCCGACAGCCTGAAAGTAATTGAAAAAGATGTTGCAATTCAAATTACATCCCTCATGGAATTCAGAGGGGATCCCATTCCTGGCTGATAGCACTGCTCCCCAAATCCTTTCCCTCCGTTCTCTAATTTCCCCACGATGTACAGTGTCAGTGAAGTTCTCCTGAGAACAACGTCTGAGGCTTTTTTCCTCTTTCTCTGCCTCATTCCTCACCCTCCATCCCACTGCCATTTTCTCTTAGGTCTGTTTTCCTCTACTAATCCTGCCATTGCTGTGTCACTCACACACACACACACACACACACACACACACACACACACACACACACACACACACACACGACCTGGAAATGAGCTGACAGAGATGCAGGCAGGAAATGGGTGGGGAGGGGTTCTGGCCGGAGGATATCCTGAAATCAATCTTGCCTCATCACACTGGTGAAGTATAAAGCACAGGTAGCAGGGGCTCAGCAGAAACTGGTTGTCTTCTTCATTTTTCAGTCAAGGAAATTCACGGAGGGTGTGGGATGACCTGCGTAAGGTACCTCTGAACACCTAACCGCTAGTAGCAGATGGGCAGTGACTGGAAAAACCTGCCCTATTTCCTCCAACCCCCTCCAAGTTAGTATTAACCCCCCTATTTCCTCCAAATCCCCCCCAAAACTAATATTAAGATGAGACACAGCTTCTGCCTAAATTTTCCTTTCCTGCCCTGCTACCTTTAAGCGTAAGCATGGACTTACCCTTCCTTACTTCCTACCCCCACAACTCTCGTTCTATCTTTTGTGGACTCTATTCCCTTCATAGGATGTCTTTTGAGTCATGTAGTGGGTACCTACTATGTGCCAAGCTTGTTAGGAGCTGGAGATTCAGAGACAAGGAAGACATAGACCCTGTCCTCAGTTGCTCACAAATAAAAAGAGACTGTAATTCTATGTGATAACACTGTAGTGAAGGGAAGCCAGAATGCTGTGAGAGCACGGGGAAGTTCTTAACCCATTGAGAGATCAGGGAAGACTTCTTGGAGGAGGTGTCATCTAACATGTATGATGAAAATAACTACTCTCATATATTAAGCAGTCTTTATGATGATAATCGCCACGCTAAACACTTTGCTAAGTACATTAGCTCATTTAATGTTTACAACAGTGTTAAGTGGTAAGTGTTGCTATCCTCGTTTCAGAAATGAGGAAACTAAGGCTCAGAAAAATTCATCGATTTTCTCACAGCCACATAGCTAACAGGTGGCAAAGCTGTGGTTCAAACACAGGCCTGTGCGACTCCAAAGACTATGCTTTTAACCACAGGGCACTGTGTACAGGTATTTAAGATGCACATTGAACAAGCCTGCCCCATCTGGGGGCAGCATTGTTTACGTTGTAGGCAGAGTAACTTATGTGCATGACGGTGTTTAGGTGGACACAGAGACTTGGACCTCTCCGCTGATTCCTTGAGCAGCAGGAAAGAGCCTCTTCCTGATCCGAACTTGGCTGTAGCATGTCTCATAGGGGACAGTGGGGAATGTGGGCACCGAGGAGAGTGCATACACCCCAATGTCAGGGTGTCTGTGCTGCCAGGGCAGCAGCCTTTGGCCATACAGGTGGATGGTAACATCTTAACTTTAAACATTTTTACTTGAGGAAGAAACATCTTTTCTTAATTTGCACAAAGTTGACAAAGTTGTCACATGGACTACAGTGCCCCACTGCCCCATCACCATTCAGTGTTGGAGAGGATGCAGCTACAGAGCCATCTGGCCCAGCCTGATGCAGGGACCCAAAGACAAATAAGACACTGGTTGGTCCTCCATGACCCACCAGGTTAAAAACCCAGAACAAATGCTGTCCTTTCAGGGCCACCCCAGGGCCATCAAACTAATCCCCTTTTCTCTTTCTCTCTCCCTCTCCCTCTCCCTCTCTCTCTCTCTCTCTCTCTCTCTCTCTCTCTCTCTCTCTCCTCGGCAGACGGGAAGGATTGAACCTAACTACCCCAAGGTCTGTGGTCACCAGGGGAATGTCCTGGACATCAAGTGGAACCCCTTCATTGACAACATCATTGCCTCGTGCTCAGAGGACACGTCGGTGAGCAGGAGGGGTGTCCCCAAGGAGGGCGGGCCCGTGGGACTCCTCCTTGCTTCCTCCTTAAACTCCCTTCCCTCTCCCTTCTTTGCCCAAGATGGGGAGTTAGGAAAATGACTGAAGGAGAAAATCTATGGACTGTTTGACAGGTCTTGTGCCTTTCGTGTGATTTCATTTGGAGGTATTGATTTTATAGTTGAGAGTTAGAACAAAAAGATTAAGTATATGATCAGCACTCATCTGCAGTCTCAGGAGGAGAAGGGCAAAAGGAGGAATATGGACAAGGAGGGAGGGAAAGGGAAGAGAATGAATGAGCCATGAAGAAAAGAGCCCCTGTTCTTGCAGGCTGGGCATGGCAAATGCACCATCTGGTTTCGTCCCCTGTGAGCCATGGTTTTAGGGAAGGACACCGGGCTGAGAATTGTCATGACTTGTCCAAAGACCCACAAATACGGCCCAGAATTTGAATTCCATGTGTCCCACCACTTAGTGGGAAGAGAGAAGAAATAGGAGAAGGGAAATGAGGAGGAGGGAGCAGGGAGGAGATAGAGGGAAGAAGAAGAGAGAACAGACGGGGAGATGGAGATGGATGGAAGAAAGCGGGCAGGGGGGAGATAAAGAATCCAGGGAGAGTAAAATTTGAAGCTGCTGTCAGGCCACCCTTTCCCTGAGTTCTGCCTTGGTATAAGTCATAGGCTCTCAGGGTATTGGAACTAAAAGGCACTTCCAGCTCAGGTTTCTTGGCTTTCCAGACTCAATTGTGAGCTCCTGAGAGCATAGGCCATGGCCTATTTGGTTCTGAATCCCAAATATCCAACACAGAGCCTACTACCTAGTAAATGTTTAGTAGGTATTAGATGGGATGGACAGGTGGACGGACAGATGGATGGATGGATAGATGGATAGTTAGAAGAATAGACTGTTGGATAGATGACTACATTGATGGTTAGAGAGATGACTAAATAGATAATGGAAAGATAGATGACAGGAAGGAAGGAAGGAAGGAAGGAAGGAAGGAAGGAAGGATGCAAAGGTTACTGGATGAAGGTAAATGGATAGATGGATGGATGGAAAGATAAATACATGAATAAATATAGCCAAACTAATTGATTATTCAAAGAAAGAGAGTCACAGTAAATAGTCTCTATTGGTCAATAAATTTGGTAGGGGGAAGTCAGCTGGCACAGTATCTAGGAAGTGGGAGGAGTGGGGAGGGAGCTAAGAGAATGGAATGGAACTGCCCAGCCCCTGAAGGTCAAAGTCCTAAGTCAACCCAAGAAGATTGCTGAGAGCAGCAGCAGCAAGGGCAAGGCCCATGTGAGCACAGAGATCAAAAATTGGCGGTGACAGGAGCCGTCAGGTTTGGTTACTTTCTTTTTTTCCTTCTTTTTTTTTCAATCGGGCTTTATTGGATTTCTGTTATTTCACATTTAGATCCCCAGATACTTACTTTTTTTTTTTTTAAATTAAGTTTATTGGGGTAACAGTGGTTAATACAATTATATAATTTGCAGATGTACATTATAATTTGGCATCTATATATCCTATTGTGTGATTACCACCCGAAGTCCAGTTTCCTTTAGCTACCTTTTATTTGATCCTCTTTACCCACTTTACTCTCCCCCTGCCCCCTATGATTACTTTCTTTAGCAAAATGGGGAAAGTGACCAGAGGTCAGAGCACAGGCGGGGCAGAGGGTGGGCACAAGGTGATGGAGCCAAGCACAGGTCCAGAAGCCTGAGGAAAACAAGGTCACTGGTTGCTTCCTGGGCTGGGAAGGAGGCAGCTGGAGCTGATGGGGACTGGAGAGGTCAGTGGTCGGTGCAGGTAAGGCCTGGGCTCAGTGGGAGACAGGCAGGTGGAGGTGCTGCCCCTCCTTCTCTGCTGGGTTTAGGGAACCCGAGAAGGAGTGCCAGCAACCACAGCCTGCTCCACCGCTGCCTGCTAAGATATTGAGTGACTGTCACCAGCCATCAGGGAGCAAACACCCCTGAAACTTGGGGGTGCCTTATACCAAGCTCCTCTACCCAGTCGGGCTGGACACTTAACACACGGTTAACCCTCACAGCCACCCTGTGAGCCAGGCACTGCCATCTCCAGATTGAGGGTTGGAGGCAGGTCACACAACTAGGAAGTCGAGAAGGGTTTGTGGTCCCAAGCTCACTCTCTTCCTGCTCTCCTAAGTCTCATCATAACATGAATTCACAGAGTCCTGTGGGCAGCCTCAGGCCCCTCCTGGTGTCTTGTGCCAGGGGAGCCAGCTGGGAAAGAGAAGGGCAGTGTTCAACTTGCCGTGGAGAGGGACAGGTTAGGCCAGGGCTCTCGGGACCAGTGGCCATCCTGGCTCTACCTCAGGTCGAAACTTCTGCCTGAAACAGAGCGAGGGTGGGAGGGTCACTGGCCCTGATAGCCCTGCTCGGTTCTAGCCCAGCACCTTATCTGATCTAAGAGTCAGGTGCCGCATCTTGTGGGACCTCAGCTAATAAACCAGACACCCGTGCTGTGCAAGGCCCCAGCCCTGGCCACACAAGCCAAGGGCTGCCTTCAGTTTCACATACATCGACTGAAGGACCACAGTGTGCCCACCACTCTCCTGGATGCGGGGCTTCAAAGAGAGTCGGACTATGGAATCTGGTTGACCTGGGATTGAATCTCGGCTTCACTATTTGCTAAGTGACCAAAACTGAGTTACTTACCCTCTCTGAGCCTCGGTTTTGCTCATCTTTTAACAGTAATAATGATGATACATCCTTCTGACAGTTGCCAAGAGAATGAAAGGAGGTCCGTGTCTACCACTATGCCTGCTAGTCTCCATCCTGACCTGGAAACACTGCCAGTGGCGGGGCAGCATCACACCCCCTCACTGAGATGCAGTGCAGAATGACTTCGCTGCAGCCACAGAGGGTCCAACAGGGCTGTGTGCCCAGGGAGGAGAGAGGGATTAATTTCAACCAAGGTTTAGGCAGAGCGGTGGGGCGGGGTGGGGCGAGGGGGGGTTGATTAGCGAGAACTAGACCCTGGAGAAGCGGGACTTTGATGGCAGAGAAAGGGTTTAAGGAGGTCCAGGGAGAAGGCAAAGGCACAGGCCTGGAGGGAGTGTGTCATAGCTCGGGCCACTGTAACAACATACCACAGGCCAGGTGGCTTAGAAACAGCAGAAATTTATTGCTCACAGTTCTGGAGGCTGGAAAATCTGAGATCAGGCTACCAGCACGGTCGGGTGTCTCATTGTGTCCTCACACAACAGAAGGGGCTAGGGGTCTCTCTAGAGTCTCTTTCATAAGGCAGTAATAGCGTTCATAACGGCTCCACCCTCAAGACCTAATCACCTCCCAAAGGCCTTGCCTCCTAGTACCATCACCTTTGGGGGTTAAGATTTCAATATATGAATTTGGGGGCAACATGGACATTCACACTCTAGTAAAGTTCATATGGTATGTATGCCTGGAAGGTAGAGGTATCTGGTACGGCTGGAGCCCTGGACTGGTGGCAGAGGAGAGGAGTGGGCAGGAGAGGGACTGTGAAGGGAGGAAGGGAGCAGAGAGAAGGCTTGAGATGCCAGGGTGAGCAGCTGCACTTTGAAGTGAGGCCTGTGCTTCTCAAGCCATCTGAGCATAAGCTGGGACACCAGGCATACAGCGTGTGGGAGATGCCACATGCTCTGGGGGGGTTAGGGGAGGAGGGGGGAGTGGAGTGGGGCCTGAAGGGTCAGGGGCAGCTTTGTGGCAGAGGTGGGGCCCAAGCCAGCTGGACAAGTGCTGGAATGGGGCTCCACAGAGAGAAGGGGAGCACCCAGGGAAGGGATGTGAAGAGAAAGGACACGGGGCTTGGGGACACAGAGACAAGGTGGGGTGGGGGTTGCCCAGGCTGCTGATCCACAGAGAAGGAGATTAAGTCTCCAGAGCAGAGAGGAACTAAGCTCTTGCTCTGGTTGCTAGTCCAGCTGCCCCAGAAGCAGCAGCTCAGAGCCCCGCTGGTCTCCACCCCTCCCCAGCCTCAGGGCCGAGGGTTGTGCTGTGGAGCCAACAAGCCCTTGAGGCTGGGGCCCAGTCCCTCCTGGAGAAGGGCACACTGAGGCCCAGGGGCAGCGCCTTGCCCCAGGTCACACGGAGTCCGAGTCTCAGGCAAGTGGGAACCCAGCCAGGTCTCTGAGCTAGTCACCAACAGCTGAGTAGCTTTACAGGTGAGGAAACTGAGGCTCAGGGCCATGAAGGACTCAGATCCATCAAATACTCAACGTTTACATCTCGGTGTCCTCGCTGTGCAAAGCCCACATGGCACCTCAACCAAGTCCTGGGAGGGTGGAATGTACAGGAAGTGGAACCTGCAGCTGCAGGGCAGGTAAGGAGGCTTGTCAACCTGCCCAGGCTGTTCTGACTGACCCTTGTGCCTCCATCAAACACCATGAGGGTAGGCCACTGAGACACCACCCTTGACCCACTCAGGCCCAAATGGTCAACGTACTGTGCACCAGACATAACATCTAGAACCAGGGTTAGAAGGTCAGTCAGCACACCTACTGTGTGCCAGGCACTGTGCTACACTCCAGGGCTGAGGAGGGAACCACCCCAACAGGCCCAGAGAGAAGCCGCTTCCGGAGGGTTTGGCCCATCTCCTGAAAGTGCCCGTGCACTCACTCTCACCTCTCCATGGCCCACCCCTCTTCTCAGAACATTCAGAGGACATTGAAGGGATCTAGAGAGACTTCACCTCCCTCCCTCATCCCTTGAAAAATCTCCAGTGAAATCCATCCCCCATGTCCCTCAGGCTCAGCTGCCCCTCCCCCAGAGTCCAAGGAGGTCCCCAGGAGCCTAACCCATCCCTCCAGGGATGGGGGAACATACCCAAAGCCCTTTCCCAAGGGCTCCTGTCCTGAGGGAGGGGTGGGGGCCGTAACTCTCCTGGCATCTGGCAGAATCCGGTTCTTTCTGCCGCTGGGTGATGTCACCTATTGTTGAAGGGCTGAGCTTTTTATAGCTTCTGCGGCAGCTAGGGAGGGTGGCTGGCAGGCAGCAGGAAAGGGTTCTATGGGTTTCCAAGCCTCCTGCTCTCAGCCCTTCTCCAGCAGCCACAGAGAGGTTTTTTGACATCTCAAGGAGAGAAGAGAGTGGTCCCAGGAGAGTGAGGGGGCGAGGAAGGCAGGCCCCTCTCCCCGGTGAGCCAAACTCAGCACCTTTCTTTTGCCTTCTTATATTCCTTTGCTCCTCCATCCAGTGGCTGCCCTCACCCACCCCACCTGACCCCACCTTCCCCAGAGATGATGCCCCTCCCAGAAGAGCTTGGGGTGGGATGGGGCAGGATGTCAGCCCTGCTGGAAGCAGCCAGAAACCACCTACCACCCTGCCTTCCTACATACTTGAAAACCAGTACCTCTTGGAGTTGGAAGGAAGCAACACACTCCTTTTAGAGACGGAAGGAGGCCCCAAGAGGCCTCCCTAACACACCTAGCAGCTGTAGGGAAACTGGCAGTGTGGCTCATTTGTTAAACAGCCGAGCTCAAGAGGCCATAGGCCTCGGTTCAGATCTTGGCTCTGCCACTTCACAGATGTAAAGAACAGGGTAGTTTGCCTTATTCTAGACCTCAGTTTGAATCCCATCTCCTCCCTTCCTAGCTGTGCAACCTAGGCAAATTTCCCAACTTCTCTGTGCCTCATTTCCTTACCCGTGTTAAGGATAACATCAATAATAATAATAATAGGTAGCACATATCCTTCCATGTGTCCAGCTCCACATTTACCATTTCACTTAATCCTCTAGCAAAGCACCTCACAGGACTCTCAGAAGTGGATGCTCAGTCATGCTTCCTTCTGGGTCCTCAGGTGGCCTCCCTCACCTCCCTGGGTTTGAAGTGATTTGTTTCTCACACTGGGAAATGGCTAGGTGGTCAGAAGATATCAACGCCGAGGTAGACTTTGAGATTCTACCTTTGTTCAGGTGAGTGACAATAAACTCAGTTTCTAGTAGTAAACAGAATAATTGGCGAGAAACGGGGCTGGGGGGTGGCGGGTTCCAGGAGCCTCCTGGCTCTGGGCAAGACCCTCACCATCTCTCTCTTCTCACAGCAGAAGACATGAGAGTTGCTGTGAGCTCAGTTCCAGGCATTGTATCTGTAGAGTGATCGGTCAGATGGAAAGCCTAGGGCCAAAGACCGTGCCGTGTCGTACGGCTAAACTGGACGCTTCCAGAGGGCAGAAACCGTATCTTGTACTTTCCCATTCCTCCCTACACTACTCCAAACAGAGTTGTTTTTTTTTTAAGTAAATATCAAGTGCTTTAGAGCCTGTTATCTTCCCCCAGCTACAAAGGACCACTGGGAACTCCAGCTCCTCCTCTGTGTTCCCATACCACAGATACAGACAGTAAGTACTGTCACTTTGCTGTAGCTGTGTAACAAGCAGATCCCCTAAACAGAGCATTCTTTCTCTTAGGAACAGTGTTGTGACAGGGCCTCACTAGGCCCTGACCCTAAGTCACCAGCAGCCATGACTCTCAATGTGTCAAAAGCAGAGAGAGACCCAACCAGACACCTTGGTAATCATGTCATAATTTCGGGGAGGAAATTTATGCTGCATTCTATAAAATGGAGACAGACTTTATATCACATGCATTAACTACACAAGGGTAACGAAGTGCACGTGAAAAGTATGAATCACATCTAAAATTTGACCTATATAAAACTTGTGTATAATCTTTAATCAATAATAAGCAAACATTGTTATACATTAATAAGTGCTTAGTAATCTGCTTGGTAGGGCATGGCATATATTTATACCTTTAGTCTTCATAGCAACTATAATTATAGGTAAAATTATTCTTACAGATGAGAAGACCGAGGCTCAGAGAGGCTAAGTAACTTGGCTAAAGTCTCACAGCCAGTTAAGTTCAGAGCCTGAATTTGAATGGAGTTTGTCAGACCACAAAGCTCTCTCTTTTTTGACCAGCTGCTCCCTCTCCCATGCACAGGGACACTGGTTTTGTAACTTTATTAACCATCCTTGTCAGCCGTCTTGCCTTGTCTGCAGGTGTCTGCCGTCTCCCCTACAAGACTGAAATATTTGACACCAAGGACCATCCCCCCATGTCTAAAGTGCGTGACACAGGGAGGGGCTGAGCATATTTTGTTGGATGAATATAACTGAAATAAACAAGGCTCTGACCCAGGGACCTATGAAGGGGACATAGGCACAGCTGGCTTGCCGGAGAGAGTGCTTTTGCTGCTTTTCCCCTCCCCTTCCTTCCAGAAATCCGGTTTGGCAGACCCTTTTGGGTTTCCTGTTGAATTGAAGTAACCTCCCAGAATAACCTCTGCACAGATCCACAGCACTTCTCCCACACCCATCCACTTTTTGCCTCCAACAAATCCCTTGAGTACTGAGAGACTGGAATTCCTTTTCCAGCTACTTAGGCCCACTGTGAACTCCAGCTCCTCCTCTGAGCTCCTATAGCATGTGGTGCCAACTGTTAGCTGTAGCGGTGGATCAAGGAGTTAGTCTCTTCCCGCCAAGGATACAGTTATTGATGCCAACAGCAGAGAAGTTTGAAAGATTAACTTACACTGTCTCAATGTGTGTATGAGAAAACCAAGGCCCTAGGAGGGAAGTGGGGGGATAAGGCAGGGAGCCTCTCTCCCTCTCTGTGGGACATTTTTCATCCGGGTTCCCCAAGCCCTCTGTGGAACCCTACTCCAGCAGTTATTGGTGAAAACAGCTCTCGGCTTCCCCCTCGCAGCCCTTCACCCCACGAGGTATGAATCTAGTCCAAGGGCTGAGCCTGAGCACAGACACAACCTACCCTCCCATCCTCTTAGCTTAACACCTAGGTTCTTAAGCAGAACTATTGCCCCCAACGAATCCACCCATGTGGCTAGAAAGCCTCACGAGGACTCTGAAGCCCAGTTTAATTTAACCCACATGCCTCTAAAAGGTGCATACATCTTAATTCATCATTTGGACGATGAGCCTGAGCCTCAGAGAGGTTAACCGGCTTTCGAAGTTCTTCCAGCTTGTCCGTGGTATTAGAGCCTGAGTGGACCCTCACTTCACAGCTTCCCCTTTGTCTCTACCTTAACTTGGCATGTGATTCAACCCAGGGATGCCTCAGTTAGCTGGCTGCTCAGTATTAGGCTGTTCTGGGAAAGGGTTTTTTCTCAGACTCCACCCAAGCAGTGCTCCTTTGGGCCTCAGTGACTAGGTGTGATACACACGGTCTCTGGCCTCCTCTGCCATCTGCCAGCCTGCTCCACACCAGCCAGGCTGATCTGTCTGCAATTTCCCCACCCACTGTGCCCAACCCACACACGCTGGTTGTTTTTCTGTCTCCCCACTCTTCCCCACATCTCCAACCTGTCTTTTCAAATGTGGGCCAACATCCCCTCTTTTAATCCTGCTTCTCCAAGACCCTCCCACCCTGTCACCCCCAAGACTGGATTCGAGGTTCCTCCAGTCCTGTGCTCCCAGGGTGTTATGCCGTGTGGGCCCCACTGTGTGCTGCTCAAGGGCAGGCACAAGGCAGGCTCAGCGCCCATCCCATTGGCCAGCAAGGGCTGAGCTCATAAGAGGTGTGTGTGAAAGGAATGAGGCTCAACTCTGTTTCAGAAGTCTTTCTCAAAGGTCAGAGGCCACTCTCCTGCCTCTGTTGACACTTAGGCATTGAATGACTTGGCATTTGTGTGTGTGTACACGTTTGTCCACTATTCTCAAGAGAAGGTATGAGGTGTCCACAGACAGGATCCTCTGCTCCCAAACGCCTCCACGCTGGCCCATCATTCTGCCCCTTTAGATCTCATCCCCTTGAGTCCGAAAGCTTCTTGAGTTTCCTACCCAAGTGCAGACGAGGGTGGCCAGTAGTCACAGAAAAAGACTCCCCATATTTCTAAGAATCAAAGAAATGCAAATCCAAACAATGGTTGAGATGGCATTTTTGATCTGATGGGCAAAAATCCATTTTTGAAGGTATAGTTTTAGAGACATAAGTGAAGAGGCAGACTCTATTGATGAAAACTGGAACAGATTTTGGGGACAATTTTGCAGTAACTATAATGAAACATATCTAGGTATGTGTCCTACAGGAATACTTGCACCCATGCATGAACTTGTATTACAGGGCTGCTCATCAGGGAAGGAATTGTAATAGGGAAAAAGGTGGACAGAACACAGGTGTCCATTAATAGAGGTTGATTAAATTCATCATGGCACAGTCATACAGCAGATGTCTCTCTGGCTACTTAAAAAGATGAGGTAGACCCATATGTAGTAGTGTAGAAAGATGCCCACTGTTGTTACATGAGAAAAGCAAGTTGTAGAAGTACATATATAATGGCATTCCTGTGGGTAAAAAAGAAAGAAATGTGTGTGAGAGAGAGGGGTGTAGGGGTGTGGCATATGCGGAGTGTGGTGTAGGGAAATATGGCGTGTGTGTGTGGTATGGTGATGTGTGTGGTATGTGTGCTTGTGGTGTGTGTGTCTAACCCAAGCATCAGTCTCCTCTCTTCAAGGATCACATTCCTCTAGTACATTTGGGGACAAGAGAAATATGTGTCTTACCAGTGACTACTGAGTTATCTGCCTGCATCCACACTCCACCATCCCACCATTTCCAGATCAGACCTCATCCCAGAAGGCCCTTGCACAGGGCCTGTGGAGAAAGGACCATGGGGTCCTTTACGTCACCTCCCTCCCCCAGGCCCACCACTCTGAAGGGTTGTGTGGAGAGCAGGAACAACCAAGGGAGATAAAAATGAGGATGGGAAAACATTCAACTGCCCCCTAATCATAATCTTTTTCTTGAATATGTTTTTGAAGCCAAGAATGGTGCACCTAAAGGTGACCCCAGTCCTTGATTGGACCTGCCTTTCTCACCCGGAAGCCCCCTGTGTCTGCACGTGCAGAGCTGGGTCTTCAGGAAAACACATGTGTGGGAAATACTCATTTTTACAGTCTGAAGAGGAAGCAGCAAGAAAGGAAACTGGCCAAGGAGATTTCCTTTGGGGCACCCCCAGTTCCCAGCCTTGCTCCCCTATCCTTGAGACTGCCTGTAACTGGCTTTCTTTAACATGCTCTCTCTGTTTATTCATAACCTTCAGAATTGTAATCAAATGGCTAATATTCTATACTGATATGACATTAAATTCTTCCCTTCATGTTGGTCATTTAGTGTTTCTAAATTTTATATATATATATATATATAACAGTGATCATCTTTGCACATAAAGATTTTTCTTATATTGGATTTTAAGAGTAAAATTACTAAATCAAAGAATATAACATAAATGTCTTTATGGTTTCTACTAAAGATGGCCAAATTTCTTCCAAAAGAATGACTCTGATTTATAACACTTCCAACACCAATTGAACCTACAAATTCCAGCATAATCTTGCCAGCAGTGGCTCTTTTTATTTTTTTAGTTGGCTATTTTAGAAGATTATAAATGGTATCTCAAAGCTGTTTTTCCTGTTTTTCTCCTTACTGGCAAGGGTGGAGTTCAGATTTTCAAAAGGTTTGTTTAAAGGTGTCCCAAGTTGTTGTCACATGTGCTCTTTCCTCCCCACCAGTTAGATCCTCATAAACAGCATTAGTGATGATAATAACAACAATCAGAACAAGAATTATAATTCCTTAGGTCTTTGGAGCACTTTATAGTTTACCAGTTTTTACAAGCAGTATCTCATTTTGTTCTGCCAGTAGGCAAAGCCAGGCAAAGATTTTCCCTATCTGTAGGTGAAACAGTTAAAACTCTGCAGAGTCTGTTGGCCTGAGAAATAAGCCCACTAGGGCTGGTGTAAATAATCTGGGGGGTTATTCAAAGATTGCAGAGAAACTGCCCAGTTTCTCTCTCTCTGGGACCATATGGTCTCTTCTCTCTGCTTCTCTGCAAGTCCCATCCTCCTCTCTGCAGATCATCTTTTTCTGCTTCTCTATTAGCATCCATAAGACTGGAAATGGCAGTTGCACCCAGGCTCTGCCCATCCTTTCGTCTCAGGCTTTAACATCTAATCAGTCTCTGCCCCTTAGTTCATCATCTCTCAGGGGGGACTCTGAGCCTCCCAGGCTCCCGGATGGGTTTCCCTTTGCTCAGGTGTCCATCCTGGGTGGGGAACAGAGTGGGGAACAAGGCTGTGTGATACAAAGAGAAAAGCTGGGTCTGAAGGTGAATCTCTTAGCGGGATGTGGGAAGGGAAGCAGAGATGGGCTTTTTAATACACTAGCTAAAAGCTGCTCAGTGTGTGGTCCTTTGGGTCTGGCTAGACCATAAAAATATGAACATGCCAGTAATAATAGTTGCCAAGGTCTGCAGAGACTTCTCAGAGAATACCCTCCCAAAGGCAGAGAGGAGATAGCCTCTTTCCTCTCTAACCACACCGTGGAAACTTCCCACAGGGCTCAGTCAGGCTCTGCCCACCACCCTGGCCAGGAGGCTCCTCACCAAGCAAGTCTCTGAAAGCCTGGTGACCGAGGGAGACGCCATCAGGGTCTTCTCTTGGCCCTGCCCACCTAGCCGAGGCCCTCTGTCCCTCCTGCAGGTGCGGATCTGGGAGATCCCCGAGGGCGGGCTGAAGCGGAACATGACAGAGGCTCTCCTGGAGATGCACGGGCACAGCCGGCGTGTGGGGCTGGTCGAGTGGCACCCCACCACCAACAACATCCTGTTCAGTGCTGGCTATGACTACAAGGTGGGCAGCCTAGTGAGCAGTGGAGATGGGGAGGGAGAGAGGAGGGCATCTTTGGGGAAACATTATTACTTTCCTGAGCATGTTAACCAATATCATCTCATTATTCATTCATTCATTCATTCATTCATTCACTACACACAACTAAGTATCTTCTGTGCGCTCCATCATTCCTCGAGTCCACAGAGGCCGGAGGTGTCTGTACTGCCTACTGCGACACTGAGGGACTGGAGGTGACTGCCCACTTTGTGCCCACACTCTCCTGGTAGGGAAAAGGAGAACCAAACCTGCTGGAGGGGAGAGCCCCGGCCCCAACCCCCGGCATGCCCTCAAAAGAGGTGTTCCAGTCACTGGAACCTGGCACAAAGAACATGTTCTTGCTAGTAGCAGAACTGAGCCCAGGCTGGGCTGGGGTCTGCCTAAGGATATAGTGGATTTGTGTGACAGGGACACATTAGCCTTTGTTACAGAACTCAACAATACCATCCTGCATCCCAGCACACCTCCACCCTGCACAAGGCATCTCTCCCAGGACCATCAGGTGGGGACTGGAGACAGATGCCCCATGACAGCAGAAGCAGGCTGACCCCGCCTCCTGCGTGTCCACTCTCCCAGGTCCTCATCTGGAACCTGGATGTGGGTGAACCCGTGAAGATGATCGACTGCCACTCGGACGTGATCCTCTGCATGTCCTTCAACACCGACGGCAGCCTCCTCACCACCACGTGCAAGGACAAGAAGCTGCGTGTGATTGAGCCCCGTTCTGGCCGCATTCTGCAGGTGAAGCCCACATGTTTTTGAGGGGACGGGAAGATACTGGGGTCTGGGGCTTGGCTTTCAACCAGGTCTGGGGAAAGGCAGCGCCAGCTCCCCTCTCCCATGCACCTGGCCTGTACCTCTGTTGACCAGCCTGTCTATGCTGGACCTTCCTCAGGAGCCCTGCCTTGTTCTTGGTAGGGAGGGGCTCTAGTACCATTTCTCACCCACTGCACCACACCCCCCGCCCCCAGATGGGATTCATCTGTCCTGCTCTGGAGGCCAAGCTGGTGATGCCCTTCAATGTGTGAATCTCTGAATGTTGACCCCACTAGGAGGGTATTTGGACTCACTGCTCAGCCATCTGCATGGGACAAGCCTGGTGGAAATAGCTCGGGGTGCCAGCCTCACGGATGGCTCTAAGCGGGGAGGTTGATGGTGAACTTAGTTCCAGTTTTGATCTTTGAGTCTTCTGGGTCTTGACTGTGAGGAAGGGATTAGATGCCATTTAGGACTAAGAAATTAACATTTCTTGGACACCTACTTCGTACCAGTCACTAGGGGGGATGGAAAATTTGGATAAAATTTGAGATATATCTCCTACACAAGAAAGAATTAATGGTGACCTGGTTGTGTTCACCTAGGAAGACTCCAGTATTGTAAGAACAAAAAGTCATTTACTACTACTACAAATAATAATAATTATCCTAGTTATCAGCATCATTAGTATTAACCAACATTTACTCAGAGCTCACTGTGTGGCATGCACTGGACTACGGGCTCTGCTTTGTCACCTCATTTAATCCTCGTGACAGTCCTCTGAGGTGGGCACTGTTTCTCTTCCCATTTCACGCATGGGAACGCTGAGCCTTGGAGAGTCAGAGACTAGAATCCCACAGTCATGAAGGAGCTATGATTCAAACCTAGCCAGATGGACCCCCAGAGCCCAGGCTGGGCAGAAAACGTGTGAGAGAGCAGAGAACCCAACCTCCGCCTCACGTCTGGGGACACGAGCCCAGAGAAGGTGAGAGGCTCCTCCCAGGTTACATTTTTTTTGGCAGAACATGGAACTAAAATCCAGGGCAAGTGACACCAACCTGGGTCTTAGCACTGCTCTGCCAGCCTCTCGTTTCTACCTGATGCTGACTCATCCTGGCAGAGAACCATTCTGTGTCAGGAAGAAAAGGAAGTGTCATGGCTGGGTCTCAGGAGAGGAGGTAGAGGACAGCTCTGTTAGTAGGAGCCCCTGGTGAAGTGAGTCATCAAACAATGACCCAGCATGAGTCCCCTATCCTCCTGAGCCTCAGTTTTCTCATCCTCAGATTCCTGCGGTAGATGTTGTGTGGGTTAAAAGAGACACCCTGCTGAGAGCACCTGGCCCATTGCAGACCCTGCTTGGGCTGGGTCTTGTTTAGCTCCCCCTTCCCTGTCCACTCCCGGCTCTGGGGCGTGACAGGGAGGCCTGGTTTCCCAGTCCCAGTGCTCCACTCTTCCTCAGCACCTATATTTGTTTCCTGGGGCTGCTATAACAAATTACCACACATGGGGTGACTTACAGTCACAGAAACGATTCTCTCCCAGTTCTGGAGGCCAGAAATCTGACATCAAAGTGTCAGCAGGGCCACACTCCCTCCGGAGGCTCTGGGGAGAATCCTTCCTTGCCTTCTCCAGCTTCTGGTGGCTGCTGGCTTCCTTGGCTTATGGCTGCATCACTCCCAGCTCTGCCTCTACAGTCACATCACCTTCTCCTCTGTGTCTGTGGAATCTCCTTCTGCCTGTTTCTTATATGATGGCATATAGGGCCCGCTTGTATAATCCAGGGGACTCCCCTCATATCTCAAGGCCCTGAACTTAAAATTACATCTGCTAAGTCCTTTTTTCCAAATAAGGAAACATTCGCAGGTTCCAGGGATTAAGACGTGAAGTATCTTCTGGGGGCCACCAATGCAGCCCACTACAGGACCCTGGTGTCTGGGCCCCTGACTCACCAGCTTTCTCTTCCCCGCCAGGAGGCGAACTGCAAAAACCACAGAGTGAACCGGGTGGTGTTTCTGGGGAACATGAAGAGGCTTCTCACGACAGGGGTGTCCAGGTGGAACACAAGACAGATTGCCCTCTGGGACCAGGTCAGCTGCAAGGAGGCCGGGAGGTGACATAAAAGGACTGTAGCTCTGGGGCTTTGCTGGGGTTTGGGAAAGTGAGGTGCCATCCTGCCAGGACATAAGCTGATACCGGCCCCCTCCCCACAGGAGGACCTATCCATGCCTCTGATCGAGGAGGAAATTGATGGGCTCTCTGGCCTCCTATTCCCCTTCTACGATGCGGACACCCACATGCTCTACTTGGCTGGAAAGGTAGCAGAGGGTGGTGGAGGGACTGGGAAAGCCTGTGGGATACCCCTGCCCCTGTTGGGCCCCTGCTCCTGCCCTAACCCCCTAAGAAGAGCCAGCCTAACCTCTTGTGCCTTCTCCTGACCCAACCTGGGTCTTATCCTCTTCCATCGAAACCTACCCTCAACCTGACATTTATTCTTACTAAAGTGTCCATGGTTGAGAAGTCCTTCAGAGGTGGATTGGAGAGGGAGAAGGTTTTACATTGGAATAAAAATCAGAGCCTAAAGTGTAGAACAATGACTAAGGATGGAATTTGAGGCAGCTGTTAAGAGATCTCTGACAAATATGGCTTTGTTTGCCAGAAAAGCTGTCTCCACAAACACACACTACACACACACACACACACACACACACACACAATATAATTTCTCAAATACACACACTCTACCACCCCCAGGAAGTCCCCTGTGGCAGACCCACCAAGATCCTAGAGGCCAGGTCTCCTTGGTTTTGACCACTCCGAGGCGCAGTAGAGGCTCTCTTCAGCAGACCCATGGACCAGGGCTCAGCCCGCCCCTCTCCCTTCCTCACTTCTCTTTCTCCTTGCCCCCAGGGAGATGGAAATATCCGGTACTATGAGATCAGCACTGAGAAGCCCTACCTGAGTTACCTCATGGAGTTCCGTTCCCCAGCTCCACAGAAAGGTCTAGGTGAGGGGTCCAGAGGCTGCCATGGCTATTAAGTTGTAGAATGAGAGACTGGACTTTTGGCATGTGGGTTACACCCTACCACCGCCCCACCCACCCCCCAAATGAAAAATCAGACTCAGAAGGCCATACCAAGTCAGAATAGGACCTACAGATGCTGCCTTGTGAAGGTCAGCCTGCCAATCTTCGGCCGCCTGTCACCTCCTACTTGACCAGCTCATCCTTCCATGATGTTTGGCATTTTCCACAATCTATGGTCATCAGCAGCCCATGGAGGCATGCACGGTGTTTTCATTCCTGTTTACAAATGGGGAGGCTGAAGCTTAACATTTTGACATTGGTGGGAGGTGGTTCAGTAACTAAAGGTCAAAGCGGGGTCTAGACCAGGCCCCTTCCCGAAGCCTCTGGGAATCCAGGACTCCCAGTCCCCAGGAACAGCTCTGTCTTTGCCTGAGAAGAGGAAGTTCCAGGGTATCCTCATCAATGCATCCCAAGGCTCCCAAATTTTCAGGCAAATTTAAGAGAGGGCGTCAGGATTGATGGAGTCTAGTGAGTCAGGATCAGGGTGAGAAGTTTTTCACACCCCACACTCCCCAGCCACTAAGGTCTTATAATAAAATTTTCATTCCTGTTAACTAATACTTGCCAATGCATACAATTCAACAATTCCCCCATTAGGGTCTGAATCACCCAGCGTAGGAAATTCCTTCAGGGGCTCCATCTCTACCTCTCCTTGGAGAGAACTTGAATCTGGCTTATTCCCTCTGGGGATCAGATATTATGGACAGGTTCTGAGGGCCAGCTTCAGAGGCATCAGGGCTGGAAGGGCCTAGGAGCCCACCTTAGTGACCAACAGCACAGTGGAGGCCTAGAGATGTGCCTAAGGTCCTAGTGACCATTCCACCAACTTCACCCTTCCCCAACTCTCTGCCATCCCCACCCCACTCACTGTCACCACTTCATCAGATAATATAAAAGGCAGCCTGGACTTTGGAGTCCAAACTAGGTTATATTATGATTCAACTGTGTACTTAACCCCTCTGATCTCAGTTTCCTCATCTGTAAAATGGGGATAATAAAACCTACCTTGCAGGGCTGTTGTAAAGCTTAGAGACCATGTATACAAGGCAGCTGGCAGAACATCTGGATCCTCCCTCTCCTTCACATTGTTGTTCTACAAACATTTACTGGGCACCAGCTGCATGCCAGACCCTGTATTAGATCCAGGAGTACAGTGATAAATAAAACAGAACATGGCCTTACATTCCACTGAGGAGCAGACAGACAATAAATAAATAAGAATATATTGGATAATAGTAAGTTCTAAGCAGAGAATCAAATGGGGTGCTAGAACAGGTAGTGACTGGGGGCAATTTTAGACCAAGTAGTCAGAGGAGTCCTCGCTGTGGAGGTGACATCGTAAGCCTGGAATGTTCTAGGAACAGAAGGGAGGTCAGTGTAGACTCTATAACATATTGGAAGATGGGGAGAGTGTTAAGAGATGAAGTTACAGAAGTGAGCAGGGGCTGGATCCCATGGGATATGTAAGACAGGGTTATTTGTCAAGGTTCTCCAGAGAAACAACCAAATATATATGTGTGTATATAGAGAGATATATTTATCAATAGATAGATAGATAGATAGATAGATAGATAGATAAATAGATAGATAGATGATAGATAGATAGATAGATAGATAGACATTTATGTAGATAGATATAGATAGATATAGATGATATAAATATAGATATAGATGATATAGATATATAGATATTTATGAGGAATTGGCTCATGTGATTATGGAGGCTGAGAAGTCCCACAACCTAATGTCTATAAGCTGGAGACCCAGGAAAGCCAGAGCTATAATTCAGTCCAAATCTGAAAGCCTGAGGACCAGAGAAGCTGAGAGTGAACATCCCAGTTTGATGGCAGGAGAAGATGAGATGAGATGTCCCAGCTCAAGCAGTGAGGCGAGATAAAAGGGGTGAACTCCTCCTTCCTCTGCCTTTTGTTCCATTCAGGCCCTCAATGAATTGGATGATGCTCACCCACACTGGGGAGGGCAATCTATTTTACTGAGTCCACCAACACAGGAAAAGAGTTTGGATTTTATCAAAAACTGATTAGAGGATTTTCTTTTTCTTGGGTGGGTGGGTGGTTAGGAGATGAGACAATGTGATGTGATCTGAAAGTTTAGCTGAAGATTCCTCTGGCTTCTGTAGGGAGAGTGGGTTTGGGAGAATGGGTTTTTGAAAAGGCAGGAGGGAGGCAGAGAGACCAGTTAGGAGGCAATTGTGAACTTCTGGGCAAGAGAGGTTGGTAACTAAGGGAACGGCATGACAATGGGGTGAAGGGTGTGAATCCAGAAGATGTGTAGTAAGTAGGGTCAGCAGAACTTGGGGAGCAGGGAAGGCAGAGGAAGGAACCAAGGGAAACCGTTTCTCCTTGTTCTTCTCACCTGCGGCCACTACTGAGCATTTACCATAAGCCCGGCACTTTCAAAGATTCAGAGTGGCTAAGAAACTCACCCCAGGCAGGTCACATAGCTGCTAGGTGGCAGAGCTGGAACTCGTACCCAAGTCTGCTGGCTCCAAATCCCACTTGGGTACCATTACGCCACTTCCCTCCAGCTCCTGGAATTCCCTTATCTGGAAGAGCAACCTGCCATTCCAGTTATTCACGTCATGGAGAAAGAAGCTAACGTTATCTGTGCTAATCACCGTGCCAAGCAATTAATGAGTACGTTTGCATTCAATCCCCAACCATCTCACGAAGGGCCACTACTGTCCTCCTTTAACCAGCCAAGGAATCTGAAGCTCAGAAAGATAGTGATTTGCTCAAGGACTCCCAGCCAGAAACAGAGGCAGAGCCAGGATTGAAATCCAGGTCTGTCCAACCCCAAAGCTTGTTTTCCTAACGCCACACTGCACTGCTCCCTCAGTTGGTGTTCAATAGATTCAACTTTTAAGGACACAGTAGCTAGTGCACACACAGAGACAATCATACATGCAGACACTCTTGGCTCTCGAAGACTGATGACAGAACAGCATTCAGGCTACATTTAAACCTCAGGGGTACATAGGGAAAGGTCTCTCCCTTCGATCTCTATGAAGACTGGGGACACAGAGGCTTCAGGAAGGCAGTTCATTTCAAAAGATGATGGGTTCTATGGCTTATACTGTGACAACGCTTTGTGACCTTGGGCAAGACCCTTCCCTTCTGAACCTCAAGAGTCTCATTTATAAAAAGAATGGATTAGATTCCAATATATCTGCATCCCCTTCCAGTTCTCAAAGGCCCCAGTTCTAAAGCATGCACTTTGGTGAGGCAGATCTGGCTTATTTGAGACATTAACACCAGAGACAGAGCTGACTCAAGAAGCCCTCAGCCCACTCTGCATGAGTCATTGCCTTCAAACCTAGTGCCCACCACCTGGGTCTTTCCCCTGGCTAAGGACATCAGGGAGGAGGGACACTGGGGGTATCCGGAACCCCACAGAGCCAGCCACATGTGCCTGTCCACAGGGGTCATGCCCAAACACGGGCTGGATGTGTCGGCCTGCGAGGTGTTCCGCTTCTACAAGCTGGTGACTCTCAAGGGCCTGATCGAGCCCATCTCCATGATCGTGCCCCGGAGGGTGAGTGGGGCTCCCAAGGGCCCCTACTTTGAATTCTAGCTTATTGGCCACTGACTGTAAGCCTGGAGGAGCCCTCTTCCTGTGGACTGGGGTCTTCAGGCTCAGTTTGGGGTGGGGGGTGGAGGACATTCTAAGATGAGACAGTTCGGCTTACTAATGAACTCAGGGTGGGAATTCCAAGTGGGAGACACTGTGAATGCAAAGGCTTAGAGGCAGGAAAGCCTGTGGTTAGAGATCAGCAGGGAGAAAAGTCTGACTAGAAAGCAGGGGTTTTTCTCAGCAGCCCCCCATCTGTCCTCTCTTTTGTTCCCCCCACTGCAGTCAGATTCCTACCAGGAAGATATTTATCCCATGACACCAGGCACGGAGCCAGCTCTGACTCCTGATGAATGGCTGAGAGGTATCAACCGAGGTAGGTACAGGAAGGATTGGGCTTCACAGAAGAGGCTAAGAGTCTGCGAGCTTTGCCTTCAGTCTGGCTCACCCCATTTCTCTTGCATATTCTCCCATTGGAACTTCCGCTCGCACTCGGGCAACTGTCAAGCGTGGTGGAAATGAAAGTGCATCACTTGATGTTCCTTCGATTGTCAGCGAAAATATGTCCCTTGCCTTTTTTAGATCCCGTGCTGATGTCTTTGAAAGAAGGCTATAAGAAGTCCTCGAAAATGGTATTTAAGGCTCCCATCAAAGAAAAGAAGAGTGTTGTGGTCAATGGAATAGATTTATTAGAAAATGTCCCACCCAGGACAGAGAATGAGGTAAGGAATATAAGTTATTACCTCCACAGGCCCTGGGAAGAGCAAAACCTTTACATTTCAATTACGGGCTTCAGGCCTTTAAGCCAGCTTCATTCTGAGGCCTTTTTCTTTCTGTGACAAATACCTTAAGTAGCCTGCTATTGGCTTCCATTGCCTCTGACCTCAATAAATAGAGACTGAGATATCACAAGGATATTGATTCCCCTCCCCCAATCCTCAAATCGACTAACCCACACAGCTACATGTCTCCTCATGAATCCATTCTGGAATGCTGCTGTCATTTGGTGTTATAAGAGATATAAATTCCTGACTCGCACAGGAAAGCCAGGCTCATGCATTCCAGCACTGCCTTCCTCCCTGGCGTTGTAGTAATGATGGGGTCTGACAATTTCCTGTTTCTGTGGAAGAGGTCAGGTGCTTATGGAAATGCTCTTTGTACCATTTGGAATCGGCGCAACTCATTTAGGGACAACCATAGATGGGCCTTGGCCATGCCCCCAAAACCTTCTCTTTCCAACCACACCTTCAGTCTCTGGTGCCAGCACAGTTCAGCTCAGCCAGAATTCACAGAATGCCTACTGTATGCTGGGCACTTGACTTGACACAGCTGAAGTATAGATGGCTATGTGGATCCACCTGCATTTGAATCCTGGCTCTCCCATTTCCTGGCTTTGCCTGAACAAGTTTCCTGACCTAAGTCCATTGCCTCATGGAAAAATGGGGATATGAAATGCTATGAGCATTAAAGAGATAATCCCTAAGTGTCTATCCAGCACTCTCCCTGGCTCACATGAAGTGTTCAAGGAGACTAACTGTATTAGCTATCTATTGCTATGTAGCAACTTACAATGACTTAAACCCACAAATGTTTATTATCTCATAGTTTCTGTGGGTGCTTCTGACTCAGGTTCTCTCAGGAGGGTGTAAACTGTCAGCCAGGGGTGCAGTCACATCTGAGGGCTTATCTACTTCCAAGTTCACTCACATGATGGCTGGCAGAACTCATTTTCTCACAGGTTGATGGAGTAAGAGTCTCAGTTCTTCATGGGCTGTCAGCCAGAGGGCCCCCAGGTCCTTGCCACATGGCCCTCTCCATAGGGCAACTCACAACATGGCAACTGGCTTCCCTCGGAGTGAGTGAGGAAGAGAGGGTGTCCAGGATGGATGCCACAGTCTTCTTGTGACCTAACTTTGGAAACCACATCCCATCACCACTGCCATATTCTATGCATTCGAAGCAAATTACTAGGTCTAGCCCACCCTTGAGGGGAGGGGATAATATAAGGGCCATCTTAGTGTCTTCTTGTTATACCAGCTTACAACTATCACTATTATTTATAAAAATAAGACTATTCCTGAACTCCGGGATCTCACAATCTTAAAGGGGAAACTGACAGGTAAACTGATAATTGTTATAAAATATGTTTATGTGCCATTATAGAGGGTTGGATGAAATCATGTGATAAATGGGATTTTTTTTTTTTCCCAAAAATAATCCCTGAGGAATGTGGTGCAGGAGAAGTGGGCAGGAGTAGATCCTAGGAATAGATAGATATCAAGGAGGAGATGCAGTAACACATGTCATTTGTCAAAGCTGGCTGATGAGTACTTAGAGGTTCATGATGCTAGTCTTTATAGTTTTGCAGATATTTGGCATTTTCCATTAAAATATTTTTTTTCTGAGTACCTTAGGAAGGTAGAGGTACCTGAGTTGCTGTGCTAACCCAGGTGAGTCATAACAAGAGCCTGAGCTTGGTTCTAGTACCAGCCGTAAAGAAGGCAAAGTTGAATAGTAGTTAAATCTAATAACATTCAGCTATAGACTTGTCTATATGAATCAGAACTGAGGACCTGGAGGAAAATTTTAAAGGGTCTCTGAGCAGACTCTCCCTATACTAAAGCTTGTGCACTATCTTCATTGAAAATAAATTTACTCAGAGCCTGCTAATTCTGGTTTATCCCATTAGCAAATGGAGCTGTAAATAGTAGACACATTGTTCTAAGTGTGAAGAGATGACCAGTAGTTTGATACAGGAAAAGAGACTTAGGGTTGCACAACTCTGTAACTACTAAAAAATCACTAAATTGTACACTTAAAATGAGTGAAATTTATGGAATGTGAATTATACCTCAATAAAGCCTTTTTTAAACAAAAGCTGACAAAAATTATACAAAAAAATTGATAATTTGGAAGGCACAGGAATGTGTAGGAGCAAACAGCATATCTTCCTTCACACAAAACCAGGACTGGTTTGTTGGTTAATAAAAAAAGAAAATGTCAGTTAAAGGAGGAGAATCATAAAAATGATATCTACATTCTTTAAACCATTTATTTTCATTTAAAACATATTGATTCATTCAATATATTTTGATGCAGGACCAAGACCATCTCTTTGAGGAGATCCCTGGTTGGGATCTGGTATGTCTTTCCCAAATAAATCACACTTTAACTCCAACTTCCAGGGTTGCTTTTTTGTTTTTTTTTTGTTTTTGTTTTTGTTTTTAACCTGCAACAAGATCTTAAAGTCAATCTGAAAACAAAAGAAAAAAAACCCTACTTTTTTTTCAAAGTTTTCCTCAGTTATTTTTTAAGACAGATTTATTGAGATTTAATTTACTTATGTTAAAATTCATCCTTTGTAGTGTACAGTTCTATAAGTTTTGACAAATGCGTAAAAGTTTTAATAGTCATGTAACCACTATCCCACGATCAAGATATAGAATATTCCCCAATCTTTTGTGATTATATCACCCACACCTCATTCACAGCAACATTTTTAGCATCACCTTTACCAAGATTTTTCTAAAATATTCAACGTAGTTTTTATAGAAACAGCAACTCTCCTTTGTACTCATATCTCATCAGTTTATATCATATTTAATTAAATGGTGTAATTACAAATGAGCCTCACACCAGGAAGGCTGAGGATAAATCCAACTGCTTGTTGGTAACATTCAAATCAAGTGTCTGGGCTCCTCATTAGCCTCTGCCTTCCAGAGCCCAGTATTCTGTGGGGATCTGTCAGTCTGTTTTACAGAAGAAGTGGAGAGACTGGTTAACCCAGTAGGCCATCTAAGTGAGGGTTTGTCAGATACCTGTGCTTTGCCCATGCCAGCAAATGAATCACTGCCTGGTACAAACTTTGGTGTGCCTGTGTTTGTCCCAAAACATCAGGAAAAAAGCTGGATTCCATTCTGTATCCTAAGCCTCCTCAAGAAGAGAAGGATGCAAAACATTTGAGAAAGATTTCCATCCAGAATGGTAACTAAAAGTATTAAGTTTGGACCTCTAAAAGGATAAGCTTGGGATGTTTGGAAAACTAGCCTGTATGGACTCACCCCTTCCTCAGTGACCCTGAATCGGGCCCAGGACAAAAATCAGGTCCGTTTTTCCTACATCGCAGCAGAAAGTAGGAGCCATGAGCTGTGTCTGGAGAAGGGAGAGCTGTGGTGACATTAGTCACCTGGGACATTAAAGTGGAGGGAGCAGTGGAAGACCTGAGGGAGGAAGACCAGAGGCTTCTATGGGGAGAGTGGGGCTCTGGGTACCCACTCGAGAAATCACCTTCTCACTTGCTCTCTCCTGGCCTGGCCCTCCGTGGCCCCCTCTCTTCCTCCATTCAGCTCCTCCGAATGTTCTTCCGGCAGCAGGATGAGATTCGGCGATTGAAAGAGGAGCTGGCCCAGAAGGACATCCGAATTCGGCAGCTACAGCTGGAACTGAAGAACTTGCGCAACAGCCCGAAGAACTGTTAGCTCCCCGGTGGGGGCTGCTTTCTAAGCCAATCTCTCCGTTGTTTCTACCTGTCCCTTAACTTCTTCTTATCCTGTGACCCCAGAGACAGAGCCAGGATGATGGAAGCTGGGGGAGAGCCTGAGGACCCCACCTGCCACCTCAAGAACTGGAAGCTGATCTTTGACCTCTTGACCTCATGCTAATAAAAGTCCCCAGCCTCTCCTGGAGACCCACCGCTGGCAGCCCCTTTCCCTGCCACCCCAGGAGCCTCGGCTTCCCCTGGCTGGGCAAAGACTACGGACTCCCCGAGGGGTGCCCTCAGTGGACCAAGGAGCAGAGGAAGAAACCAGGACCCCGGTAGATTAGAATTAGAACTTTTCCCCTGCGAAAGGGCTGCTGCTAGGACATCTCAGCACCCTCTGCTGGGGCTCATAGATAGCATCCCTGATGGACCACACTGTCAGGGCTGTATGGCAGGCATCACCTGTTCTCCCTTCCCTTCCCCCACCTTCCTCAGCAGCCCTGGAAGCCAGATTCACCTGACAAGGGTTGCAAGCAGCCCCGCTCCTTTCTGTCTCTTGCCCCCTCTCTCTTGACTTCAGGGAATTAAGAGGATTGTTCGCCAAGGCCATAATGACCCTTTGCCTTCCCATGATTCTCTTCAAAGCTCTTGCAATACCCTTTTCCCATTTAATTTGTGAGGCAGGCAGGGTAGAGAATAGTGTCCCCATTTTACAAATGACAAAACTGAGAGTTGCACTTACTAAGTCACTCAGCAGGTCAACAGTGGACCTAAGACCAGGACCTAGGGTATCCAACCCCAGGCCAGAGCCCTGCCCACTGCATCAAGATGCCAATCCCCTGGGGGCTTCACCAGTGCCCAGGTATCTGCAGAATGAGAACTGGAAGCCACTTCTACCGTCTGCCCAACACCAGTAGTGCCAATGTGTCACACTGCCCAGTTGAGGCCCCTCACACTCAGTGCCCCTCCATCCCCCTGGCCTCCACCCTCTGCTCCCCACCAGGGGACTCCTTCTGAGATGAGGCCTCTTCTTCCTAGAAGCCGAGGCTGAGGAGTGTGGAGTCCAGCCCTGGGGAAGGCAGAGCTAGGGTCAGATTGCTTCGAGGGGTGGATGATGCTCTGTGTGTGTCTCTCGCCACTATTATCTCAGCCACTTTCAGCCTTACACTTGTAGAATGACCACAGCCCCTCACATTGGTATAGCACTTTAAAGTTTACATAGTTCTTTGGCACATGGGATCTCATTTGAGTCTCCCATTCGCTCCAGGATGTAGGGAGCACTCTCTCCACTTGGCAGATAAGGAAATTGAGCAGTGGCCCGAGGTCACAAGACTCTGAGATACCACATTTCATTTGGTCTTCTACACGTTTTCTTTTTTTTCCTCCTTCTTTTCTCCCTTCATTTCCCACTACCCACAGGGTTCATAAACACTGTTCATCTAGAAAAGTCACAGTTTGGGGGTGAGATCAGGCCTGGGAATCAAGAAATGGATGCCCACCTTTCTCTCTCATTCGCTAGGATCTACTAGACACATTATGCTCCACACCTGCCTTTCCCATGGCCACCCTGCAGAACACCCATCCACACAGGCCGGGGCTCCCTAAGCCCCTGCAGGTGATCAGCACAGGGAAAGCCCCCCAACTTCTTGGGCTTTTTCTCCGAGAAAGTTTCACCCCTTGGCCAGCTGAAGCAGGGTCTCCTCACTCTCCCCATCCCCTGAAGCTAGACAGTGTCAGCTCTCATCTCCCCCTCCCCACACTTCTTGAGCTTTTTTTTCTTCCCCATTGACCTTTGTGGTCTTCTGTGATTATTTATGCTGCCTCCCAACGATAGAATTGAAATAAAATGTTTTCAACTTATCAAACCTGGGCATGGCCATCTCATTTAACCCCAGGTGGTTACTGCTCTTGGTTACCATGGTATCTTGATGTTCGACTCCCCAGGCACAGTTCCTTTGCCTTTCTGGTACAACAAACCACATCTGTATCTACAGATATAATTTCACACTTTCATTCACTTCAGCAAGGCTTCTGAACCTCAGCACTATTGACATTTGGGGCCTGATAATTCTTTGCTACGAAGGCTGTCCTATGCGCTATAAGGTGTTTAGCGGCATCCCTGGCCTCTACTGACCAGATGCCATAGCAACTCCCATCCAGGTGTGATAAACGAAAATGTCTTTAGATATCACCCAATATTTCTTGGGATGTCAAAATAGCCCCCAGTCGAGAACCACTGTTCTGCAGTTATTCAGCAGGCATCTGCTCTGTATCTATCCCTGTATTGGGATCTGGGGGACACCAACATTTTACACTGGAATGATACTTCTCAGTTTACAAAAACACTGTTCCATATATGTGGCTCTTGATCTTCATTCACAGCAGCTCTAGGTGGTATGTGCTAATATTATTCCCATTTCCAAGAAGAGCAGTCAGGTCCAGACATGCTTGAGGTCACTCAGCTGGTATGGTAGGGAAGACACAAAAGGATATGGATATCATGAGCCCAGAGCCAGAGAAGGCACATGCTCCAATTCCCTAGCCAGTCTCAGTGCTGGGCCAAGTCTGTTCTGGGAAGAGGGCTGGGGCCTGTCGTGAACAATGGATGCTGGGCAGGGACCGCCAGCCACTGAAACACCCTCGTCGCTCACCAAGCCAGCATTGTGATGGAGTAGAGTTGTCAGGCTGCAGGGTGGACAAGCATGTAGCCGTGCGGACCCCACGGGAAACTCAGAAGAGCCAGAGGAAAACAAAGTCTTAGGAAAGAGGGCTGGAGAGAAAATGAATAAAGGGCTGCAGAGGAGCAGTGACGGGTTGCCCCAGCTCTGCCGCTGACAGAGTGTGTGACACTGAGTGATCCACTTCTCCTCTCTGAGCCTCACTTTCTCCATCTCTAAAATGAGGGGATTAGACAATTTCAGGGTCCCTTCCTGATCTGCCACTAAAGTTTCTATTATACAGCAGTTGGGAGAACGGAATAAGTCTCCAAGACCACCCACTTTCTAGCATGAGTGGTGCAAAGGAGAAATCTATCAGGGGAAGGGAAGCAGCAGGATGGCTTCCTACAGTGGTTGGTGCAAAAAAGTATTTTTGCTAAACATGAATTTGAACATAGACACCCCTGGAGTTTCTACTCTAGATCAGTTCACAAAGTCCTGGGCTTGAAAGAACTGCTACAGTCATTGAGAGCCTGGCCTTCATAAGGTCTTTCTCTTGGGATACTGAGGAAGATGGAGCTGGTTCCTTGACTGAAGCTCCACCCCCCTGGGCCCACAAAGCAGGTGAATGGACTAAGTGATCTGTCCCATGTATGCTTCTATCCCACCAATTCTGAGCTTACCTGCGTGGCTCTTTAATCACTACTCACTATGTCAAATTGTCCAAGATCAAGGTCAAGTGTGATTTCCCTGCCAAGTAGCCTGTTTTCCCCACTGCATTTGTTGAGTATCCCCTCAATTCCTCATTGGTTGTCTGTGTGTCCTTTGGTTCTTCATATACTAGAATATGTTCCATGCCTAGTCTGTTACGCTGATCCTGTTCCAGTTTTGGCCTAGCCCACCACATTGCTTCAATTATTGTAACAATGGAAGAGAGCAAGGCCCACCCCCACCCCACCCCCCAGCTCTTTGAACCCATTCCCACTGTCATATTCTCCACCAGGTATTTGTTCTTATCTTTTCTTCAATAAGGACATCTTAGGCTAAACTCCAGATCATTCTCTTGTTTGGAGAGGTCCCTCCTGGGCATGCTTAGAACTCCTTGTCCTGCCCATGAAATCTACTTGGATTTTCAACTCAGTCTAACACACACTGAGTAGCTGGATCTATTCAGTACCGGGTGCTGGGAATCCAGAGACAGGAAAGACTCAGGCTTGCCCTCAACGGTCTCCAGCCAGTGGTCAATCCATGGGCATCATGCCTCCCAGCAGGATATAGAACCCTTGGAGGCTGGAATGAACTTCACCCTCTGCTGGGTTCAGCATGGAGTAGGCAGCCGTTGTGGAATTTGCTGACTCCCAGGTTCTCTTCCAGCCAGCCTCCTGAGAGCCCAAGATGGACTTGGGCATTTATAGACTGTCTCCTGGTGCTGGGCAAACATCCCAGACTGCCAGTGGACCGTGCAGGACGTGGCTGCTTCTTCACTGTGGGGAATGACTTCATATTGAAAACACCTCCCCCCCACCCTACCCCCTTACACACAAGGCTTCCACCCTTCAGCCTTGCTGCATGGAATTGGAGCAGGCACTTACCTCGACCACAGGAAGCATTACCACATCCCCTGGGTTGGCCAGCCTGAAGACTGCAGGCCTGTGATGCAGGACGGGGAAGAGGGCCCTGTCTGGGACTTTAGCAGAAGCTCCTTGTATTCTGTGCATGTTTCTATTTGGTAACAACCTACGCCTTGACTTTCCTTGGAATTTTAATTCAGTAACAAACACAAATGGGTCAGTCTTTCTTAGAGAGACAAGGTGAACATCTACAGGGGTCCGTCCGAGGAGTTTTAGGAAGCTCTTGTCCCACAGCCTCTCCCTTACACATGCCTGTCATACTGCCTGGAATCCTCCCATTAATGCACAGTCCCTTTGGGTTAAGCACTGCCCTTGCATTGCCCTATTCAACTCAGATCCCCCCAGGTAGAGATGCTAATGTGAATAGGGTTAACAGATGGAGAGAAGGAAACACAGGGACAATGAAAAGGGGTGGGTCTAAATAGGAGAAGGGAAGTAGGGACACTGAAGACAGATCTTGGATTTCAAGGTCACAGTGATTAAGGCAAGATTCAAAGACCAGGAAGTTTTCTAGGAGCTTGGATCCAGCCAGCAGGTGGCAGATTATTGCCTTCCTATCAAGTCCATTTTTCCTAAACTGGGTTCACTCTGCCACCTGCCACCCCACCCCAGAGTTAATGACCCAACAAGAGGCACCAGGGCCTCGTGGCAAAGCAGGCACACGGGATAGCCAGGATCTGAAACACCCCAAGTATAGGAGAAGGGAGGCTCAAAAGAGGCCAGCCGACTTTCCCACTACCCCCACCTCATCTGTCTCCAAGGAGTGGCCAGAGGAGGGCGCTCACCTCATCGTCTTCCTCAGAGGCCGCCTGCCCTGAATAGTTGGAAAAGAGGCTGGATCTGAGTTTCTATCCCAGCCCAGCCCCTGACCTGCTCTGTGACCTTGAGCAGCTTCCCCGCCCTTCTACCCCGCCCCCGGCATGGGACAATGATAGGGAGGAGCCTGGAGAGTCTGCAATTCGATGAGGCTTAGGGCCGAGGAGGTGGCAGAAGGAGGAACAGGGAACTTGAAGGGGAGGGAAGAAAAGGCGGGGAGGGAGGAGCAGGGGTTCAGGCCAGCTCTGGGGCTCAGCAGCTCCAGCCCGTTCAGTCTCCAGGAAGTTCCAGATGAGAGAAACGGGAGTGGTGTCCCAGGCACGGATACAGCCCCGGGCCAGAGGAAGAGGGGTCGCGGCCAGGCCGCGAAAGCCCTGAATCCTAGCCCCGGGAAGCTGGACTCCACGCGCTGCGACGAGGAGCCAAGGAAAGGCTTGGAAGCAGGAATGGACACCTCCCTTGCTTCTGCGAGGGAGAAGGATTTGAGGGCAGCCCTGAAGCCGGAAGCTGAGTCGGGGCTCCTAAGCAGTGGGCAGTCCTCGGGGAAGGGGGCGGGGGCGCGTGGGCTGCTGCAGTGGTTAGGACAGACTTTAGAATGCACATTTTTGGTCGGGGTGGAGGGTGGTGCAGGCGGGAGTAAGGAGAGAAGGGAGTATGGGGGTAGAGGGAGGAGACCTCCCAGAAATGCATCCAGAGCTGAGATGGGAGATAAGCCGCCCCCCGCTAACAGTTGGGGTCCTCCGCAGAGATAGACACGGAGCTCTATACCTTTCTTAAACCAGCACCATCCCCAACAGGGTACCTCGGACAGTGCTGGCTGCACCCTGCTTAGCAAGTAAGTGTCCTTTGGACTACCTGACAGAACCCCAAAACTTGGGTTCTTTTATCACCGAAAGGCCTGGCTGCCCCCTGGGGCTGCTTGGCGCTGACATGTGAAAGTCCCCCCCGCCCCTCCCCAGGGTTTCTCACCCTAACTTGTTCCCCACCAGCCTCTCAGGATGTCTGAAATTCACATCCTTGTTTATCCTTTGACTAAATAATTTGTAATGATAATGAAAATAGGTTATTTTTCTTTCTCTCTTTGCCTACAGGGAGATTTGAGAGTTTTCATTCAAAAACCATTTTGTCAAGTGCCTTTTCTGCATCAAGTATTATCCCAGGTGCTGGAACTAAGGAAATGAACAAGATGTGATTCTTGCTCTCAAAGAGCTTCCACTCTAATTAGTAATTAAAATTCTATGCAGTGCAGAGAAAAATGTCTGCAAGGACTGAGATGATTAACTGATTATCTCAGAGGGATAGGATAACGGGTTAATTCAATGTTTTTTAATATCTGCATTTTGCTATAACAAATGATTTTTCAATAAGAGAAGGTATTTTTAGTTTTAAAGGTATTTTAAACACATGCAAAAGCTTAGGATTTGCCAATAACTGTTTCCCCTGGGGTGGAATCTCTAGTTTGTTCTGTACAGTCCACCGAGGCACTTGGCTTTTCCTCCCATATCACCACTGTCCCTCTGCCCATGTGGGTAGTTGGATGGGGTGAGTAGACTCTGGCCAGATGTCACTTCTGTTGGAAACTTTCTGAAATGCAGGGTTCTGACAGGAGGCCCCCAGCTCCCCACCTCTGAGATGCACAGCTCACATAGTTCCCTGCACAAAGTTGGCGACAGATTTTCACCAGGCCTTAGCTCAGCCTTCCCCGAAACCACTTGATGCAGACTTGGCCTTCCCTGATCCCTCTAAATCTGGTCCCACCGACTGATCTCCTCCTTCTCCACCCCAAGTATCCCCAGTTCTGAATCTTGCCTGTGGAGGAGCAGGGTGCGCTGGTTTTTCACGCATCCTAGTTTCAGTCTACTGTGGCATAAACCCTATGGCCTGCTTCTCTGGCATTGAGTCCTTTCTTCTCTTCAAATCAAAACTCTTGGTTTTCAAGAGTATTATCTTAGCCATGGCTTTTTAAAAATTCCTGCTATCAGAATCCTGATCATCCCTCAGGCAATAAATACCTCTGGCTGGCGTGGGGAGAAGGTACATCTGGGACTACAGATAGACAAATGTTATTTATAAAACCACCCTTCTCCACTTCCCTCAACATGCATGCATGCATGTGCACATGCGCATACACATATGTAACTATCATTAAAATGGCCAGAAAGATTAAGAGCATATAGAATGGGAGAAATTTAATTAATGATATGGAACTGAAGAACAGTGTTCATCTGCTAATTTTCAATTAACATCTGTTGGACAATAGCATTACATTAGGTGCCAGTGATATAAAACAGATTGAGATATACAATTCACTGGCCTTAGGTTTACTGAGGGATGCAGCAGACATGTGAATGAGTAATTACAATTCAGTGTACTAAGTACTATATTAGAGCCGCATATAGACACAACCAAAACATACCAGACAGAGGAAGACCTCATGGTGATAGGTAATGTCAGTTCTACTTTTTATTGACATATAATTGACATATAACACTGTGTAAGTTTAAGGTGTATAACATGTTGATTTGATATATTTATATATTGCAATATATGACCACCATAGTACTAGCTGACACTTCTATCAGGTCACACAGTTATCATTATTTGTGTGTGTGTGTGGTGAGAACATTTCAGATCTAGTCTCTTAGCAATTTTGAAGTACAAAATACGCCATTGAATATAATCATTATGCTGTGCATTAGGTCTCCAAAACCTGTTTATTGTAAGTTTGTACCCTGTGACCAACATCTCCCCAACTCCTCTACCTCCAGTCTCTGGTAACCACCATTCTATTCATTGTTTTTATGAGTTTGGCTTTTTTAGATTCCACATAGAAGTGCTATTATATAATATTTGTCTTTCTCTGTCTGGCTTACCTTGCTAGGCATAAAGCTCCATCCATGTTGTCACAAATGGCAGTATTCTTCCTAGTAATCTGAGTTCTTGAAGTCAAAGCAATTTTCCACCAGAGAAGAGAGGGAGAGGCATTCTAGTCAGGGAACAGCATGTGCAAAGTCATCGAAAAGGACAGCTGGTGTGATGGTGTGAGTCTGTGTGTGGGGGGCGAGGAGGGGGATCACAAAGGCCTTGAGTTTCTGGAACCAAATAGGAGGTGGCGATTAGACAGTCCGCAAAGGATCTTGTACTCAGGCTATTTATTTGGAATGCACTTTTAAGCAATGGAAAGCCTCAGGAGATTTTTAAGCATCAGAATGATCAGATGAAATTTGCGTTTGAGAAAAATCAATGGGGAGGAATAAAAAGAAAGACTAAGGGCAAGGAGGCTGGCGAGGAGTCTCTGGGAGTAACCAGTGAGATATAAAGGGAACTGAACTGGGAAAATGTGGAGCAATAAGGAGGGAGATGAGGGAGGTGGGCTGCAGTATACAGTAAAATACCACACTCTGAGTTGCAAAAAGTTTAAAGGAATAATTATTCATAGTGGGTCATGAAATCAATTTAGTGGGTTGCGACCAGCATTTTTGAGTAGAATAGAGTAGAATTAAGTACAATAGAAAAGAGATATTAGTGTGCATCATACAAAATAAGAGTAAATATTTGTGCATGAAACTTTGTTCAGTAGTATACGGGTGCATTGCTTAGTGTGTGAGAGAGAGGTGCTGAGATACAAAGTAAAATATGTGTTTGTCACTGTGGGTCATAATCCGCCAGTTTTGAAAGTCACTGATCTAGAACACACTAATAGTTTAAAGCGAAGGGTGACTGTCAATGGGATTCTCAGGACAGAGAGAAGCAATCTGTGTGTGGCTGTCAGGGATGGCTTTCCGGAGGACGTTTGGGAGTGGAATGTGGGCCTTGGAGGATAGAGTATGGATGGAAGAGGAGAAGGAATGGTGTCCCTGTTAGAATGCCTTGAGAGGTGGATCCCAGCAGTCCTGCTGAATTTCTTGCTCACCTTAGTCTCTCCTAACAGCCTCCAGATGGTTATCTTGGAGGGGATAACATTTCAGTCTCAACACAGAAAAGCATCTGCTGACAGCTTATCTTTTCTTCCAGCACTTATGTAAAACCAGTCTGCCAATAACCCGTGTCTCTTTTGACCTTCTCCACAGGGGCGCCAAGTTTATTCTCAAAACAGTTCATTTGACTAACAAACAAGAGATATTTTCTGTTTCCATGAAAACTCTCGAGGGAAAGAGAATTGAATGAGCTGAGATCTGGGTTCGAGTTCTAGCTAAGAAGCTCATTCATATAGTCACTGAACACTTCTAAACCCTACTTTTGCCTCTCATAAAATGGCCTAATCAGAACTATCCAGCTTTTCTCCCAAACTTAAGAGCGTCAAATCAAATGACATAGTGGATGCAAACCTAAATTACCAGGAGTCAAGACCTGTTACTTTTCCCTTTGGCCAGAAGGCCCAACTAATGTCAGAGCTCCCAAGGAATAAACATGATTTGGCAACCTGGTCATTGTTGTAGCAGATAAGAGAAGTTATTATTTTATCAGCTGGCACCAGAGTTCCTTTTAGAAAAGGAAATGTCATTGTGTAGAAAAATACCTTGTTAGGCCCCTTGTGGGTAGAAGGTGAGGCTCTGAGGACTTGGGTGGGGGAGGAAAAAACAAAGATAGCTGAATTGCTCCACCTAATAATAAGTGAACAAGAATTTAGAGATGAGGAAGAACAAAGAAGAGGAAAAAGGAAAACTAAGCAATATGGCTGGAGACTAAAGCCCTAGTGGATAGAAAATTGAGGAAGCTTTTTAATAACAGAGATCTCTGGACAATTCTGCAAACCAACCCTCTTTACGAGGCAATCCATTCCCCCACATTTCCAATAAATGTCTAGTACGCAAAGCTATTTTGTGGGAGCAGTGTTAGTGGGCATCAAAAAGAAAGGATTATATTAAACTTTTGTGGCACTTCTGGGGTAGAGATAAAGGTGTGGCCACAGGACAGCAAAGAAAGAAATTTAGAGTTAGAGGTGTCACAGAAATATAAGTCTGGAGAATTCACAGAAATATTGAAGAAAGCCTGATTTTTCCCTACCTTGTGAGTTCAAACTGTTAAGAAGAAACCATAGGCCCAAAATGGTGTCACTCATGCTGAAAGCCCATGGTACCAAACCTAGATTTAATACTAGATCTAATTGTAGTTTCCACTTCTCCTGGAAATATAATCTTAATCAACCAGTCTGTAATTTTCTGGTCAAGTGCCAGTAAAGTAATCTGCTATATGGTGTCAGGTAGACCCCCTTCTTCATCCCCCAGAGAAAGAAGAAGCAATCTGCATGATAAAAATTATTTTCCAAAGAAAACTGTCTCTGCCCCAAAATAATCCTTTCTTTTCATCTGTTAAAAGCTCCCTGTCCCACCCTCCTTCCTGTAAAAAGCATCCATTTTGTACAATCCCTCAGCACCCTTCCAGTTGCTGCCTGATTCATGAATTGCTCAATAAAGCCAATTAGATCTTCAAATTTACTCGGTTGAATTTTGTTTTTTAACAGTACCAATCAGAGTTGAGGTGTTAGGATTACCCTAGTAGATAATCTGCAACTGGTAGCTACCCAACTCTTGTCTATTATCAATAATAAACATTTTTCCAGCTTCCCTCTGGCTGAAGTTAATATTATTTGGCTATTATTCATTAAACTTAAGTCACAATTTAAGAATCAACCACACAAGAGAGAGTACACCAGCTTTTTTCTTCTCTGACTGCATCCTGACCAACATATTCTCTGGGCAGTGCTAATCTAATGCAGTTAGGTAATTCCTTTATGATAATAATCTATTGCATATGCATGATATTCAAAGTTTTATCATCTTATCTCATCGAACGTGGATCTTTGAAATAACCCTATAAAGCAGAAAAGCCATGGATTATGAACTCCGTGTTAACAACGAGGAAAGAGACCCAAAGAATAAAAAAATTAAACTTGGATTAAATATGAGAGGTAATCTCAGATCTTAAGGAATGTTGGAGAGATAGAAAAGTCAAATAATAACATTAAAGAAGTAGGAATAAATATGAAAATAAATGTTTTAAGGAAGAGCATAATTAATTGCCTGAACAATGGTAGAGATCACAACGCATCCAAAATCAAAGCTGGGCGGCTCGACCTTCTCACGACTCCAACTATTTCATTCCATCTCGAAGATCTCCCAAGGCCATCATTGTCTCCACCAAAACCACCGTAATAGCTTTCTTACTAGTCTCTCTGACTCCAGCCTCGTTCCTCTAATCAGCTCTCCAAACAGAGAGATCTTTATAACATGAAAATTGCATCCCAGTCATTCCTCTACTTAAACCCTTAGTGGCTCCCACTGCCCTAACCTAAAGTAAAAATTCTTTAACTTCATCTACAAGTCTTTCTTGTTTCTTATCTCTCAGGCCTCATCTCTTACCATTGGTTAACCTGAAATTCCCTCTGCTCCTTGTAGTCTGCTGTATAATAAAATAAATATTTGGTCTTTGTTTCTTTTCCTGCCATAGAGCTCTTAAAACCTTTGGGATTTCAGGAGTTTCTTTTGTTATTCATAAGGAGTTCCTTTTAGCCCGCCTGAGTTTATGTTAATGAGGTGACTTACATGGGGCCTTTAATAGCCTCAGGATGGGGCTAGTCACCAGAAAGACCAAGCGATTAGATGGTGGGAAATTTCAGCTTCACCCAGCGACCTCTGGGAAGTTGGGGAGGGGAGGCTGGAGGTTAAGGCCTATAAACACTCGTGAACAACAAGATCCCGAGAGCCTTGTAGTTGGTGACTAGGTCCACGTCTGAGGTGGGTGGTGCACTCCAGCTTCATGGAGACAGAAGTTCCTGTGCTCCAAATGCTTCCTCACTTCTTGTGTGCCTCTTCATCTCGCTATTGATTCATATCCTTTATAATAAACTGAAAATGTAAGTAAAGCGCCTTCCTGAGTTCTGTGAGCTGATCTTACAAATTACCAAACCCAGTGAAGGGGTAATTGAAACCCGCAATTTAAAGCCAGTCAAAAGTATGAGTGGGCTGAGACTTGCAACTGGCATCTGAAATGGGGGCAGTCTTGTGGGACTGAGCCCTTAAGCTGTGCGGTGAGCACTAACTCTGCATAGTTTCAGAATTGAATTGTTGAACACTCAACTAGTGTTAGAGAATTGATTGGTGTCAGAAAACATTCCAAGTAGGTACTTTTTGTTTCGCTTTTTTTTTCCTGAACTGTTTTCAGATATTCTTGCCTCCTGGCCTTTTGCTTGCATCACTCCTGCCCGATCTCCTGGTCTGGCTAATTTCATCTTCTCTTTCAATGCCACTTCTCAAAAGAGGTCCTTCCCATCACTAGCATGGTTAAAACCTATGTATCCCCTGCTACTCTCCTAACATCTTTGAGTTCCCCATCTTGACACTCATCACACTTCACTGTTACTTATATAATTGTTTTCTCTAAGAACAGAAGTAGCTCTGCAAACTCAGTGATGAATGGATCGTGTCCGTCTTGTTTCCCATCATATCCAGCACCTAGTGTAGTGCCTAGTGTGTTGGAGATACTTAATATGTGTATTGAGTTCAGAATGAATGAATGGATGTTGTAAAAATTCAGAAGAAAAAAGAAATCCATATAGATTGAGGCAGTCAGGAAGGCAAGGACTTGAATGACAAGTGGAAAAGGTCACTCACGGTCACCCAACACATCAGTGACAAACCATGGCTCCTTCCTCCAACCCAGGAGCAACTACAGTACAAAAACTTAAAAGTTCTAAGTGATTAAAAAAAATAACATTAATATGGGGATTATGAGTGTGTGTGTACACACATGATATTCAAAAAAGAGGAATTGGTCGAGAAGTCCAAAAACCTAGAAAGAATATCCTGGAGGGGGATCACTTATATTTGTCCCTTTGGGGGCAAAGTTTGAGCATATTTACTTGCAGAACATTATAAAAATTGGATTTATTTATTTTGAAACAACCCTATTGAGGCATAATTGAAATGCAAAGAATTATACATATTTAATGTGTCTAATTTTATGAGTTTGGACATACATACACACTCATTATACCTTCATAACAAACAAGGTAATAGACATATCCATCACTTCCCAAAGTTTCCTATGTCCTTTGTTTGTTTCTCTGTTTCTGATAAGAACACTTAACATCCTCTTAATAAATGTTGAAGTGTGCAATACCATAATCAGAGACTAAAGTCAGAGGGCGACTAACAAATAACCTGTTGGTGACAAAGACAAAATCGAACAGGGAAGTTTTTGGTTCCTGTGGCCCAGTGAGATGCTAGATTCCAGGAAGTAACATAATCTAGGAAGCTATAAATTTCACATTAAGATGCAATAAAAAAAAAAAAAAGATGCAATACAGGAAGTGGTGCTTATGTCTAGTAAAGCACGAGAGGCAGACATCTTTGCTCAGATTTTGCACAGGGAACTTCCTGAGCAAAGGGCTCAGGGTAACATGCAGAGCTTTGCAGGAGGTGCAAGGGCTGTGGAGAAAGGAGAAGAAAGACGGGGCTGGATGTAGCACCCCGTGGGGAGGTGGAGAGCCCTGAGGAGGGGCACTCCGTCAAAAAGATGTTCCTGACATGACACAGGAACAGGAAGAAGGCTTTTTCCAGGTTCCATATTTGCTCCTTTTCATCATGAGGGAAGAACAGCTAAAAAGTATAGATGTTTTGAATAATTCCATGAAGCAGAAGGAAATTAAGAAAATATTTTAGTTAAATGAGGAAAATAAAGAAAAGGAGAGGGAGAAGGAAACAAAGCACAAACACCAAAGCACCAGGAGTAAATATCCACCAGTGAAGATAAGCAGTGATGGGAAAGATCTCAAAGAAGATGGCAAATTCTGTCCCTTTTTGCTTTAAAACCCTAGATATGACTTCCAGCTTAGAAATTCCACTGACTAAGGCCAGAGACTGCAGATTCCTCTGGCTTCTGGACACAAAGAGGGTTTCAAGTTCATGAATCATATCGGTTCAAGAATCTTATAGTCACCTCCAAGATACCAGGGAAAAATATTACATGGTGAGTCAGAGGAGAGTAAAACGGATCCCCGTGCAACAAACATTACATTTTAGAATAAACAAGAAAGAAGAAGGCAGAACCAAGAATCTTTCTCCAAAAAAGGCTTCCAAATGCCCCACACTCCAGAAAACTTTCAACAGAAGAATGGGAGCCAAAAATATTACTAAGGTGAAGGAGGAAAGCAGGTTGCTTACCTCCAGAAATATGAAAAGAGTAATAAAAGGCAGAAGAGGCTTGAAAAATTAGGGTCCCTGATGGAAACTTTATCCAGAACCTGAAGCAGGAGTGTAACAACTTCATCCTTAGAGGGTCGGGTGTACTGAAATAGATGCTACCTGCTAAAAACCTTAGCAGCACAGACGTTCTTTATGAGAAAATGATACCTTTAGTCCTCTTCTCAGCAGGCCTGGTGGAGTTCAAACTGATACCTTAAAAATCCCCTTTCTGCGATTTCAGATGACTCTCCAAAGTTCTCAACCATCATTTTTCAGTGATTCTCCTCCTTCCCAGAGAGCACCACGGTCAGTGAGGTACGAGTGGGTAGGGCAGGGTTCCTCCACCGGGTGGGCTAAATTGGTGCCAGACCGCCCTGTTTTTAGGCAGCAGTGCCTTGCTCTCCTGAAATCATCAGTGACTTTCCTCTCACCAGTGTGCCCAGGCCTAGTCCACCACCTTAGCCTAGACTGAACCTTTCAAAAAAAAGGATTCCCTCTAGGATCATTCATAGACACCTTTCCCATCGTGATGTAAAATATCTCATATTTTACTTTAACCGGTCGATGTTTAGAGAGAGTTCTAGTCAGCTTGGAAAGATTCTAGGGAGGAAAAAGAAACTTAGAAACGGAAGAAACAAAACTAAAAGTGTTAAAGAAAACTAAACTATCTTTTAGTCATTGAAAGAGTATTAGTATTTGAAAGTGACTTTAGAAGACAATTATTTGCCAAGTAATGGAAAATGCTGAATCATTTTCCAAGTAATTAGGCAGTACAGATCAGTGCTATTTATCTCTGAATCAGGGTTGGTTCTTTTTTTTTTTACTTAACTCACCAGGTCCATAGTGCCCTTTACACCCAATCACTTTTGGTGTTTCTGATAACGTTGGTGCAAGGAAGAAGTAAAATTTTAGTAGTCTGGAATCAAATGCCCTCTTAAAATCAACATAAAGCTCATAGAAGAACATGCTCATCATTTAAAAGATTCAAATAATTTGGAAGTAGACAAAATGAAGTCCCTCTTCCCTGCTCCCTCACACCCAGATTATTTGGTGTGAATACCCTTAATTGTTAAATTATCCTTCTAGACCTCTTAATATCTATTTATCACCTATCTATCTATCGGATTGATATATCACATACTCACATATAACAAAATGTCATCACGCTGAGCAAGCTGCCTGGCCTGCAGCCTCCTTTTAATTTTTTCAATGAGACAATACATTATGGACATAGATTGAGTTTGGTATATAAAGATTTACTTCATTCTTTATCATGGTTGCATCGTTTCCCACAGTGTGGGCCTGTAATGATATTAACTAACTCACTTGCGGACATTCAGGCTTCTCAATTTTTTTTTAAATATTTCAAAATAGCATATTTGTATAATGTTCAAGAGCACAGGCTTGTACCAGGCTGCTCGGGTCCAGTCCTATCTCTGCAACTTATTAGCTTTACTCTCCCTGTGTTGCTAGTGTCCATAGCTATGAAACTTTCAAGTGAATTTTGAATAAGCTTTTGGATAGGGGGCTGCTACCTCATAGAGCTGTGAGGACTAGACGAGTTCAAATCTGTAAAGCACTTTGAACTGTGTCTGCCACATCACAAGTGCTTCTCATTGTAATTATATACATCTTTGTAACTTGTGATAGTATTTCTGTAAAATAACTTTCTATAAGCAGAGTATCAGAGATATGCCAAAATGCCTTTCAAAAAGTCTGACCAATTTACATGGCTACCCTTTCTAGCATGATTCTTCTAATTCTCATCTCTTCGTTATTAGGTCGTTCCTTTTCAAGCATTCCTGATCCATGATTTCCTTAGTTTGAAGTAGCCTGGCAACTTAAACTTGAGCTTAGAATACTTGCCAAAATTTCAAAAAAGTTTACTCTTTGACCCAGCAATTCCAATTCTGGGAATTTATCCTACAGATGTACTGGCAGACTTGCAAAATTACATGTCTACATGGTTATTCATTGCAGTATTGTTTGTAACAGCAATAGACTGGAAACTAATAGGAGACTTGTTAAATAATTTATGGTTCATTCATACAATGAATTACTATATAGCCATTTTTAAAAAAAAAAAAAGGAAAAAGGGAAGTAGAAGCTCTCTTTGTACCAATACAGAACAACATTCAAGATATATTTTTAAGTGAAAATAAGAATGTAGTAGCTAACACTTGAATCCCATATTTTTTTCAATTCTAAGATATGCATTTTTTCACTTTATAATATTTTTGAAATGAGGATGTGTTATAGTCAAAGGCATGTCATAATTTAATTGGAATGGTTTTTCTTTCCTAGTCTACAAAATAATGATGTGTTTTACAATCCGTGGCATATTGGATTCGATGAAATACAATAGTGCTTACCAAGTGCGAAACACTGTCCATTTTTATCTCACAACAACCGGTAAGAATAAGTACTATTGTTTTCTACATTTTACAGTTAAAAAAAGAGAGAGAGATTTGACCTTGTGCAGTCCTGCTGCAGGGCCCGATACCACCCTTCCTACAATACCAGCACCACATATCACATGGAGGGCTCCCTGTGTGCCAGGTCCTGTCCTAAGTACTTCATACACATATTAGCTCATCTGATCCTCAAATAACCATATGAGACAGAAGCTATTATTATCCTCATTACACAAGTGAGGAAACTGAGGCACTACTAGTTTATGAAAATTGCTTAAAGACACACAGCTAATTAGTAGAAGAACTAGGGTTAGAACATCGGCAATCTAACTTCAGAGACCTTGGTCTTAATGCTCTGTATGCTACCTTTTGTGTTAAAAAATGAGGGGGAGAGAGTTATAATAATACATTCATATTTTTAAAATGGAATCTTAGAAGGAATTAAGAAAACAATGCAAAAAAAACCCCAGCAATACAAATGTATCAGTAAGTAGAGGGTAGGAACTGAGTAACTAGAGAATGGTGTGGAAATGAGTCTTCGATTGTACACCTTTTAATGTTATTTGGTTTTTGACCCAGGTAAATGTATTACCTGTAAGAACTAAAACAAAACAACAATTTTAACTTCAGTGGTCCTGAGTTATCGGTTAATAAGATCTATATACTGTTTTAGTATTTATCTTTTAAGACTGAGAAAGATTTTTGTTTTGTTTTTAAAGCAGCAGCGGATAGCAGATGAAAACCTCCATTAATCTTGACCACAAATATCATGATTTCAAGGCTAGAATCCATCATAACACCTTATACACAGATCTGCCTGACCATATCAATAGGAGAATGGCAGCATGTAACCCGTGGATAATTCCGCCCTTCTCTTTGATTGCTGTGCTGTTTTGGGCCGTTGCCTCTTGTGAGTGAACAGTGGACTAGCATGAACATCAGTTGTGTTATGTATTGATTTTTTAAGTCTTAACTCACTATAGTGTTCAATTTTCCTCCATCATAATTTGGAGAATCTAAGTCTCTTGAATATCTAGATTCTCTAAAAAACATCCTGTCTTGAAGAACTAGGACTTGAATCATCTGTATTTATACGACACGGTCGTGGCTTCAGCTTTCAAGTGAATTTTGAATAAGCTTTTGGCTTTCCAGAAATGATGAATATAATGTCTACTTTGAATTTGTATTTAGTTTGGGAAGCTCCCCTGCCATTACTTCATAAAGGACATATGTGATATATTTTGGTTTTGTCAAATGGTGTATTTGAGTTGGTAAATCAGCATCTCAGCCTGATGCTTCAGGAGGTGAATAGAAAGCAACCATCCTCCTAGTGTTAATTCTTCCAGGGTGCTGTTCCAGCACCAGGGGAAGAAAGTATCTGGGTTCTTTCTAGATAAAGGCCTAAATAATCAGCTAATATGAATCCAGTCATCTTAGTTCACAGAATACTGTACTCAAAGAACTCAGGGCGCACTGAAGAGTTCCTGAGCCATCAAAAGAGATCTCGGTTAATAACTTTTTTTTTTTTTTTGATTCCTAGTAAGTTTTAAAAAATGAAAACATATCCCAGTGGGAACAGAAGAATTACAGCATAATTTAAACATCTACATTTAAAAAAAATTCATCCTTCTAATACCAAAAAAAAGAAAAAAAGAAAAAAAGAAAGAAAGAAAAGGAAAGGAAAGGAAACCCCAGAAATGACAAAATTCAGTATATTTGTGCTAGTCAGAAGATAATTACAGAATTCATAAAAATATTAATTCACAGCACACAATCAGCAGTGTGGTCCAGTAATAGGCAACAAGTTTAAAGTTCCTGGATAAACATCTTTCAGTTTTGTTGGCATGTCTCTGTGGTTATATGTATAATTTCATTTGGAAATAAGATAAAAATTTCATATTTAAGATGGTTTGTGCATGTGAGCTTTAAAGAATCTAGCAAAATTCTAGAGTCTAGGGAGAATTTTTCTTACAAAATAGAAATTAGGAGAAGACTTCTAACTTAGTTCTACTCTTTGGCTTTAGTTCTACAAGGATTGATATAAGCCAGCTGTGTGTCAGGCATATCAGAGTTACTAGGATTCGTTTCCATTATTTTATTAATTTGTTAACCCACAAGAAGGCATATAGGAAGCAAAATAAGTGAATTTAGCAATGCTACTTGGCCTTTGCACATTGAAGTTCTTTTCATTATAGATAACTAAGAGTTTACTATATTTTTTAAAACTATATGTAACTAGAATTCTCATCATTCATTTTCCATTTTAAAGAAGCTCTTTAAAAAATATCAATCAAAAGAAAGTGGGAGTGGCTATATCAATATTAGATTAAAAAGATCATATAGAGTTTGTTCTTTGAACACAATGGAATCAAACTAGATATCAATAACAAAAAGATAACAGTGAAAATTTCAAACAATTGGAAACTAGAACCACTATTAAACAAAATCCATGGGTCAAAGAAGATGTCACAAGAGAAATAAAAAAATACATTGAACTGAATTCAAATGAAAATAAAATATATCAAAAATTGTGAAATGCAGTTAAAGCAGTACATAGAGGAAAATTTTAGCACTAAATGAACACACTCGAAAAGAGGAAAAATTGCAATCAATAATCTAAATTTTCACCACAAGAACCTAGAAAAAGAGCAAAATAAATTCAAAGCAAGAAGAAAGAAAATGCTAAAGACGAGAAGAGAAATCAATGAAATTGAAAACAGAAAAGCAATAAAAATCAATGAAACAAAGAACTGGTTCTTTGAAAAGCTCCATAAAATTGACAAAACTAAGAAAAAATGACAAAGAAAAAATGAGAGGAGACATGAATTACTAATATCAGGCATGAAATTGATGATATCATTACAGACCCTCCAGAGATTAAAAAGAAAATAAAATAAAACTATGAACAACTCTACACACATAAATTTGACAATTTAGATGAAAAAAGACTGATTCCTCAAAAAAAACACAAATTGCCACAACTCACTTAATATGAAATAGATATCTTGAGTAGTCCTGTGACTACTAAGGAAATTGAATTCATAACTGAAAAACTCCCCAAAAAGAAATCTTCAGGCCCAGATGATTTCACTGAAAAATTCTATCAAAACATTTAAAGAACTAACACCAGTTCTACACAATCTTTCCCAGAAAATCGAAGAAATACTTACTAATTCATTTTATAAAATGGATATTACCCTGATATCAAAGCCAAATAAAAATAGCACAAAGAAGAAAAATATAAACCAATATTCATCATACAGATGTAAAACTCCTTAACAAAGTATTAGCAAAAAGAATTCAGTACTATAAAGAGAATTATACACAATGACAAAGTGGAGTTTATTCTCAAGATGCAAGCAAGGTTGGTTCAATGTTTGAAAATCAATGATGTAATCCACATTAACAGTGTAAATGAGAAAAATCACACGATTACAGCAATCATTGCAGGAAAGACATTTGACAATATTCAACATCCAGTCTACAGCCCTGCCACCCTGAACACATGCCCAATCTCGTCTGATCTCGGAAGCTAAGCAGGGTCTGGCCTGGTTAGTACTTGGATGGGAGACCACCTAGGAATACCAGGTGCTGTAAGCCAAAAAAAAAAAAAAGAATTCGACATCCATTCTTGATAGACTCTTAGAAAAAAAGGAATAGAGGGGAATTTCCTCAATTCAATATAAAAAACCCTACAGCTAACATTATACTTAACTGGAGAACGCTTTCTCCCAAATTTCAGAAACAATGCAAGAATGTTCACTTTCATTACCCTTATTCAAATAGTGATGAAAGTTCCAGTCAGAGCATTAGCACAAGAAAGGGAAATTAAAGGCATACATTGTAAGGAAGAAATAAAACTGACCCTATTTGCAGATGATATGATTGTCTACATAGAAAAACTCCAAGGAATAAAGAATACACACACACACACACACACACACAGAAAACACCTCCTAGAACTAATAAGTGAGTTCAGCAGCATCGAAAAATCAATTGTATTTCTATATTCTAGTAATGAACACATGAACACTGAAATTAAAAGTAAAATACCATTTTAAATTGCTCAAAAAATAAAATGTTAGTATAAATCTAACGAAACATGTATAGGGCTTATTGCTGAAAACTACAAAACGCTAATGAAAGAAATCAATAAAGATCTAAATATATGGAAAGATATTGTGTTCGTGGATTGGGAGACTCAACATAAGATATCACTTATCTCTAAACTGATATATAAGTTTAATGCAGTTTCTATCAAAATTCCACAAAGATTTATTTTGTAAATCTAGACAAGGTTTTTCTAAATTTATATGAAAAGGTAGAGGGACTAAAATACCTAAAACAATTTTGAATAAAAAGAATCAGGTGGGAGGAATCCATCTACCTAATTTCAAGATATATTAAATATCGATAGTAGTCAAAACTGTGTGGTATTGACAGAGGAATAAAGACATAGATCAACAGAACAGAGTACCCAGAAGTATATATGTATCCAACTGATTTTTGACAAAGGTGCAAAAGCAATAAAATGGAGGAAATATAGTCTTTTCCATTAGAAATTCATAGATAAAATAAAAAACAAAAAACCCTCAACCTAAGCCTCACATTTATACAAAAATTAACTCAAAATAGATTATGGACTTAAGTGTAAAACTATAAAACTTTTAGAAAGAAACAAAAGAGAAAGTCTTCTAGACACAAAAAGTTCTTAGTCCTGACACCAAAGGCATCATCTATAAAAGAATTAATTGGACTTCATCAGAGTTAAAAACTTTTGCTCTGCAAAAAACAATGTTAAGAGGATTTAAAAAAATAAAACAAGCTACAGACTGGGAGAAAATATTTGCAAACCACATATTCAGCAAAAGATGAGAAATTAGTTTAGATAAAGATCTCTCAAAATTTCAACAGTAAAAAATAAAGAAGCAATCCAATTAGAAAACAGACAAAATATATGAAAAGACATTTCACTAAAGAGAATATAGTGGTGGCAAATACGCACACAAAAAGATTTTTAACTTCATAAATCATTAGAGAAATGCAAATTAAATCTACCATGAGATATTACTACATACCTATCAGAATTTCTAAAATAAAAACTTGTGACAACACCAAATGCTGGCAAGAATGAGGAGAAACTGGATTGTTTATATATGCCTGGTGGGAACATAAAATGGTGTGGCCTCTCTGGGAAACAGTTCAGCAGTTTCTTTGAAAACTAAACATTCAACTACCGTGCAACCCAGTTATTGCACTTCTGGACATTTATCCCAGAGAAATTAAGATTTCTGTTCACATAGAAACCTATATATGAATGCTTATAGCAGCTTTATTCATAATAGCCCCAAACTGGAAACAATCCAAATGTCCCAGAATGGGTGGAATGGTTAAAGTATGGTACACCCATACCATAGAATACTACTCACCAACAAAAAGGAGCAAGCTAATGATCCATGCAACAGCTGGGATGACTCTCCAAAGGATCGCTTTGAGTGAAAACAGCTGATCTCAAAAGGTTACATATAGTATAATTCCATTTATATAACAGTCCTGAAATGACAAAATTATAGAAACGGAGAACAGAATAGTGGTTGCCAGGTGTTAAAGAGGGATTAGGGGCAGAAAGGAAATGGGTGTGACTATAAAAAAATGCTACACAAAGGATCTTTGTCATGATGAAAATGTTCTGTATATCGACTATTCAATGTTAATCCCCTGGTTATGGTTTTGTGCTATAATTTTACAAGATCTTACTACTGGGAGAAATTGGGGAAAAGATGTGCAGAATTTCTCTGAATTATTTATTTCAACGACATGTGAATGCATAATTATCTCAAAATAGAAAGTTCAATTTAAAAAAGCAATAAACTAGGAAAGATACCTGTAGCAAAGACACAAGACATGAGATAAATAAACTTATTTTACAAAAAGCCTTAATATTTTTAAAGCTTTAATAAATCAATATAAAAATAGTAACTATCTCACCAGAAAGATAAGAAAAGGTGGACAGATAACTCAGAGAAGAAATACAAATCACTAATAAGAATTTGGAAAAATAAACATTGAATTTTAATAGTTTTCAAGAAATACAAATTAAAACTAAAGTAAGATACAATCTTCCTCCTATGGAATTGCCAAAAAAAAAAAAAAAACCTCTAAATTTAAAAACCATACCCAAAGGTGACTAAGTTATAGGGAATAAAGCATTTCCATACAGTACTTGGGGTATGTAAATTGGCATGACCTTTCTGGAAAGCAATTTGCTAGTATTAAATGTAAAACATGTTTCTAATTTTTGACCTAGTAACCCAACTTCAAGGAATTTGTCCTAAGGAAAAATCAAAATGTGGTCAAAGATGTATGCACAGTAATGTTTACACCAGCTTTGTTTGCAATAGAAAAACTAGGAAACAGCCTGTATTTAACAATAGGAAGTGTTTAACACTTTATATATGGTACATGTATACAATGGAATATATTATTATCTAAAAAATCATGTTTTAAAAAAATATTTAATGACAGAGAAATGAAGATATAAGTAAAAAATATGTCAAAAATATGCTAATATGTCATTAAGCAAAAAATATGTAAAAATGTGCTAATATGTCATTAAGCAATTTTCCATGGGTCATGAGATTACAGATTAAAACAATTTTTTTCTGCTTTTCTGTATATTGCCAAATTTCTATAAGCTTTTTTTTTAAGCTTGGTAATACTAGAATGATGTTAAAGGACTTTAGTTGAATACAGCTAATGAAATACAAAGCTAATGTTTTAAACAATTTTAAAAATTAGCCATAATCTTAATTCCATAGTATATTTTTGTTTATCATTATTTCATCCTGAAATTTTTTCATACATACAGAATACCAAAATATATAAATAAACATTAAACACTCATGTATTTATCACCTAGCTTCTATAATCAACATTTTGCTATATTTACTTTAACCACATATTCCTCAATCCATCTTATTTTCTTATTCATTTAAAAATAAGTTCCAGAAATCAGTGCCCCTTACCTCTAAATACTTCAGCATGCACATCATTAGCTGAAGTTTAATATCTTTATGGTTCTTAATATTTTAGTTAAATTTCACACACAGTGAAATATACCAATCTTGTGTTTGATGAATTTTGGCAAATGTATACACATGTGTAACCCACACCCCAGTCAAGATGTTGAATAATTCTATCACCCCAGGGAGTTCCCTCATGCCCTCTTCCAATCAATTCCCAGTTCCATGCCCCCAGAGGCAAATCTGTGCTCGAATTCTGTCACTATAGATTCGTTTTATTATTATTAAATTTTATGTGAGTGGAATCATACAGTATATACTCTTTCATGTCTGGTTTGGTTTTGCTCGGCATAATAGTTTTGATAGTCTTCAGAGTTGTTTTTATCAGTAATTAATTTATTTTTATTGGTGGGAATTATTCTATTATACAGATATACCACAATTTGTTTTTTTATTTACCTATTGTTGGACATTTGAGTTGTTTCTGGTTTTTGGCTACTATAAACAAAGAGGCTGTAAACATTCTCATACCAATCTTTCTGTGAGCATGTTTCATTTCTGTGGGGTAAATAATCTAGGCATGAAATTGCTGGGTCAGAAGGTAGGTAAACAATGTTAAAATTTAAAGACACTGCCAGAACTTTTCCCAAAGAGGTTGTGCCATTTTATGTGCGTTCTGGTCGCTCCACATCTTGACCTGCTTTTGATGTTGTCATCCTCTTTAATTTTAGCCATTCTGGTGGGTGTAAGTGATAACTCACTGTGGGTTTAATTGGCATTTCTCTGATGGCCAATGATGTGGGGCACTTTTTAACATGCTTATTGGCCATTCATATCTTCCTTCGTGAAGCTGTCTGTACAAATATTTATTTGCTCATTTTTTTATCGGGATTTTTGTTCTTATTGAATTATAGAGCATTTAACCTTTTCATATGTCAAAAAACTTTACATGTAGTTCTTATTTGTCTGCATATTAATTTGTTCTCTGTTCTTTTCAGTAAATATTGTATCATAACATTTCTCCCTTTTTTTTCCCTCCTGGAAAGTTGGTCCATTTTAAAGTGTCATAAGCCTTTTTCCATTCTGATAGAGTTTTAAGAATGAACAGTTTGGGTAGCCACTGATCAAATTTGGCTAATTTAATATGTTACTCTAAAATCTCAGGGGACACCTTAAGTCCAACTTGTGCTTCCGTCATCTTGAAATAAGGTAGAAAATAAGCTTACCTAAATATTGTAGTCTCACTCAATACCACCTACTGTGGCTGTCACGATGGTCAATAACTGCTTGTTTAATATTTCCTGTAGTGTGGTCCATTTCACCAAATATCAATCTTTTGGGGAGAATTTGACTCCATAGTGTCAACAGAACTATCGCTTTACCCTCCTATGTAAGTCTCCTTGCTATGAGGACTCTATTTTTGCTCTCCTTTACCTACTAAGGCTTTGAATGGCAACAGCTTGGAGCTGATCAGTATAGAAGGACTGTGTCAGGAACCTAAGTTCTGAAGGTCAAAGAGACTTCCAGAGGCCAATCTTCTAAACACCCCGCCTTCCCTGCCGCCTCTTCATGTATTATAATAATATGACTAGTTAAACCCAACTGTCTGCCACCTTGACGATCCTGTACTCAAGCATCAGAGCCATGCTGACAGGTCTCCCTTTAAAGTTGTGGTCACCAGTAGAAGGTAAATGAGTATTTGCCCCGCCCCTCACACCCAGGGTTCCCACGGTGAACCCCTACTCCCATTCTGCCCCTCTCTGCCCCCACCCCCAACTGACGACCTTGCCTCTTATTTCCTTCAAAAGCAGATAAGGAACCCTGCCATCTTCCCTTCACCAAACCTGCCCACCTACCTGGATCTATATAGCCTTTCTCTCCCTTCTCTCCTGTTACGAAGGATGAAGTGTCCTTTTTCCTCTACCAAAGGCTAAACTTCTGTTTAGTTACAAGATCCGAGGCCTCTGATCTTCTGCAAGATTCTCTCCGTTTCTTCTACATCATCGATGCCTCCCTCTCTGCTGGACCATTCCTATCAGCACACAAACATGCTATCTCCCTACATTTCTGGGAGGCAGACACTACAGAGAGGTGGCTCGTCCTCGGTCACACAGTTCTCCTGGCTCTAGCCCAGGACCGTACCATCATCTGTGCTGCCCCTCCCTATATTTCAAGCATTGAAAGGAGCTGCTGTTGATCCTTCAAAACATCTAGTGTCCCTCTCTCCAGAGGTAGAAATCAGTTCTCCTCGTTTCTGAGGTTCAAGTCATTTTTGCTGCAAGACATCTGTTCCCAGGGACTATGGGGAGACTGGTTTTGTCACAGTCTGGAGAACTGCAGAGATGAGTGGGAGGACCGTGCTGGGCCTGAGAGCTAGATTCTTGAGAAAATGTGTGAAATTAGTCAAACCAAGATTTGGAGAAGATAAATCATGCTGCAGTTAGCTGTAGGCTGCACAGGACCTGAGAATTGAGGAAACACCTCCATACTTCAGGCCAGGAAGCTATGAGTACTGATACCGGCTTGTGCCTTCCTGGCTGTGTGATCTTGAGTGAGTTACATAATATCTCTGAACCTCAGTTTCTTCACCTGGAAAGTGAGAGAGAACAACTATCCCAAAGAGCATTATGCTGTGAGAATGAAATAAGTTCACATGCATCAAGCTCTGGGCACATTTTGAGCACTCAGTGCAGATTAGTTTTATTTCCACTTCCTTATTGGCCCAGCTGGATTACCCAGACACTTGTAAGAATGTTAAGAACCGGGCTGTCTACATGTTGAGACCTCACAGTTATTTTGCTAATTCCTCATTGGAGTGCTCCTGCCTCTGCAGAAAGTCTGTTGCTTCTGCATTGACCCTTCCTCCTGCCACCTGGAAGGTTTGGCAGGGAACACCTGTACTAAACTTCATGTTCATTATAGACCTAACTGGAGGCTTCAGGGCAATGAGGGAAAGAATATAACAACAAACTATCGATGAAGGCTGTCAGAAGTCATCTAGTCTAGGCTCTTCTCATAGGACAAAAAGGTGACTTGTCTGCAATCACCTAGCTAGTTAGTCTCCAAGTCAGTGAGAATCCAGGTCTCCTGAATCCTGAGCCCTGGCTAACTTATAACACTTTCAGAAGGCTATGAGCAAGATTTAGTGCAAATGCATTTTTTTTTTTTTAAGACTAAGATCTTCCACGAACTGTATCATGATGGTTGTTAGAGTGGAATTTATTATACGTAAATCTTAAAGAGATGAAAAAGATTCTTTATGTAGATTATCTTAATTATCAAGTGTTTTTTAGGACTCTTTTCCTCTTCTTATAGAAAATATTTGGGCTTTTCATAAAACTGGCATTTCTCCTCTTCTTTCTCTAAATAGAAGTTTTCGCTTTCTACTTTGTAATGTTCTTTCCTATCTTTTCTATAGTCTCGCAAATCTATGAGACACACAGGTAGTTACTATCCCTTTCTACAAGAAGCGTGGAAGTCATATAGACCCAGGTTCAAATCTCAGCTCTGTCACTTGCCACCTATATTAGCATGGGCAAGTTACTTAACTTCTCTGAGCCTTACTTACCTCAACTTTGAGTATGGTCATAATACCTTCACTAGGCTATTGTATTTTTTGTTGTTGTTGTTGTGTTTTTAGGTATTACGTTTTATGTACCATTTCCCAAATGTCGCTGAGGATGAGAATCTTCTGGGTACTTGTCAAAACACAGATTCCCAGGCCTTAGTCCAGAACTATAGAACCAGAATCCCCAGGGGTGAGGCCTGGCAGTCTGACAAGCCCCTGAGATTCTTATCAGGGAAATTTGGGGAACACTAGGTTGATTTCTATAAAGCATTTATTGTTGTATCTGGCACTAAGAAGCAAATATTTATTGAGCACTTATGTGTTCAATCTTTGAAATTGGGATAATAACAAGTATCGGTTGTTACTATGAGAAACAAGCAAAATAATGTGGAATGCCCAGCAAACAGTAAATTCTAAATCTATGTTGATGTTCTCACTTCATCGTGTTGGTCAGGACTCTTTGAGGCTGGAATGGGATCATCCAGAGGGTCTCTCCAAGGGATATGCCTCCACAACTCCAGGCCTCCACCCTCTCAGCTCAGTACCTCAAACAGAAAGTTTCTCATTTTCCAAATTCCAGGAATCAAGCCTTTTAACCTATGTGTGTTCCAGGCCTTTCCTTGTCCCAGTTACTATGGTCAAAGTTTGGAATACGCTGATTGGCCAGGACTGGGTGACTTAATCACCCCAGGAACCGGGTAGGTAGGGGGCATCCCCGTCTGAACTTCAGGAATGGGGATAGGCCATATCCCTGAGTTCTTGCAGTGGTTTTCTGTAGTACTGTTGCCAGACCAAAAAGAAGTGATGTTTGGCAGGCAACTCCAGATGATCGTCTTGTCACAGTTGCCTGAGGACACCCAATCAGGTTTAAATCTTTTTTCAGTCTCTCCCCTGCTGGCACATTAGGGGCCTGCCTTGAGGGCCTCCATCCTGCCCTTCTGTCTCCAACCATCATCAGCCCTCTCCTTGGCCCTGCTCACCCCTGGGCCCAGCCTGGCACGGGGGCCTGTCCAAGGGTTAGTCCAGGGACTCAGGGCCGCCATTGTCCAAAGCTGCTTATTAGGGATCCACTATGGGAATCCTTCCAACCACGAACAATGAGTTTCTGAACCAGAATAAAAACAGCCTTTGCAAGTCAGCAAATGAGACAAACTGAATTGCTCATCCTCTTTCCCTTGTCTGCCTGCTCTTTTAATGCAGTGGGTAAGAACAAGGTCTTCAGTGTCAGAAAGACACAGATTTGAGGCTTAACTGCCACTTACTAGTTGGGCTAGTTGTCTCTCTTGTCCGAGTCTGAGTTTTGTCTATGAAATCTGTGTGAGGATTAAGGGAGACAATGGATATAAACTATGACAGAGTAGGAGCTCATAATCTAGAATCATCATCATCATTAATCTCCCTTCAGGGACTGGTCTGCATCAAGAAATGCATACCCTTTTCAGGGAGGATCAACCTGACACTATCTGGAAGCCAAATCCACTGTAAGTATTTAAAATCATAGGATGTACTCCAAAGCCACATGAAACACAGCTATGCTGTAGTGCTTGCTCTATCTTGTCCACCCAAGGCTTGGCTGTTCTTCCTGGAAGACACTGCACTGTGTATCTGGTGCTTCTCACAACAGCTGGCCTCCCTACGATCAGTGAGCCATGTAGATAGGGTGCCTAAGCCCAGGAATGGGAGTCCTGGGGTCCAGGCTGGGCTCTGCAACTGCCTTACAGTGTGACAGTGTGACTTACCCTCATTGAGTTTTGGTTTCTTTTTTCATCAAATGAGGACTGATCGATTTCTAAGGGCCTTTGCTTCTCAAGGGTCCATCCTATGGCATTCGCTAGTACTCAGGGAGGAAACCTTGCTCATCAGAAGTGTGATGGGCAAAGGTGAGCAACTGCTTCAACACAGGTGGCTCAGGAGGAGCCACACAGCCTGGCTTACTCCTCATGCTCTTTTCTGGCTGCATGACCTGACAAACCTATATAGAGTAATAGCACCTGCCTGAAGATTCAATGAGATGCTTCATGCTAAGCACAGTACCTGGCACACAGCAAGAGCTCAACAAAGGTCCGCTTTGTTGAGCAAGAGCTCAACAAAGGTCAGCTCTCCGCTTCTCCCGCTCTGGCCAAGCTTACTTTTATTCCTTGCCATTCCTGACTAGGTTTGATGAGAACAGTTCAAAACAGATCTGGGATTCAGCCTGGCTTCACCTCTTCTTACCTCCAAGTCACTGGACCTGTTTTCATTTATAAAATGGGTACAATAAGAGGGATGATATGAACGTTTGGTATGATACAGGGTTTCCTCCTAGTCCCAACATTAACCCACTCAATATCATTCATTTTACCTTACCTTTTATAGCATTTATTTTCATATCTAAGTGAATCAACTAATCCTTAAATCCTCCATAAAGGGCGTCATGACTAGAACACCTGAGACCAGGCCAAGTAGACCTTGATCCGCCTCGCCTCTCTACTCCCATGTTTTCACCAGCTCTGGACAAGCGCACCTGCTTAGTTCATCCTCACGGCTCCTGTGCTTAGCGAAGCCATTGGCCTCTGGGAGGCCACCTCCCTCCTTTATCCTACACATGGAGTCAGAGGATGTCTATTTGCTCCAAAGAGCAGAGTGCCAGGGTACCACCCAGAGGGTGAGGTAGGTTGGTCTCTCCTGAGAAGCATACCACTATAAGGCTGAGAATGAATACATATGCATATGTACAAACTACCACAGTACACTGGAAAACACGGAACCTGGCACACATGCCTTAAATGTCAACTTTTGGTCCACTGATGCTACTTGTAAGCATCTGTACTAAAAAATCCAGTAAAAATAACAGAATGTCTACTATAGTGGTAAGTTGGAAATAACCCAAACATCTAACCATTTGATTAGGATTAAGCAAATCACAAGTTAATGGACTACTACATAGCCATTTAAGATACATGCTTTTGAAGACCTTTTAGAGGTAGAAATTATCACAATGGTTAAAAAAGGAATAAATTTGTTTCACACATTCCTGAGGTTTTCAAGAATATATTCTTTTTATAGCCTGAAAGCAATGAGGATATTCAAAATAAGGCCCCAAGTTTGGCTTAACTTATCAGTGACTGTTTTTTAAGTAACTCTTCTTATATCTTTATCTCTTTACATCTTTTGGATCCCCCACGCCCCCCGATGAAGCTTTTAATGAAGATAGCACACTGAGTTTTGCTTTGAGACCTCAAGTATCCAAACTTAGTATCAAGTTACATCTCCTATAAGAAAAGTTATTTTATCAGGTAAGCCCCTGTCAGCTAACAGGTTATCTGGAATGCATCTCAGAAAGATCAATGGCCTGTTGGACTCAAAAAAGCCATCCCCCAAAAAATTGTATAAAAAGATTTATTGAAATTTATCAATGACAAACAGACATAAAACTCAAAAGTTTGGCTCTTCTGAGGGGAGGAGAAAAACTGGTGCAGATGTTCTTTTGTACAGATGAAACAGGTCTAGGAAACAACACGTCACTTCTAAAGCAATCCAGAAGAGGGACATGAAAGCAAACCTGTACATTCACTAGGAATTTGCAGTCATTTCAGATTTCCACTAGGTAAGAAAATACAATTTTGTGTTAGTTTTTCCGTGCTCGGGTGTATGAAAAACAAAAACAAAAACAAAAACAAACCGGCCGACATGCAGCAATGTCTCCTGCGCTCAGGTTTGTAAAAATGGTCTAAAGCACAGAAGTACATGTGGAAGAATTCTCTTGTCATTTTGTAAAACAAAGCGTTCTATTATTTTACAGAACAAGGTAGGAGAGTTAAAAAAAATCTTTTAAAGAGGTTGATGTTTGAGGATTTGTTTCTTCTAATTGTAATCACCAAATCCATTTTACTCATAATTCATAAGCCTGCTGCTTTCAGCTGTGTAGTTCATAGCTCTTAAGAGTGACATCAGAGTCTTCTTCGTAGAACGAAGCCCACCACCATCTGTGAAGAGGGAAAGGGAATGAGAGACTGGGACTGTCCCCCAACCAGTGCCAACATACGCCTTTAAGGTTGCTATTTAAAACCAGGGCGTTGGATGCCTCTAGCAGGCCCAAGAAATGCAGAAATCGTGTGAACCAGAACGAGAGGTAAAATATGGCTAGTGCTCAGCCGCTCCTGGGCTTTGAGAAACCAAAGTGAGGCCAGCCATGGCCTTCCAACCAACTCAGGAGACTCGGGAAATACCAGGAAATGTAAGAGACCTCCAAAGCATCCTCTTTGAGAGTAAAGAACAAATGCTATCTCTCACTTGGTGTGTACTCAGCTATTGCATTTACAGGGACAAAAACAGACACAAAAAAAAGTAGGGGAAAAAAATAAAGAGTGGCAGTAAAAATAGTATTTTATTCCACCCCCTCCCGCCCTCCCTCCCCCCCAACCCGCAGTACACTTTTCCCCTCTCGTTCCCACAGCAACGTTACAATCAGAAAAAAATAAGTTTAGGGAAGCGGATTGGGGGGGGTATGGGTAAAAACAGTCAAATCACAATAGGAAATTTTCAAAATAGGTTATTCCACTTAGTCATCGTCTTCTCCCTCATCTTCGGGTTCTCGTTTTCGCTTCTGACCTCTCTCTTCTTCTGGAAGAGTAAGGAAAAGGCATTTAGATTAAACACGATCCTGCCTCTAACTCAGCCCGCCTGCTGGAAAACCAGGGGACCACACATCTAGGAAGCTTTGCCATCCTGGCAAAATGAGACAGGAGATTTGCAAAGCCAGGGAGGCAACTACGGCCTCAGATGGGCATGTTCTGCCCATTGCCAGGTTCTCAGGGCCTACACAATCTGTCAGCTGAAGGAACCAGCCTGCCATGAGCTGAGAATAAAAAGACTGCCATACCACCAAGGTCTTCTTCATCTTCCTCATCGTCTACTTCCCCGTCGTTATAACCTTCTTCATCCTCCTAGAAGAGAAGATGCACATCAAGCATTAGGCGTGCACCAGAGCTAGGAACTTGCTGAGGAAGCTACCTTCCCTGACACTGACCTCCAAAAGGTAGGGATCATCTCCAGCCTCTCAGAGTCCCACACAAGGACCTACTATCTCAGAATGAATCTAAACCAGAGGTTCTTTTGCATCCAGGACCCCTTTAAGAATGTTTGGAAAGTTTTGACCCCCTTCCCCAGAAAATACATCCATCACAGATGATATTTGCAAACAATGTTTGGGAGTTGTGGGTTCTACCCCCAGGTTAAAGACTCCTGAGCTGAAGTCCCTATAACTCAGGCAGCGTTCCAATCTGCTGTTCTCTTGGAGAACGAGTTCCTAAGCCCACCCTGTCATATAAAGTAGGCTATCCTTTCATCTGTCCTCAGCCTAGTTTGGGCTTCAAGGGAAGACCCTAGTTTCAGCAAATCCAGATTCTGTGGGTAAGTCCAATCTCACCCTACCCAGCCCTTCACCATCTTGCAAACTGAGATCCCTTGGAGGAGAAGGAAGGATAAATTCAAGGCCCCCTGAGGACATCATCCCTGCCCCTAGAGATCTAGCCAAGTGTGTGACTTCATTCTTAACACAGGACTCTTGCTTTATCTGCTCCTGAAGTAACATGCTATTTAAATCTCTGTATGTTGAACACCGTTTCTAAAGCATCAGGCAAGTCCATTGCTTAAAAAGAACTGGTGCTAGACTTCTTTTTGTCAAGGGAAATACCCTTTTATAATGTCACCAAATAGTTCCTTAATCAGTCTGTTTGCTGAGACTCTTGCTTTTTTTGTGTGTGTATCAGCTTTTACTGGAAGCTGTATATCTGCAGATGGTCAATGAGATTTAAAACACACACACACACACAAACAACCCTACACGGGGCAGCTCCGGTGACAGGAAGAACAAGACGAAAATATCCGTTAGCCAACACGACTTACTGCCCTGTCCTAGGGGGACCTGTTTTTCCTAAGTCTTTATTTTGAAAGTACTTGCAGTAGTCTTCGGAGGTGAGCCTAGCAGCCTACACCTATGAGAAGAAAAGCCCTGCTGCAGACAAGGCAGGAACCAAGCCTGTCTCCTCAGCTCTTCTCTTTGCCCGCGCCTGCCTCTCCCGAGCCTGGGCTGGTCAGGCTAGCAGATCCTGCCCAAGCAGGTCTGCACAGGCATCTGCATGCCTGACCAAGAGAGATGGGAAACAGGGAGAAGGCAGGTGCCTTGTCCATGCTATTGTCATTTTAAGCCTTTCCAGGTCTAACTTTTGCAATTAGCAAAAAAGTCGAACATTAGTTAGAAATCTGAACAAATCATGGAAAGTGACTCTGCTATAGAGATTCGACACAGAAACACAAAACCCAGTGTACTGAGCCAGCACCTTGGAGAAGGGTGTGAAAGCCTAAAATAGTAAGTGGTCAAACACCCTTTGTCAGACATTATCCTTAAGCATCTTACTTACAAATTGATTTATCTTCTTGACAATCAGGGAGTTGATCCCTATTTACAACCTAGTTGCAAATGACGCTTATTTCATAGATGAAGGAATAGGATCAGAAAACTCAGAGATTTTGTCAAAAAAACTGGGAATGAGCCAAGGTATTAGGAAAATGGCACTACTTCCACTGTGTGCAGGAGACCCTTGTCACTCTGATTTGGGATCCAGCAGTGTCTTCTAATACACTTCAGTTCAGGGCAGTCTTTGATTTCCCTAATACTCTAAGTGCTCAGTGAATATCTTAATTAACATATGAATGCAAAAAGGCAGAAAATAGGGACATGAATGCAGTAAGAACTAATTTTCACACAGAAACAAGGGCCAGGCTTACCCCAGCAGGTAAGTTCCCTCTTTACCTGCCTCCAGAATCCCCTTACCCACTCCTCCAGCCTCCCAGGGCTCGCTGGATTTCCAGCCTCTCCCAAACCAGGCCAATTCGAGGTCCTGAAATGGACTCAGTTTCTTAACCAGGGCTCCCAGGCTGCCAAAGGCTGGTCACTGAAGCATTTAGTGGGACTGATGCAGAGGCAGCAGGGAGACTCAGGGAGACGGTGCCCCCACCCCACCCAGCCACTTACCTCATCCTCCGCACTCACGTCCTCCTCTTCACCTTCCTCCTCTTCCTCCTCATCCTCTTCATCCTCCACTACCTGAGCATCCTCATCATATTCTTCCTCTGTGCAGTGGAAATGGGGACAAGAAAGGAACTGGTGGTGAGCTAGCTCCTCTCTCGCACAGCACACGCCCCAGGCTGACAGGCTTGGCAGGGGTGGGGTGGGGTCCTCCGTGTGGGGCCCATGACCCTCCCACCCTCACCCAGGCTCCAAACCTGGATGCTCTAATATAACTGAACACACCCTAGAGTGATCTAAAAGATAAGCCCTCCTCTCCAAGTTTTACAAATATGAAAGATCCTCTGTGAAGGCTGAGAGAGCAAAGAAATTGCTGGATCAGAGGAGCAAGTTACAGGGCCTGGGAAAGCTCAGAAGTCAATTTATTTAGAAAAAACATCTAGCCAAACTCTTTGCTGTAACAGAGAAATTTGAGGCACAAATGGAGAAGTGACTTGTTCAAGGTCACACCTCAAGTTAGTCTAGGCCTAGAAACGTGGTCTCAGGACTTCAGTCCTGGCCCTATGCTGCATCACAAGAGTGACAAACTAAGGCAAACGGGGTATCTGAATATCTTGCAAAATACTCTCATCTAACAAGGAAAAACAAAATCTTATGTCTGAATTAATTGGGCAAGTGCCTCTAATCTTAACCTAATTCTGGCCGTGAGTACGTGAAGAGAAGCCACATTGTGCTGGCTGTGTGGGAAGGTAAGAGGGGGACAGGAGGAGATGCCCCTTTCTTTTCCCTCTTTCCCTTCCTACAGCGCTGGCTGCTTACCACACTGCCGGGGAGCCTAACATGCTGCTACCACCTGCAGTCCACACCCCCCGCAAGTGCTGTGGGCTGCAGCCACCAGGGGGCCCCACAACCTCTCCAGCTCCTCAACTGGACACCTAGATGGGGAAAAAGGACCCTCAGGCCATAGTCCACCCTCCTCTATCCACTCACCCCCTCTCTAGGAGTGTTTGAGTCTAGGGTCACACCAGAGAGACACTAGAATCTCATTCCTTGGGGGGGCCTTTGGAAAAGGGAAAAAACTGAAGTGAGGATTCAGCTAGATGGTTTTTAAGGAGTCACTATATAATTGGAGAGTCTCAAAATGTTTCTCTGTGGTTCACGCCTTGTTCTTTTATGGGAGTCAACCAATGAGACAGATTAGGGACAACAGTAAACAAAGCAGACAGCCCCACTCCCCTCCACAGCTCTGAAGAAGGGTCAACAGCCAGCTAGTCCTCAGCAGCTGGTAGGTACCTCCCAACACCCAGCCCACCTCCATAATGCAGGGAGGACCCCCAGCCCAGCCCTTTCACTTCACCACTCACCATCCTCGTCCTCCTCGTCATCATCCAGGCCCTCCACATAGCCCTCGGCGTCCGAGTCAGGGGCCTCTTTGTCATCCCGGTCATAGCCATCAAGATATGTGAGTTGCGGGAGGAGCTTGAACACGTTTTCTCGGTAGTCGTTCAGGTTGGTTACCTCACAATTGAAAAGATCTAAGCTCTTGAGGTTTTCTAACTTTTTCTGCAAGAAGAAAAACGAAGTCAACAGTGAGGGATTTGTGGGAGGTGAGAGGGGAGGGGAGATGGAAAACAACCTAGGAAACGGATGGGGATGGAGACGGCGTGAAGGGTGCATGTGGTCAAGAAACTATTTGGCTCTGCCCAGCCACAATGTCCACCCAGACCCATCACTGCTGGCTAGTGGGCCTCAGTTTCTTCATCTGGAAAATGGGGGTGGGGGTTGGATTTGATGATCTTTAAAAGCCTCATTTAATGCCAAGACTTTTATTCTGCAATTATAGCTTTGGCCTTAACAGCAAATACTGCAAAATTAAGCCGGGGCTCACTTGGTGGGCAAATCCAAGAGCTTTGCTGCCTGACCCTGTGACTAAGAGGCCAGAGGGGAACTACAAAGGCGCCATGGCCAACAAACTAACTCCTTTTGTGTATAATCATAATGATATCGATGATAATAGGAGTTAACGATGATAATAGTAGCACTTTGTGTAGTAACTCAATTTGTCCTCAGAATCCTGATAAAGTATTAAATAATTATTAGTTTGTTATACAGATAAGGAAGTAGAGGAAAGAGAATTGGGGTCTGATTGGGCCACCCAGCTTCAGACCTGTGAGCTTACTCTTGTGATACTGCCTGTCAAAAAGGACAAGAGAAAAAAACATAGGAAGATCCAGATTTTGTCCATATTTTACTTAACACGTTTGCTTTGTCAAACCTTTATCCCAGATGGGTTCTTGTCCATATTATGCCTTTTTGGTGGCTAAGGAAAACAGGTCCAGGAAGTGAAAGGGTCACATAGCTAGCAAGGAAGAGAGCTACACCTGGACTTCCGACCTGACATGTCTCCAAGGCACAGGCACAAGAATACCCTATCCCAGGCCGAGTCCTTGTCTGTTCCAATGGGGCCAGGCCTAACTGGTGACTAAAGCCACTGTCCCTCAGGGTCAATGTCATGAACTATGTTGCTCTCAAGAGCTCATGATTAGACCTGGGCATTCTCAGCAGAGGGTCAAGGGCAGGGAGGGAGTCTGGGCTGTTGTCTGGGTGGGTGAACCTAATGTATCAATCTGATAACTAGGGAAATGGAAGCTGCAAAAACATGTGGTGGTGACGGTGGTGGTATGTGTGTGGGGGAGTGGGGGCGGGCAGGGTGTATGTATCTGTCTATATAACTGATCTCTAATGGTGACCGAATCACAATGTTTTACATATTCAGTCCCCTCCCAAAACATACACATATAGAACTTCAAAGATTTTTTTCTTTTGTAATGAAATTATGAAATCAAGACTTTTGAGTATATCAAAATAGTCTTGCTTTCCCCTAGAAGGTAAGTGAAAGACTTTGAAAAGTTCTATGGGAAGCATATTCTAGTAGCTGAACCCAGGCCACATAAAAACAAGTGAAGTTTGAGCTTGAAAAAGAAATGCCAGCTTCCTGTTCTGTCACTCTGGTCCATCAACCATCCCCCCTCAAGCGTCCATGGAGGGCAGAGTGCTTTTTGGACAAGAACCCTGCACACCCAAACTGAGGGATTCCCCAATTTTCACCCTATAAACCCAGAAAAGGGAAACGTGGCAAAATTTGGCAAAATATCCTCAGGGCTTTTCCTTGATTCTAAGATGCATGGCTAATGAAGTGATTCTTTTGTGTGTATATTTAACATGTGTTTATTTCATGTAGTATTTCTATATTTCAAAAAAGCTACTACTGAATCAGTGATACATCTTATAGTTAGCTGATTTGCTTAAAAATCAAGACAATACAGTCATTCGAATCCAGCTTATGTAGAAATCATTATTCTGACTATGACTTGCCCCTTTCTGGCTAGTAAATCCGTGAGGACAGCAGGGGAAGGCCTGCACGGAGCTCCCAGATCACATAGCTCTCTGCCATCCCAGGGTGTCTATGTCACGGTTAACCCATCTCCAACTTCAGAAGCACCAGCCTCAGGCCAGAGTCTCAAGGAGAAAACAGGCTGGCCACCTCCAGGGTCAGCTTAGTTCCTGGATGGCTACTCACTTCTCAAGGACAGACAAGGAGCCATGCTGTAAGTCTGAAGAAATGACAGCTCTAGTTTCCAACGTGGAGCAGAAACTGCACGAGGAAAAGCAACAGACCAGAAATTCAGACCAAGGTCCAATCTCCAACCCCCTATTGCCCAGTCTATGTGACCTTGGCCAAGTTACTTAACTTCTCTAGGCCTCAGTTTCTCTATGGATGAAGCAGAAACAGTTGCTCAGACTCTATCTCATAGCACATAATGAGAGTTAAATAAAGTCAAAAAAAGAAGTGGAAAAAAAATAAAAGGACGTTATACAAAAAAATGTGAAAGTAGTATTCCCTGATATCAGTCCCTCCCACCTCCCGCCCCATGGAGAGAGGGGAGGACCCAAATGACTCACCAGTGGCTCTATTGTGCTGAGGTCTTTAATTTTGTTGCCACTTAAATTTAGATGTGTGAGGTTCGGACACTTTTCTGCCAATACTTCCAGGCCCCCTGAGATTCTGTTATCGCTTAGTTCAAGCTAAACAAGGCAGGGAGGAAAAAAAAAGGAGAAACAACTCTTAAAATAAAGGTTCTAGGCTCATGGAAGCCTAGCTCTCCACAGACAGGCGAGGATGGGTAAATCGTCTCGGAATCTTCAGGCGTGTTGGTGCAGGCATCTGGCTTCACCTTCAGTCATGCTCCCTAAACACAAAGTAATGACCCTACCTCCTCCCTACCCCAGTCTCCCCATATCCACACTCTTACATTCTATTTACCTTCTTAAGTTTGTTTAACTTTGGTAAGTTTGCGACTGAGGTGAGGCCTACATTGATTGTACTTAAGAACTCCAGTTCTTCAAATTCATCTGTGAGGCCTTCGATTTTGCCTTCATTTGACCGACAGTTGTCCAGGACAAGCTCTTTCACCTGGAAAGGGAAGGACCACATAAATGGAGGCAAGGAATGGGGCTGAGGCAGGAGAAGGGTGTCAGGCCTCGTTAGAGGACAGGGAGACAGACCCAGGAAGCAGTCCATCATATAATGAAAGCAGTACTTTTTCTATCACGTTTGGAGCATCACACTGCACATGCTCTCCCTGGTCTTTCAGGGGGCGTGGAGGGGGGAGGTGGCAGTGGTGAGCAGAGCTGCAGAACCAGGGCCCACACCGGACAAGAGCCATGGCTGAACTGGAGACAAACTCAGCAAGCCCTGCTGCCACTGGCAAGGTTGGTGGTCTCATCCCAACCCTATTGCCACATTATTCCAAAACTCCATCAAAAAAAGCATAGCCCATAGCTCTAACGTTGTTAGGGGACCTCTGAGCCTCACTCTAAGCCCATTATGGCCCCAGCCTGACCCACCTCCTGAGACCAGCTCCCTACTGCCCATCCTCGGCCCCTGAGCTCCCTTCACTGTCATGTGTCTGTGACCCTCTCTGATAACACCCCCTTCGCCTGCTCTCGCCACCACAGTCAAAGCCTGCTCATAGGCCTGGAATTTATCACCATGGTCATTGCTTGGCCTGTCCCACGGTAGAGACAGCAAACCAGGGGCTCCTCCAACTCTCCATTTGCTAGACCAGTGCCATCCCATAGAACTTCCTGTGACAATGGAAACCTCTGCACTGTCCAAGAGAAGACACTAGCCACATGTGCCCACTGAGCACCTGCAATGTGGTTGGTGAGACTGGGGAACTCAGTTTTAAGTTTTATTTACTTTGAATTAAGTGTAAAGAGACATGTAGGCTACTGTATCAGATATCACAGCTCTCGACTTTGTCTTTCAGGTTCCTGAGTAGATGCAAGAGATGATGGAAATCCACAAACCTGGGACGAACCCATAATGAAAAAATGAGGTTGCAAAGTCCAAACGCTGGTCTTTGGAGGCACTTCTGTGGCCCTGTCTGTCTCTCGCCCAACTCCTGGGAGGCAGTTTCATTCGTTCTGTTGAGAGTTCTTAGATTCTCCTCTCTTCTTACCCAAAATTTGGACCCCAAATCCTTCATTGCTCAGGAAGTAGAAAGAACTAACCAAAAGCTACCCTCTCATTAGGTTGTTAGAAGGTAGACTTGACTGAAGGTGAGATGCCAGGCTCTGGTACAGATGGCAGGGAGATGGGCTGAGGAAGAGTAATGTCTCAAGCCTGAAATGACCCAGGGAAGTCAGCCAGGGAGGCCAATGCAAGCTTCTTCCAGGCAGATGCCCAGAGTTACCCACCCTTGTCCCTGAATAGTCTGCCTGCTCCTTGGCCTCCCAGGGCCGGCAGGCACCTTAAAGGTAATCCTCCTGTCTGCACTTGGTGCTTGACACAGCATCCTCTGCCCACTCCCAGCAGCCTCCAAGAAACACGTACTGCTGTTGTCTGAATATGCTGATCCCTGGGACTTCTAGTCACAGGTTCTGATTTCTCACCCATGGGTCGCACATTGTCTGAAGGGTCATGCCTGCTCCCTCATAACTCTTTCTTCTCAGGGGTAAGCAGATGGGCCTTCTATCCAGACCCAGTGGAGGGCTGCCCCCTCCCTTGCTCCCCAAAGCAGGCTGATTTGCCTAGCTTCTTTCTGTAGAGCCCAGGATGACCAACTTGCTATCCAGGTGTCCCTCTTAGTCAGGAACCTATGGGCCAAATGCCAACTTGGAGGAAGAGAACCCACGGCAGGCCTGCTGTCTCTTCAGTCCACCCTTGCCAGTGGGCAGGCCAGGGAGCTCAGGGCACACCTGGGACATAGCTTAGCACAGGACAGCGGCAATTTGTAAGGAGGGGCAGAGACAGGCATGACAGCTCTCTCAGAGCTAGGAAACTCTGGGCCTAGGCATTGGCGCCAAGACCCACCGTCCCTTGGACCTTTCCCGTTCTTTCCCACTCTCTTATTCCCCAGGGGAGGCCAGATGTCCAAGCCAAATAACCTTCTCAAGGTCAGTGGGGCAACAGTGCCTGGGAATAAATCCTGTGAGGCCTCCTGACCTAGGGCAGGAAATCAGGGTAGAGCCAGGAAGCCAGGCCTCAGGGGGAGCAGAGCAGACTGAGGGAGATCAACTGTACTGGGGGAGGGAGGACCACCTCCTTCATCTGCAGTAAACTCTGGAGTCACAAGATCCAGTCTTCTTTAGTTACTCGTTTCCTTAGAAGGCCCTGGGAATTCTTTAAGCTCCACCAAAGAAAGACAAATATGAGAAGGGATTCCAGTCCACCCTCAGTGATTTCTGACGTGTTTTTTCTAGACGGGTCAAGGGCTTTCTCCTCCTCCACTATTAGCCAAGGAGAAGGCCACACAGATGGGAGGAGGTGGTGCTGGGGAGTCAAGGGAATTCTTTCCGGAAGTCGGCCTCTTTCCTAGAGAAGCACAACACTGCCTGGGAATTCTACAAACAGAGGTTCTAGTCCCAGCACCGCCACACCCAAACTGGTGGCCACTCCTCTCAGGGACATCAGGCAAGTCACTATTACTACTGTTTTCATTAATAATGATGACGGGACCTTTCCTGAGCCCTCACCAGGCACCCCGTAAGGGCACGCCTGCACTGGCTCATATAATCCTTACGATGGCTCCATGGGGGTATTCTCCCATTTCACAGCCACAACAGAAGCACCCATCCTAAAGTGCCAGGAATGGTCATAGGAGGGTGTTTACTGGATCCAGGTAGTCAGCAATGGCTCCTGGTGGTTTTTCTGATGTTCTCAGATGTAGGGCACAAGCTCTCCCAGATCCCCCAAATGAATCCAACAAGCGACCCTGATAGTACTTACTTCCCTTTAACCCCTCTTCTAACTGTTCCACCAGCCAGGTGGGAGTCACTCCCAGGAGTCCCCACCTGGTTACACTTCCTCTGTAACCAAAACACAAAATCTGATTCAGCCCTCGCTCAGATGACACTGTAGTCAGGGAACACGGATGTGGAGAGAGGCTGGGGATGCGGGACTCCTCTCTCTACAAGGAGCAAGAGGCTGCTTCCAATCACTGGGAAGCCTGTGGTGTTTGGAGGGCTGCAGTGGTTATAGGCCATGTCTGTGGGGCCTCTGGGGATCCCCAGGGTATCTGCATTTCCCTCCTGGCAGGGGTTTCAGTACTCTTTGGGATGAGATCAAAGAGGAGGGGAAAGGCCCAGGTTTAGTCCCCAAAGTTGCTGATTATCACTAAAAAGCTCAAACCACATTGGGGGAAATCTACTGCTTCTTTGTGGGTTGATGTGGCACTTTGGGGATGGCAGGTAAGCTGCCTGTGAAGTGTCTGAAACAGACCAAATAGGGAAAAGCAAAAACGTCAGCCCAACAGCCAACCCGTGGAAGTCATTCCGCCCACCTCCTGCCTCCACCAGCCTCCACCAAGGGCCATACTTTCTTAGAGCTCCAGGACAGGCTACCGTGTTTCAAAAGTTCTACCGCACTCCAAAGTTCCTTAACTCACTCTCAACTGCTGCAATTCCAACCTACTTCCTCCCATCTCTGCTTGGTGGCCATACTCTAAACCCTTCTATGCAAGAAGAGAACATAACATCCCTTTGACATCCAGGGCATGTTCTGCTTAAAAAAAAAAAAAGAAAAGAAAAAGAAGAAATTTAAGGCCCATTTCCACCTGCCAAATCCTGGGTGTGAGCTAAGTGCAAAGTTAAAATTAAACTGAAAATTTGTACTTTGGGTTTAGACTCTCTCCCAATTCCACTAGCCATTTAAAAATATCCAAATGTGGTTACGCTCTCTCTAGTCCAACAACTGGTTGTATCAGGAGCTCTTGAAACAGCCCAACACCAAACCTCCACAGGATCTTATGCTTCATGCGCCTCAAACGTCAACACCCCAGAGAAGCCGGAATTATTCGTACTCACCCCTAAAGAGATGTGAGTAGGGTGGCACTGAAAAGTTCCCTAGAAATCAGACTGCCCCGCTCTGGCATATCCTAAAACACTTGTCCCCAAAACGAGGTCGCAACAGTCATTTTTCATCAACAGGAGCTGAAACACCCATGACCCACACAAGAACACATCACTCTAAGGAACAACCCCGTTACTTGTTTCAAAACTGTGAAATCATCTCTCCACAGATTGCTCCAATTTGGCCATTCCTCTTGATTGTCAACACTGTAGTCCTGCTCACAGTCATCTAAGTCACTCTAAGCCTGCTTCTGCCTCCCAGTGGGGTCTCTGGCAGCGATGTCGGTGGACTACTGGGAATAGGCCTGACCTGGAGGCCAAGGACCCGGCTGGCTGAATGATCCCGATGCAACCCGAGGTCTCAGGCTCCATCTCTGCAGGAAGGGGATGATGATATCCGTTTAACCTATAAAGAGCAAGCTCCAGTCTAGAAAACATTCCTGGTTTCCTGCAGCTTGCGGGTGGGGTTGGGGGCGGGGAAGAGAATTCAAGTTCCTAAACTGACCTCAAGAGGCCCTCCACTCTCAACCTCTGCCCACTTCCTCCAATCTCATGCTCCCCACCTCTCGCCCCTGCACTACAAATCCAGTTCCAGCTCCTCCCCCCAGGCCGTCCCTGCACCCAGCCCTGAGCATCCCAGGGCACCAAGGGCAGCTGCCGCATGAATCATTTAATCGTGTATTAAGCATCCAATCCTCCTAGAGGTCAGGGACTGTCCTTCTCTATAATCAGCCTAGTGGGGAGCCGACACCAGAGCAACTGCTTAACAAATGTCCTGTTTATTGTGCCAGGCACAACACTAGGTGCCAGGCATACAGAGTGAGTCAAACTTATGGTGTAACTGGTCCAATACAAGTTGAATAAACCCCACCTTTTATAAACAGCAGCGTTTTTCCGTGTCTTGCACCCCCAAGACAAGCATAAGCCCCTCCCTAAGAAGCAGGCCAACTGTGCACAATCCTCCTGACCAAACCTAGTACTCTCTGTCCGTAAGAAACCCCTCTCTCCACATTGGGTACTCCTGTGACACTGTTCACCTGGGCAAATGCTGAGAGGACATGGAGGTGACAGTGAACAGGAGGTGCAGTGGCCAGCTAGGAGACAGACAGCTGGTAAACAACTACAGTTCTGCGTGTCAGGTAGTTAGTAGTCCTGAGGCTGGGACAGAGTACATTTTTCAAATGCTTCCACCCCAGAGAGGACAGGCATACCAAAGGCAGACAAGAGGAATTCAGAAAGACCAAGAAAGGGACATACTATATCAAAACAGGACTGGTCATATAATTTGTAGGCCCCAGTGAAGAATGAATATGTGATATCCCCTTGCTCGAAAATTATCAGATTCCAAGACAGTAACAGCAGTGCATGAAACCCAAGAGCAAGACAGGGCCCTTCTAAACATGGGGCCCTGTGTAACTGCACAGGCCATAGCCCGTGAAGCTGGCCCTAATTTAAATGGACAGCTTGGGCCTCAAACAGAGTCCTCAGAAGTCCAAAACCAGAGAGAAGGAAGCTCGAGTGAGAACAGCTCCTTATTTTCCCAGCGCTTCCTGAGGCAACATGGAAAGGTGGACAGAAGGCAGGCTCTGAAGTCAGACAGACGTGGCTCAAGTCCACATTCCCCACTTGGCTAGCTCATTTCACCTCTCCTGAGCTTCCATTTTTTCTAATGACAAGAATGTCCATTACCTAGAGTTGGATTAAATGAAATACTGTATTATAGAGCATGCCCTGCTTGGAAAAAGCCACTTGCTTGCCTTCTCCTAGATCCATAGTCACCTTTATAGCTATGTCTACCGTCAAGGTACAAGAATGGGAACAAAGGCCAACAGCTCTGAATTACCTAAGCTGTTTGCAAAGCTTCCTCATGGAATATACGAGGAGTCCTCAACATTTTGAAGAATTACGATGGTGTGTCCAAAATACACCCCTCTTGATTTTATATCCACACCTTTTCTTTTTTTTTTTCCCATTAACTTCGAGCCTTGATTTTCTTTTTCACAGAGCAAGAATTCAATAAATATTTGTAGTTTTGGTCTCAACCTTGTCAGTCCCTGACCAATTCAGTTTTCAGGCTCCAGCGTTGCACTGAAAAGAAGACTCAAATCAAATTGACCCCGTGTTTTTTCAGTGCTCATGGGTTTTAAATAGGTCAGCTTTTAAATGGGCCATCCCTTGTTGCAGGTTTCTAGCTAGAAGGCCAGACTGTTTGAGACACCAAAGTAGAGGGGAAATGGGCTGCTTCCCAAAGGTGTTTGATTAGAGTAATAAATGCTTGTGATTTTGTTATTTTAACCATAAAAATCTAGTTTTGCTTAACAGTCATTGTGGCAAAACCTGTGAAAATCAGTGAGGTTCCATGGGGGGGAAGTCAGGCTCTGGAAGAAAAGTCGGACATTTCAAAAGGTATAAATGCCTTCGAGATCATCTAGGTCAGTGGCTATCTGACCACAACCACAGCAGAAAATACATTTACAACCCAGCTCAGCGCACACATGTTTTTGTGTGCATGTAGGCATACACACTGAAACGAAACTTACCGTTAAAATTACTCTTTTCTATGTTTTTAAATATGACACACAGTTTGCAAAAACGCTGGTCTAATTTAACCCTTTCTGCAGAAGCAGCAGCAGCAAGGTCTAAAGTTAGCCTAGAACCAAGGAACCTCAAGTTGGGTGATTCTTCTGCCATACTGTGTACACCACCCTGCTGCTCTGATCAAAATTACAGTCCCCAGTGAAGATCCTGGAATCATCCGTGTAGCTTTGTTTCTGCTAACAGGAGGCTATTCTGCAGCCTCGATGGGAGTAGCTAAGTCTCAGGGTTTCTACACCTTTTCAAGATCTTTAAAAATCTTAACTAAGGGGCAGGGTCCCCCATTACTTTAATAAAAAAATCTCTCCAATAAAATAAAAGCATCTGAGTGTCTGGATTTTGTTTGTTTCCTACAATAGAGCTCTGAAGGCACGGGTGGGAGCACATGGCCGCGGGAAGTCGGTGACGCCATCCTTATTATTTTAGGGAACCATGGAACGAAAGCAGGCTGCAGCAGCAGTAATTAAGCTGTCGGCCGGCCAGGGTAATAGGCTACACAAAGGCTCTGGGAGGGCCCACATTAACATAAACCCTGTGACTGGCTCCTGCGATGCCTGGAACCAGCTTCCTACGTCCTCCCCGCCAGTGTGGGGAGGACACGGTTTGTCTCACCAAGACAGAGAAGCTGGTGCCACTGCAGATGCTTCTTCCAGCCCGAAGAACAGACTAAGGGCAGTAACTCCAGGACTGGCCTGGTGGGTGTAGGGCCTGGGCTTTGTGCCTGTTTAGCTATTGAGTCCTAACAAGCTTGAGGTCCCTCCCTGATGTTGTACCTTTGCTTTCCTCCCCTCCAGCCATTTACTGCGCTTCAAGGACATGTCAGTTCCACCTCCTGCAGGAAGCCTTCCCTGTTTGCCAAGCCCTTCCTGATTTAAGAGCATGTGGAGGAAAATATTCCCAGAGCAGTGGAAAATAGGTCCAGAGGGCTGTCTGGGACCCAGGGAGTGAGGAACAGTTCAGAAAGGGAGAGATCAGGCTGTATTTTCTAAATGGTTGTCCATTCCTACCTTCAGTAAGTGCTGGAAGGTCTGGAGGAGGTGAAGCGGAGTCCAGTGAAGACACTGGTCCCAGCAAATGGCGCTGGGAGAAAGAAAGGGAGAAGGATAGAGGTACAGTGCTAAGGGTGCTTGTTGGGCAGTCTGAGAACCTTGACTCTGGTGCCACTTTGCCACTAACTTGCTGTGTGCCCTGAGGGAAGTCTCGTATACTCTGCCGGTCCCCAGTCTCTGGGCCACCAACCTGTACCAATCTGTGGCCTGTTAGGAACCAGGCTGCACAGCAGGACGTGAGTGGAGGGTGAGTAAGCGAAGCTTCATCTGTATTTGCAGCTGCTCCCCAGCACTAGCATCACTGCCTCAGCTCCACCTCTGATCAGGTGCATTGGATTCTCATAGGAGCACTGGTCTCTGGTGCCAAAAAGGTTACGGACTGCTGCCCTAATCCAAACACTAGGCAATGGAGCCTGAGTACAGAAATATGATTCCTTCTGATTCCAAAATTCTGTGGTCCACACACTTTCAATCCCACCCATATCCAAACTCAGTCACTGTTCCCCAAAAGTAGGTGGGAAATGTCATGGGTCAAATAAGCCCAGGATTCATCTCTAAGGGATATCAGAGAGGAAATTCAGGACACTGGGCAATTATCCCAATAATTACTAAAATGTGAAAATCAATCATACAGTCTCTTAATTAAAACACACTAGGATCACAAAAACAACCCCCAGAGGTCTGGGCTACTGGGTTCCGAACATGTAAGTCTGGCATCGTCCCTTATGATGCCTGCCATCTCACAGGGCAGCAGAGGGTAGGCACCTCAACTCACAGGTTGGTCCTATTCCTGCTTAACAACCCTGCGGTTCATAAAAAACCCACACTGTCCACAATGATCTCATTAGAGAGCCACAGCGCTGGCCCCATGCAACAGAAAAGCCACGAGGAAACTGAAAAGGAAGGCCTAGAGAGCAGGGGATAAATACTGGTCAATCTTTCTAAAACATTGCTTTGATCACGTCATGTTCACCACTCCTTGTCCCAAAGCCTTTAATGGCCATGGGGATCAAGTCCAAATCCAGGAGGATTTCCAGTCCCCCAGTGATCAGTGCTCCCTGACCTAACCCCCTGTGACTCCTCCCAAGACAGTTTGTCCTCCCCACTTCAACCCTCCAACAGCCTCCCTGACCTGCAGCAAACACAGTGACACCACCTGGCATTTCTTCCCCAGGCATCAGCTCATTGACTCCACCTGCAGACGACTGGAATTCTACCCATCCTACCCCTCAAAAGGAAAACTGCCCTTGTCCACCAAGGCCCTCTGAGAGCTCCTATACGGCCACAGAACATCTGGTAGTCTTTTTTCCTGCTGTCTCTCCTCCAAACAGTGGGGCTGGCTTTCAGTGAACACAGGTCACTCAAGCTAGAGGAGGGGAAGCAATGGGGGTGGGGTCTGCAGAATCATCTAGATTCTAAAAAGGCCAACCCCTTATTCACTTTTAGAAACAAAGTGCCCCACGAACTCCACTTTTGGGCAAATCAACAAAAACAGCTTCCTGGATCCTCTGTCCCAGATGACTGATCTGGCTCCTGAAATCAGACTCAGAGATTTATGCCTGGATGGGCTGGGACCACTTGTGGACAACTGGGGCTGTCTACTGCAGAAATCCCACCAGAGTCCTTGGGTCAGCAGGGTCTGAAAAGGGGGCAGAGCCCAGGGTCTCTGCCATGGGTGTACTGTGGATCTTGATGGCTACCCACTCCCTGTTAGCCGTCAAGTGGAAGAATGGCCTGAAAAACAAAAGTTAATTCAATTCCTAAGTTTTACTACTCAGAGACCTATGAACTAGGAATTCAAAGCCTCTGCCCTGTCCAGCCCATCAGCGTTATAACCCATCTAAAGATACCATGCACTCAGCCTTGGAGGTCAAGATACTTTCCATAGCCCTAATATGGGCCATACTGAATTCCCAATTGGCTTTCAAAAAATGCTTCAGAGAATTAAGGGAACCCCATTATTATCAACTCCAGGGAACCAGAGGATCCAATCCAGCTTCTCAGGAAACTGAACCAACCTAGTGACTCACCCAAGATCACAGTTAGCCCGTTGTGGAATCAAACCTTGGGCTGATCTCAATTCCCTTAAATTAGGGCCCATACCCCAAAGTCATAGGCCTCTCCATGGTGAACTCTTTCAAGCCAGAGGAAACGGGGCGGGGGTGGGTTGGGAAACAGCTGTTAGGAAAAGAGCCCCCAGCCTGAACCTGGCCCTCCACCCTCCCTCCCTACCTCCACACTCACCCCAGCAGGGCCAGAATGCAGAAGAGACAGGAAAGGCGAAATAGTCTGAGAAGAAAGAAACCCTCCACCTTAGCCTCCTTCCCTGCCACCTCTATCCAAAATGACAGCAGCGTTGGCAATGACAGAAGCAGAGCAAACACCACTGCACTGAAGTGATTGGTGTCCGATCACCAATCACCAATCAGAAACCGCTGATTTGGGCAGAAACGGAAACAAGTATGCAGAAGAACCTAAGGCCGGGGACTGAAAGGTTAATCTATCCAAGGCCACAAAACGAATCAGTCACAAGTCACACATAAGAAGCAATTTAACCTTAGTTCCTCCTCTCTTGGTGAAATTAGACATGTGCAAATTGCCTAAGTTGGAAAATTGAATACTTACGGTAAAAGTATTGGGGGTAGAAATATAAGAAATGCTAAGGAGTAAATGTTAGTTCTACTTGTCTAATAACTAGAAGGGGGGAAATGGGAAGCGATGGAATGAGAACAAGGAAGGAATGGGGAAGCAAAGGACTACAGGAAGGAAGGAGAAAAGGATGGAACATGGGAGAGGGAGAGACAGACAGACCACCTGAGAAAAGGACACAGGCAGTCAAAAAGAAAGGAAGAAGTTACAGTGTTTATAAATTTTACTTTACTTCTAGAGTTCCACCCTCTTCACCTGAATTTTGGTGCTAGAACTTTACCTATATTCACTGTTCTTTAAAATAGAGGTTGAGTTCATTGTCATTCACAGATCTACAGCTGCTTTAATCTCAAAATGCTAAACAAAACAAAAAAAACCTTATAATCTTGATAATTCTTGAAAAATCAGGGAGTGGGGCTAGACAACTAGAGACTATGTGAAAAAGAACATAATGACGTTAGTCTTCACCAGAAGCTTGTGAAAGAGGTCCCTGCCAAGCTGGCCAACACAGACAAGGTCATCCTGGGCTGTGTTGACAGAAACAAGTGGGATGAACCAAGGTTCCTTGGTCAGGGTCCTAAAACATTCTGCTCCAACAGGACCAAACTTCAAATTCCGAACCTTGAGGCAGAACTTGATGGCAACCAGGGTGGGAAGACATCTGAAAACTGTGACACTAGAAAAACAATTGAAGGAACTAGTGATGTTTAGGCCGAGGGTAGGAGAGACTCATGATAGCTGTCTTTCTCCAATTATTTGAAGGAGTGTCATATGCAAATAGAAATACATTTATTCTGCGTATTCCGATGGTTCAAAAACTACTATTAGCGTGCAAGAATTACAGAGGCAGTTTTCAACCCAATATAAAACATAAAAGGGTGTTTAAATCATTGAGGCTGTCCCCAAAAGAATAGGCTGCTCTGGGGAAAAAAAAAAAAATCAGTGAGCTCCCTATCCCTGTAAGCATATGAATTGGAGGCTGCTAAGTGTCTGCAAAGAACTCTACACATAAACAAGTGATAAATGATTATTAAATGAATAATATTGTATGATGAAGTGCTGTAAAGAGATGAGCCTTGGGTCTTTTCTTCTCTGATAGTGCTATGGTTTGATTCCTTCCTCTTTAAAGCAGCTGTCACAAGTAACTGCTGGTAGGGTGGTTGGTTTCTCAGGCAGTGGCATCAGGATTGTTTGGACCACAGCAAAGGGATTAAGACCTAAGACCTGACATAAGCCCAAGATTCCCCTTCCCCGTCTTTTAAAGGAAAATAGGAGCTTTACTCAGGATTGTGCTCACAATGTGTCCAGGTAGAAACGGGCTATCCTATGGCAGAATGTGTTGATAATGACTGTTTGGACGCGTGAGAACTGTGTGGCCTTGGGTAAGACTTCACGGAGACTCAGTTTCCTCATCTGCAAAATGGAAAGAATCCCTACCAATCTCATGGTTTCCATGGGACGGGAGGAAGTAAAGTGCTGTCATGGAAGAGAGGAATTTTATAAGCAACTTTCTTATCCCAAGACTTTGTACCCCAGAGAGCAGAGACAAGGTGTTATACGGCTCTGATTCCCCCACACTCGCATGTAGCTCTCAATAAATGTTTGCTAAACTGAAAAGCATTAAAAATAACCTGGGAAAACATTCTGCCATTTTTTTTTTCTTCCTATGAATTGCAGCACTTTGCCAGAAGCCTCCAGAACAGTCTCTCTTCACTATAATCTTTCACTTTGGGAGAAGAACCGAGTCACAACAGGGCAGGATGTTCAGAGGGTAAACTCCTAGGAATGGGGACGGTAATAAGGTCCGACACCTCTGCAGAAGGGTTGTTGCTCTCTGTGCCACTACAGCCTTTCTAAAACAGTCTGAGCTGATCCAGGTCCAGGCCACCATTGGAAGGGACTATAGACCATTCTAGGACAGGGTCAGGGCCTCACGGAAAAGCCTAGAAAAGCCAGGGATACACGATATAGCCAACCGCCTCAATGTACAGACAGGGAGACTGAAGACCAGGTCCAAAGTCACTTCTGTTATTTAGAAAAATTTTGTTTAAAAAAATAACACATTCACTTTTGTGGTTTCAAAACCAAAAAGTATAAGATAAACAGTTAATTCTCCATCTCATCTAGTTAACCATCCCACCAGGGTTAACACGTATAAAAACAAATTTAGAGTCTTATTTTCCTCCTTTTTACACAAACCACAGTATTATGTATTGTTCTTTGCCTTGCCTTTTCTCTTGGAGTTCGTGTAGTATCAGACATAAAAACCATTCTTGTTTCTTATCTGCATTGTATTCCATTGTGTGGGTGCACCATCGTTTTTCTTAACCAGTCCGATACTGGTGAGTATTTGGGTTGCTTTCAATATTCTGCTATAATAATTCTGCAATACAGATAAGCTGGCGCTTATGTCATTTTGCATTTGCCCAGCTTATTAACTGAAGAGCTGGAATCAGATCCCGCTTCTGACCTACAAAGGCAGCAGCCATAGAGCCTTGGAGACCTACAATACAAGGGGCTCACTATGGTACCTATGTGGGCAAGTTACTTCACCCCCATTCATCCAGTGCCTGCCATTCCGAACCTACCAAATGCCAGTGCACCAGGTGATCCAATGATAAAAGTATCCTTGCCTTCGGCCCCCAGTGTCTAGTCTGGGAGGCACAAGCAGAAGGGACTACTACAATACACAGGGACAGTTCAGTGTGCCTTGAAGGCCATCTGATTCACCCTGTCTAGAAATGGGTGGCCATACCAACATCTTAGGGGTGTTCTCAAGGATCAAAAAAGTAATGCCTGCCAAGTACATACCATGATACAAAGCTCATAACAGGTGTTCAATAAGGGGTAAGCCTAACTCCTGTCCCAGAAAGGGTCCTGCTTATGGCGTGTGCAGCAAGGTGTTCCAGGCAAAACACACAGCCTCACCACGACTGCTCCACAACCGCCACTACTCTTTTCTCACAGAAGGTCAGAATTATACTGCTGTTGGTTTTGAGGCAACACCTAAGCCCCTAAATATGTCTTAGCCTACTTTTATTGAAAAATGATTTGGCCTTCTCCCACTTTCCAGACCCTCTTTAGTATCCCTGAGGCACCCTGGACATGCTTCTCATCTGCGTGCACAAGCCCTCATGTGTGAAGCATGTCAAAGCCTAACAGAAACCCAGACATAGACCCTGGCATAGAAAGACAAGGGTAGGCACAGGGAAAGTTGATTTCACTGGGGTTTTCCCAACATTGTAGAGTAAAAATTATTAAACCTTACTTTTGTTTACTTTAATATGTGTTCTATTTCAGAATAAAACATTTTTAAAAATCAGAAATTTTGGCATCATGTTTCACTTTCCTAGGGAAACAAATGCAGATTTTATGATAGAGAAAAGAAATAGAAGTCAGGAGTCCAGAGTATTTCCGTATTATCAGAAGCCCCAAAGTGGCTGGGAAGAGATGGGTCAAAGTGAAGATTCAAGGCTCCATGCATAGCTCTGAAGACAATACCTGGTTTTGCACCCAAGCACAGCTCAAGTAGTATTTGACTTTGAGGATTACTTAACTAGCTTTCTGAGCCTCAGTTCTCTCATCTGTTAAAGTGGGAATAATCCTACTCATTTTGTATTGTTTCTGTATAGATTAAATAAGAATAAATAGGGTGTCTGATACACATATATACTCAACAGTTAAAAATAAACAAAAGATATTTTTTTCTCAACATTTAGCAAAAAGATGAAAATCTAGTGCTTTCCTTTCAGAATCTCAAAGCAGAAGAACAGGCATTGAATTATCTAGCCCCCATAATACTGGGAAGCCAGTTCCCTCACAGGCTAATTAATGAAGTCTTACTTCACCAGGAGCTCCTTTCAAATTCATGCAGGATTCCTGCTTGTAGATGAAAACTATCAGCCAATTAAGGCTCATCTTTGTCCTTGGAGAGGTGGGTCAGGCCTGGATTTGTAACCTGACTTAACTGTGGGCTTCTCTCCCTCAAATAAGCCCTGGGGGCCCTCTGAGTCCTGCCTCATTGTTTTTGATCAAAGGCATTGATAAGGTCTCCCCAGACTACCCAAAGGCACCTGGACCCCCACACTAGGTGAAAGGGTCTGAAAGGTCCAGATGGATTCCCAAGGAGCAATGGGGGCCCTCCAAGAAACTGTCATTTCAGAAAGACCAATGGAAATCCCACAGTGACAGGAGGCAAGTGCCTATGGTTACCAAAATTGGGCCCTATCTCTGCTTAGGCAGGAAAAGAGCAACTCCAGGTGGTTAGCCCTTGCCTGGAGGGCTGACTGGCGGTTACAGATGTGTTTAAACATTTCTGTCCCCCACCCCCAACACACCCAGCCATAAATGAGAAAATAAATCTATTATTGTTAATAAATGCAATCTGGAATTATAAATTTTTCAAAGTGGGAGTCTCAAGAGGATAATAAAAAACATTCTGGGATGAAAAGGCAGAGAGTCAGCCAGCCACAGGAAGTACCTAAGGTTGTGAGCAGAGTACTAGCCAGTTATATTTTGTCTCGCTTTTGTATCTTTCCTACTAATCATCTCATAAATTTGCATCTTAACCATGCTGGGCCTCAGTTTGCTCATCAGCAGATGATTTCTAGGTACTTCCAGATCAGCTAAGGTTCTGGCTCATGGGGGCCAGAAGTCCATTATAGGTTACTCAAGTCTCTGCTCAAATGTCACCTCCTCAGAGGCCTTCCTGAATCACCCACCCCCTTTACACAGCTTTGTCTTCATGAGACCTCTAACATCAGCCGTCATGCCTTTGCTTGGCTTATTGACCATTTTCCTTTCAAAGTCATGTTAGCCTCAGAATAGATGACATGCTCGTCTGTATACAGAATTTGGAGAACAGAACACGGCACACAGAGAGCATTCAATCAATACAGCCATACCTCGGAGATATTGCAGGTCCGGTTCCAGACCACTGCAATAAAGCAAATATTGCAACCAAATGAGTCACATGAATTTTCTGGTCTCCCAGTGCATATAAAAGTTATGTTTACATTATACTGTATTCTATTAAGTATGCAATATCTTTATGTCTAAAAAAATGTACATACCTTAAATAAAATATACTCTTGCTAAAAATAACCATCCTCTATTGCTAAAAACTGCTATCACCTGAAACTGCTAGAAAAATAGCACTGATAAAACTGTTCTACACAGGGTTGCCACAAACCTTCAATTTGTAAAAAACGCGAAGTGCAATAAAGCGAGGTACATCTCATGTGAAAAATGAATAGCCCCTCCACGGTATTTATTTGCAGAAATCACCCTCCTAACTCCGGTCAACGTCAGACATTAGCTGGCCATGCTGCTCATCATCAGGGACACCTGTGGCCGTAATAAGCCTCCTGGGGCTGGCAAGACATTTGCCCACCCCGGTCTGGTTTCCGGCCCAATGGGCACTTTTCAGTTCAGATCTGGACCTTGCTGGAGTCTACGGCCACTGGCCAAACTCAGAGGTGCATTTTCACTTCCACATCCAACCCTTCCTTGTGGCACCTCCTGGCAATGACCATACTGGCCACTGGAAATGACGGAAGTCTCCTGAGCAACTAGAGGCCAGCTGCCTGCCCTGAACTAAGTACCCCTTTGCTTTTAAGAGGACAGCATTCCATTTCAGCTCCCAAGCCTGCTCCTCTACCTCCACTTAATAGCAGCTCTGGAGGGCCCTACTCTAAGAGAAGTCTCCTTAGACACACAGACCACACCTAAAGATGTAGTCACACCAGCTTTCTTAACCAAGACACATAAAGGCATGTTTGCAATAGAGCTGCAAACTGGACGGGGGCTAAAAGGAAAAGAACCACTTGTTATGGCAGCAGGCCAACCTCTGCAGATAGGCCTCTTCAGGCCTACCAGAGACAGCTGGGGAGTTTTGCTAAAGTACATGCCTGCCCACTCTCCCCAAGCCACACCCCGAGTACACTCAAATCTCCATGGGTAAGGGGAGACACGCAGAAGTGAAAGGAACACCCTGGGTGACTGTGATGGCTAGTTCCTGGCCCTCCATATGGAACAGGCCCCTGTGCCAGAACAGACAGATCCTTCACACAGGCAGCCAGGCTGGAGACCACATGACGTCACCACAAAGCCTTCCGGATGCACCCAGCTGCAGGGGAGTTGTGCTGGGCCCTGCAAGCCCTCTCCGCTGCCCTCTGGAGGGGGGAATAAAGAGACACTGACCAATCCAATGGGGAGAACAGAGGGAGCCACAAGGCACACCAGTGAGCTGCTACCAGAATTAGCAGACAGTAGAATACTGCTGCATTACCTGGAAGTTCTGGAGACTTCTACATCTGGGAAGGACACAATCTGCTCCCTTTCTTCCAGTGAGTCAAGGAAGACTTCCTAGAGAAGGACACTTCTCAGAAGCTTTATGAAAGCACTATAAAGGCCTAGGAGGAACAGACTGATTTCTGTAGTCAAGCGGTGAGCTAAGAGGCAGGAAGGTCCACTGACATAGAGCAACTGCTCCAGAAAAGGCTAGGCAGGCAAAGAGCCCCAAACTCTTACCCTACGACGAGAAAGGGAGGCCCTGGGGCACGGGCAGTCCACAGCATAGCTAATGTTGCCCTAGCCCCACCACAACAAAATATGGGGGCTCTGTCCTCTGCCTGGGGCCCCTCCTGCCTCCTCCTACCCGTTTTAGCAGCTCCAAGTAAGGCTTCCTTCTGGGGCAAGCAAAGACAACTCTCCCAAGAATTGCTCCACCATTACAAGCTTAGACACCAAGCAAGAGGCCTCCTTTAGGCAGGCGGGCTCCCCCTGTTTTAAATAGCTTGTTCAAGCCTGGGCTGGTTAGAATCTACTAACTTTCAGGGGCTCTCCATAACACACACCTGGAACAAACCTTATTTATTTCAGTTCTGACAACAATCCCGGAGAAGCAGTATCACTGTTAGTTACTATTTTACAGATGAGGCACCTGCCAGATATCTTCAGGTAGTAGAGCTCTGTAGTGCTGGGCACCACCCACTACACCTGACTGCTTGGCCTTGAGGTCCCCTCCTTCTTACAAAAGGCCCACCGGCCTGCCTCTCAGTCCCCTGGAGATTGAGGAGAGGCCAACAGGTCAAGTCCAGCCTTGCTCAGTAAGTCCACTCAACACTCCAGCAGCACCTCATGAAATACAGGTAAATGAAAAATTATAAGTGTGATGAGCAGGAATGTGGTGTGTGCAGCAGCTAGGCCAAAGACCTTATCCCTGCTCCCCAGCAAGTTAGGTCCTATATCTTTCTTTCCTATTTTCTGTGTTCCTTGCTCCATTTTCCTCTCCTTTTACCTCCACTTAGTTTACTTCTTACCTGCTGTGAAGTTCTGCACCTGCCTCAGGATGGTGGCTTCCAACTGTGCTTCAGAGCTCCCTTCAGAGCCTTCTAAACATACGGACTGGGCACCACCCTCGGAGGGGATTCCTTAGTTGGGTAGAGCCTGGGAATTTCTTAAAATGCTCCTTCCTCTGGTGGTTCTACACACAGCTGGGGTTAAAATTGGCCTCTCTAACCATGCATCTTCTTTTCTCCTTGCTGAGTTCTCCGCCCCGCAACCCCAATCCCCACAGAAACCCACACCACACTACCTTTCTGTCATGTATTCCCCACGCCCAGGACATAGGAACTGGATTCAACAAATTCAATCTGCTATACAGATTCATATAACTCCCCACATCACTCTGGATGCTGGAAATACAGGGCCTGTAACTGGAAGTGGGCTCCCTTCGCCCTCTCTCCAGTCACATCATTTGGGCATACTGGTGAGGCCTATACATAGCTAAGGTGAAAGGTGGTTACATAATGTGTAATGAGTCCGTCTCTGGGATGCATGCCCCTGAAAAGTAGTAATCCCTTTAAATTTACTATTACAGATCTTGCCTCAAACCTACCCCCCCTTGCCAAAACACACATATTCACTCTCTCTCCCTCCCACTACTTCTGCAGGAGGCAGTTGAATATGGCAATCCAGCCCTTCTAGACACTGAGTGCCAGGTCCAAGCACAACTTTACCAGAGTGCCTCACACACAACACCACAGGCCTCTCCTCCAGCTTCACTCTGGCTCTCCAGCTCTGCTCTTCCAGCCTGCAGCTGATCCTGTCTTAACTTATACTCAGTCTGAAGATAAGTAGGAGAAAGCCTCTTCTTTCTCCACTGACCAGCCTAGATCTACTGATGGAATCCTCTCACCTTCTCTAAACATCTGTAAGAACAGCCCAGGGGCTGGCCTTTGCTGGACCCTAAGGGATGACCTGAGCAGCTTTGGTGGGTCTGTGTACACAGCCTAAACAGCACTGAGCTGATAGGCAGAAACAGACACTTGATTTACTGGGGATCTCAGGCAGACCACTGGATTTTCCTCATTTATCAAAAAAGGGTTAGGAATGGTCTCCACTCCTACCCATAACACACCTAAAATCTTAATGAGAATGCTTGGTGAGGTACAGGCATTTATGTAGCATGAACCTTCATAACTGAACTAAAAATAAATAAATAAATAATTAGAGCGGTGGTCTCCTAAGTGGATCACCCTAGACAATCCACTGGACTTTTAATATCTTTTAACTTATCCTTAATTTTTAGTGTTATGTTTTATAACACATATTTTTTTAATGTAATATATGTGAATAATCCATAAATAAAAGGTAAACATACTTGGGCTCAGGTTCAAATTTTTTACTGATATGGGATGTAAAAACCAAAAAAAGTTGACCACTGGGCTGAGAAAGTATGAAACACCTACCCAGAGGCAGAAGCTCACACCCACCCAGGGGGAAGCCGAGGGCACCAAACTGATAGCTGTTTCCGATGCTTTCTTTCTGTGGCTTTGTGCTTGGCTTACCAGACAGAGAGAAGGTGATGAAAATGACAAGAACATGCAAGTATAATGGTTCCTTCATCCAACTAACACTTCCAGAATGCCCATCATGTGCCAAGTGCAGTGCTGAGCTGAAGATACACAGTGATGAGCAGAAACAGGACCTTCAAATCAAGCAACTTACCACTAAGCAGGAAAAATGCTAATTAAAACATTCACATTCAGGAATGTATAATTACAAATTCAAGCACTTCTAAGGAAATTTCTGTAAGTTTTATAACAAAACAAACAAACAAACAAAACCAGACCTAGAACTGAGGGGTGGGAGATGGAGATGGTAAAAAGTAGTAGGTGATGGTAGCAGTGCAGTAGATTTGAGGGAATAAAAGGTGGTGTGGCCAGTGCAGTGGGAAGAGGGGGCAAGGAAAAAGATGAGAAGCAGAGGCCAGCAGTGGCCAGTCCATGCAGGACCTTGTTGGTCTTACTAAGGAGCCTGGACTTCATCCTAAGAACAATGGTGTATTTTAAGTAAAGGGTAACATGATTTCTTGCTAAGAGCTGGCTGAAGTTGGAAACATGGTTTCAAGGGGGCTGTGATGCAGGGAGATTAGCTGAAAAACAATAGAGGATATTCTGAATTCACAGAACTTGTGATGGATAGAAAAATCATGTGTGTGCATGTTGGGGGGAATGGAGGAGGTTACAAATGTCATGGGTTCCCTTCGAACATGCTGAATGTGGGGCATTTTGGGGACACTCAGGTAAAGACATTGGGCGGGTCCTGAGCTTAGCCTAGAGGTCAGGGCCAGAGATGTAAACATAGGACCCCATGTAGCACACAGTATCTACAGCTGTTGGTGAGAAAGGACAAGACTTCATAGGTAGGGAATACAGAAAAGGGTCCAAGGCCCAGGCTTGACCGAGTCCAGTACTTTCGAGCTGCATCTGGAAGGCAAAAGGCCACAGAAATTGAGGAGCAATCAGAGCTGTAGGAGAAAGACCAGAGAAAGGGAGGGGCAAGGGGGAACATATCTCATGAAGAGCAGGGTGTAAATACTGCCGCTGAGGAATCACATAAGAGGAGACAGTGAAGGCTGTTGGGGTTTTTGGAGTTGTTAGGAAGCAAACCAGACTGAAGAGGGTTGAGGTGTGAGGTAAGTGAGGGAACGGAGGTGGTTACAGACAATTCACTAAGCTGCATGTAAAAAGGAAGAGATGGGCAGTAGGTAAAATGAGATAGAAGAATCAAGGGAAGTTTTGCTTGCCTTAAGATGGTAGCAACATCCCAAGCTAAAGAAGCATCCAAATGAGAGGAGTGGTTAGGTGCCTGGCAGGCAGAAGGGGACCAGAGGGCAGGCAGGACCAAGACCCAAAGGACAGCTGGCTAAGCCGGGCACGGATTTGGTCTAGGAACTTCTTGGAAACCAGGAGGTTTCAATTCTATGAGGGAGAAGGTCGCTAGCTAGGTGAGAAAGGGCAGTTTGAGAAGAGTCTGAAACAGTTAGTTGCTGAGGGCAGTGACAAAAGGAGTTGCCCAGGAGAGGGGCAAGTCGTGACATTATCCTTAGCAGAAAGAACTTGGCAACCAGCTCCACAATGCTTAGATGCTATAGCTACACTTGCATCTAGAAGCAATACATTTACTATTAAAGTTCTTGTGGAGAAAAATAACTGGGCAATTTTGAATCTTTATAACGTCTAACCTCTTTTCCCATTGAAACAAATGTTTCTTTTTTGTATAATTTGTCTGATTTTTTTTTAAGTGAATGCAAACTGGTGTTCTAGTAGAACACACCACAATAACAGTAACATCTAATGCTTATTGAGTACTTACTGGGTGCCAGACTATGTGGTAGATATTATCAAACTGTCATTTTGCAGAGACAAGGGAAGGCACTGTGAGGTAAAGGGGCTTGACCAAGTGCCACAGCTGAAGGATATAGGGGGGACGGGACTGAACTACATGATGAACACCCAGGCAGTCTGGTAGGAGCACGTTCCTCTAAAACTCTCTCTCCTCCAGGCTGGTAAAAGTGGGATCCCACAGGGAACCTGCATAGTATATGCGGCACGCTGAAAGATGGAGGGCAATGGGGGCTGAGGGTAGAGAGAAGAGGGTGTGGAGGAACATGCTTGGCTGAAGGCCACTGGCACAATCAAGAACCCTGGAAGGCATCCATCTGGGGTAGGAATTTAGGATGATTCCCTAATGCCATGAGAAACTGGGTTGGGAAAGAGCTAGAAGCTTGAGAACATGGGACCCAGAGATAAGCAGGCTTAGAAGCCAGAGAAATCACTATTGACCCTCAGGGGACAGCTTTCACAAAGCTACAAAAGGCATTCCCTCATTCCCCCAAATCAAACCACAAAATATTTGAGTGTGAAAGAACCTTAATATCCATCTTTTAAATGTCTTGCAAACTCTAATAAGTAATGAAATTAATTAATGGGTCACAGTCAGTTTTTTTTTTTTTTTAAACAAAAAAGTGTTTTTATACATAAGAGAGCACGCTCAGTCTTTCATGCAACATATGTATATACATACTGGGTAGTGACATAAAACATATTTCTTATTGCTAGGATCTAAAAGTTTTGAAAGCCACTGATCTAACGCAACACCCCCATTTTAGAGTGGAGAAAATAGAGGCCCAAAGCAGCCGACGCGCAAGTTAGTTAATAGTAAAGCTGAAAACAGCACTCAAGTCTCTAATAGTTCTCTGGTAATTTCCTCACCAAACTGGAATCTCCGAAAGCAAATACCTCTGGGAAAGACAGCTCTGACTTTAATCCACATTAGATAGAGTAAGTGAGAGTGGAGTTAAGTAAACTGATCTTTTAGATCTGCTGCCTGAAGCAAGTTTTGGTAAAGGAGACCATAGGTTGAGTGTACCGGGGCGGCTCTAGAGCTAAAACAAATTTGAGTGAAAACATGGGGGTTGCGGGGTGTGGTCCAATAGGCACAAGACAGGGCCTGGTGTGGTAGAACAAAGACATTTTATCTTGTTTACAGACTTTGTAATAATATCATCAGGACAACTGGTTCTATACAAGGAGGCTGCTTCCATGTCTGGGCAGGTGGCCCAGGGCCATGGGTGCTTTGCTCATCTCGTTTCAACAAATTTTATTAAATGAGAAGTTCTGAACAACAGATACCTTCACGATTCTCCATCTCTGCCAGACTCCATCTCTTTAATGAAAACATCATTGCTGGGTATTTATCATTTGTCATACAATTATATTTCAATGTAATGTTATTCAGTCAGGTCCATGTTTCTCTACTTGTGTGTGGAAGGCAGTGGTGGGGACTAGTAAAAGGTAGTTTCTAGGAGACTTGAAAACTAGCTAGAGCAGAGGTTGGACATATCAAGACGCAGTGGAGAAGAGGGGAGGGCATGGCAGCAAGCAAACATGTGTAAGGAAGTGCTCTCTCTGGACACCAGAGTAATGAGCCTCCTCTTTACCAAGTCAGATTTCAGGCCAAACAACTGGGGCCAAGTTCATTTAACCCGGGCTCATCACCACTCAGCAACAAGCTCTCTGATCCTTTCCTAAGCGACTATACCAAGGCAGAGAGGGAAGGCACAACGGTAAGGAGACGTCTGATGAGAATCCCACACACTCTCCATAAAGAATCACCAACAGCCCCAAATTTTCTACTATAATGTAGTAATGTTTAATTTGGACTGAAGCTCTGGGATGACCAGCTCTCAAAACTCAATCAGGTGCCTGTGTTACAAACAGGATGTGTAAGTCTAGAGTAAGTCACCCTGAGAGGCTGGTGGTGCAGCAGTGGCCAAGACAGGGAACTGGGTCTGTCCCCATTTATTTACCTACTCCTCCTCTCCTCCTAGCCAACCTTTTCATTCTTTCAACTCATTAGCTCAGGCACAAGAGGCTAGTGGTAGAAAGAAGGGCTTTGAAACCGAAAGCCACTTTGCTGCTGGTTCATTCCCCAGGAAACATACATGGTGGAAAAGTGGCAGGCCCAAACCAGAGATTCCAAGATTATTTGTGGTTTTCAATGATGTGTGTTGAGGACCTGATGTCAACCACTGGGAACACAGCTGCTGTACTTTCCACAGGCCTCAGAGCTCGAACCATTGTAATTCAAAGTGTCTTCCCTATAGCTCTAAAAAGAAATCTAAAATTTAAGAGTAACCGTTTAACTGCAAGATATGCAAAAGCCTTTTGAAATATTCTGAATATGCAAGATAAATAAAGAATTTCAGTTGGTTGCACAGTGCCTCTGGATAGAAGGAGTATTCAATTTTAAACTGGTAATAAGGACAATTTCTCTTCTGATGCAGGTTTTTGGATTGAGGCCAATTTCCATTAGGTATCAACTAGTTAAAGGGCACAGATAAAATGACTTGGAAAGATCCCTCAAGTACCACCCAAATCAATGGCTTGCCACATACTTAATAAATTTTTAACAATTTAAAAAGCCAGATCCCAGGGTCCCCCCCATAATCTACTAAACCAGAGATTACCTTTTTCTGTAAAGGGTCAGATAATAAATTTTACCTAGAGGCAAAACTGACAGTACTACACAGGCACATGTATAACTAGAAAAAACAAATTTCCGCAATTCTTTTATTGATAAAATTTAAAATATATATATTTTTTTGGTAATAAAGTAGAATTCGACGGCGGGGGGAACATTTCACTTAATTGTGATTCAAAGCTGTCTTACGTATCATCAAATTGATTGAAATGATTATATGTACAAATTATTCTTAGCTCATGCCCTGTACAAAAACAGGCTCCTTGGATGATTCTGGTGATGGACCATGTTTGGGACCAAATAGACTACCATTTTCAAAGTCCTTACTGTCCAAGTAAAGGGCCTCCGGTTTTACAGTGGAAGAACCCAATTCTGCTGCATTCAGGCTTGGCTGTTCGACCTTCTCTCCCATCCTCGATGATTCACTCTCACAACAGGGAAGATGTCACATTGCTTGGCCTACCCCGAAGGAGTTGCTGAGAGGATTAAGTGAGATGATATATGAGGTGTTATTAGTATACTAGTCCTAGATACCAAGGACATGACAATTCTGTCCAGTATTTCTGGCTACAGATGGAGACTAATAAAAATGGAAAATGTGTTACATGCAAGATCCCACACAAACCACTGCCTAACAGTTGCTCCTGCTTATCTTCTCATTACCCAAAACACATGCCCCAACACCTAAAGGCCAGATTCATTTCAGCCTAACCAGAGGTGACATGCTAAACCAAACTCAAAGTGTATAGCTTGCCCCTTAAAATGACAATCCACAGAGCTTCTGGTCCTGACCACCCCCCACAATATCTTCAACCAAGAGGCTCTCTAGTCTTAAAATGAAACTTTCAAGGACAGAAAACTCACTAAAATAAGGGGGTACCATTTAAAAGCCAGAAAAACAAAACAGCTCTTCCCCAAGGTATCTTACAGAAAAGCATGCTTTAGAGGAGGCAATAGAGAGTAGACATCGAGTACAGACTGGCTGTAATAACCTGTGTTCAATTTCCTTATGTGTAACATAAGGATAATAACAGTACCTACCTCATAGTGCTGTTGTGGGGACTAAATTAATATGCATAATCCACTTAGAACTGTGCTAGGCACAGCACGTAAGGTGCTATGTAAGCATTAACTATTATTACTGTTGTTATTCTAAACCACAGATAAACTACAGAGAAGCTCAAAATTGTGCCTCATTGCACCCCAACATCTCTCAGAAAATAACATTATCATAGGCTGAGCACTTGAGGACTAGATCAAGCCAGTTTCGTCACTTAACTCATTAAATAGGATTACTATTCCCATTTTCCAGGTAAGGAAACCAAGGTTCAAAAAGGTAGGTTAGGTTAACCTGAGATCACAGGGGCAGGTTAACTTATCTCACATCTTTGTGGGAGGGGGAATACAAATTCAGGTCTGTGTGGTTCCGGAACCCACGTTCACTGTGGATTCAGCCCCCAGTCTCAAAACTACCATCATCATCGGCACTCCAGTAACAAAAACACAACTAACCCTGACCATCCGGAGCTCGCGCCCAATTTTCTGCCTGTGAATTCCTGGTTGGCTTGCATAAACTAGAGTTTAATACCAGGCTACTTGAACCCAATTAGGCAGTAAGTCAGACTGGAAAACATCATGCGATGTATTCCAAAGGTCAAAATTAAACCTGGCTTCCTGTGCAGCCTTTGCTGGGCACTGCCATGAAAGCTAGTCTCCTTGAGGACACCAGAATTTAACCAGCGAGGAGGTGCCTAACCACCACTGTATAGGCTTCAAAAGTCCCGTAGAGATGCCACCGACGATGCCTTCCCTGGCTCTGCAATCAACACCCAGAAAAAGGCAGTCGGCAGAAAGACAGCACTTATCTTTAAAAGCAAACCTTGTTCTTCTCCTTTTGGTTTAGGGATATTTACTTTGTAGCTACCTTTCCCTAGGAAATTAATAAAAAGAGGGGCAGAGAAGAGGAGGGGGGCTCCCCTAGCAGCCTGCAGGGCACTGCAACACCCACCTGAAACACAGAGCCAAACCTACCTTCCTGGAGAGCCCAGCCCCGAGGGCGTTTCCCCAACGCCTAGACAACTCGTCCCTCCCGGGGAAGCGGCTGCTGTCCTTGGCTTCAGTCAGGGCCACCAGGGTCGCGTGCGCGCCCTCTCCCAAAAAAAAGAAACCTCACGTACAATTTCTCCCCACACCATCCTATCAGTTCCGCGGAAAGAACAAACACCAAGGCGTCTAAAACGCCTGCAGGATGAAGGGCGAAATACTGGAGAGAAAAGGGACCGGAGGAGATAGAGAGCATGATGAGGGTGGGGGAAGCACTTGCTCGGAGGATCTCGGTCGTCCCTGTGCAACGGCCTCCACGACACTTTAGCAAAGCCTCAGGCCGTTGACACGGGTGGGAACCCCCATCGGAGCCCAGAGAACGAGTGGGGCGGTGGTCCCCAGAGTCGGGTCTCCCTGCTGCCTCCACGTCCGGGGCCGTCTGGGTGATGGCGCAAGACTCTGCTCCCCCCACCCCCCACAGCGACAACAGCCGCGGTGACAAAATGGCAGCCCGGCGCCCGGCAGTCGTGCCACAGGCGCGCAGGGCCTGGCGGCTGCCCCTGTCCCCTAAAAACGCCTCGGCGCCCTTCGGGCTCAGCCTCGGGAGTGCCCGACCGTTAAAAAATAATAAATAAAACACCTCGAGGTCCAAACCAGCTCGGGACGCCCGAAGGCCCGCCCAGGGGCCATCCCAGCTCGCCCGCGCCCCAGCCCGCACGCACCAAGCTCGGCCTCCCCGGCGCCGGCCGGCTGGCCCGCCCGCGCCCCGCATGGAGCCCGGCGCCCGCATTTGCGGCCCGGCGTTCGGCGCCGGCCGCGCCGTGGGGGAGGGGCGGGGCGGGCCGCGCGAGACCCGGGAAACATGGCTGCTCGTCCTATTTCGGCGTCGCGGCGTGGCCACCAGCCCCTGGATCAGAGTTGGGAGAGGCTCGGAAGGTGGGTGTGTGGGGGCCCAGGGGGGCAGCGCTGCGGGCAGGGGCGCAGGGGGCGCTCTTCAGGAGCTATTTGTCTTAAGGACGTTAAAAAAAAAATACTTCCTCCTCCCCCACCCCTTTTGTCCCTCATTAGGTAGCTTTCTCTCTCTCTCCTCCCGAAACGTATAGAAAGTGCCCCCCCGACCCGCCGCGCCGCACCCCGCCTCGAGGCCGGGGGAAGGCATGTGGGCAGAGAGCCTGGGCGGCGAGGGGGCGAAGCGTGAGAAATAGCTCCCAGCTCTGCGCGCTCCCCTCCCCCAGCACACACTCGGGAAGTTTAAAGAGCCGGTTCGACCCGCTTTCGAGCTCGCTCCCAGTTGGCCAGTAGTGTGGATAGGGTTGGCCCGGCCATCCTCGCCTCCACACCCACCGCGACCCCGGCCCCCTGCTTGGCGCCCTTCCCCCTCTGCACAGGGGGCTTCCGGAAGTACGCGGGAAGACCGCGGCTCGGTCCCCTCCCCCATCACCACACCCAGCCCCCAAATCCTCCGGCTCCCGGTCCGAGCCGGGATGAAACCCGCCAGAGAAAAGCGAGCCGCGGGCAAATTGTTCGCGGCAACTTCTGCCTTCTCCGCGGAGCACCTCTCCCCGCCCTTCGCCAACCCCTCCCCGCCCTGCGCGCCATCAGGCACTGCACGTCTACAGTCCACAGCTGCGTTATGAGGGGGAGGCACAAAAAGGATCTTGTTTTCAAAAGTCTCACTCAGGTTTGGGGGAGGAACTAGAGAAAAGAGGAAGCAAGGCCTGTCTTCGCCGGGAATTCGGGTTTTAACCGGCTGGAGGGGCGACAGGTCGGTACACAGTGCTCTCAACTCTGGAACCCTAGCCACTGACGCTGGAGCGGCAGCCCTCGCGCCCGCGCTCTCCTGGTCCCCCAAGGGACCACAGGGGAGTCGGCCAGCGTTTCCGCCCCAGACCTAGGGTCTCCTCCGCTGAGCCGCCAACTCGCATAAAACAGTTTGAAAGCGAGGGAGCCAGAAATAAAAAGGAGCGTTCGAGTAACCCACCCTGGCCTTCCCCCTCCTCGGAGGTGGGCTTTCGCCGAGCCTCCCAGTTCCCAGCCGTGTAAGTTTCCTCCGGCCCTACTCGCGCCGTTGCCCAATCAATAACGGCGACAAGAAGGCAAACTCCCATCCCGAAGCTGCGTGTTCTCTAAGCCCACATCAATCTGGACCCAGCCAATACCCACCACAGGCACCAGCTCCGGGCAGCTCGCGTCCTGACAAAGTTTCCCGTGCCCATTTATTAGCCAGGCGCCGAATGGCTGCCGAGGAGCTCACCCCAGAGAAAAACCGGCCGGGGGTGCGGACTGGGGGGACGCCAGGACTCGAAGGATGGCATCTTAGGGAGGCCGGAAGGAGCAGGGGTGAGGGGGGACCGGGACGTTGCCTTTGGGTAACTTGCAACAGCGATCGCTCGAGGTGGGGAGGCGCGGGGATTATCTGTGCCTTTGCACGTTAGAAAATCCCTCCCCCTTCCTTCCAATTTATCTTCCCTTCGGAAGGAAAGGAAGAAACATCAGCATCTGGCCTGAAGGTGGGGTGGAAAGAGTGAGGGAGAAAGAGGAGAAGAGGAAGGGAGGCAGAGAAAGGGAGGGAGGGAGAGAAAGGGCGCGTTCACGAACACTACAAAGTTACAAATATGGCTCCCCCGTCTCTCGCCTCATCACTGCAAAGAAATGAAGACGCACTTTAAACTCGAGCCATTCCCAACTCCACTGCAGCCCCCTCCCCATGCGCTCTCCCCGGGGGCCTCGGCCCACATTTATCAGAAACTAAACCGGACTCGCAAAGCCCAAAACTTATTGTGTGTGCGCGAAAGAGAGAAAGGGAGGGGGAAGGCGCGGGAGGGGGGCGGAAGGGGAGATTCATTTATAAAACATAAACCCCCTTTTTTGTTGTTGAATCCGGGAGGCAGCCCCCTTCCTCCTCCTCTCTCGTTAATCTTTCCCCCAGACAGAGTCATGGGAGCAGCGAGCTCAGAGGGTGATTTTGCCTCATTCTCTCCGACCCAAACGCGTGCGCCCGCTGGCCCCCGATGGGTGCACACTCGCACGCACACTCTCGCACCCACACTCGCACACGCGGGAGCACACGCACAGGTAGTCACACACACCAAGGGCAGCGGCGGCGGCAGCAGCCGGAACATGCTCGGATGGCATTTCAACCCCCCAACCTTGCAATTCATTTGCAGTCCGACCCCCAAATCCACACACCTCCTGGCGCCCCCCCCCCTCAAAAAAAAAAGTGCCTCCCCGCAACGTACATACACATACACACAAAGTAAGAGAATGGACCGACAGAGATATTTTTGGCAAATGCTCACATCAGAGGGCGTCCTGTTCCGCAGCTCTAAATGAATCCGTTTGTCCATATCCATCTCTCGCGCTCTCTTTCTGCAGAGGCTCCCGCGCCGGCGGAATTCAATCAATAAACCCCGAACCCACGGCCGCGCGTTTTAGGACTTTGAAGGCTCAACCAGCTCCGCTCGGTCCTCGAGCCCCCAGCACCCGCGGCGCACACAAACCTGATCACCGTGGAGGCGGGATCTGCGGCCTTGTGGATGAGCGACAGCAACTTAAGCCAATCGTCGCCGAGGGTCTCCGGGCAACAGCCAGTGAAAGTGGCAGCGGGGGGGGAAGGGACCAATGGGCGGGCTGCGCAGTCGGCCAGGGAGGCTCAGCCATTTGGTTGTGGTGCCGGAGACGGACCCCTTTAGATTTCGGGGCGGCTGAGGAGGCGCAGTGGCTGCTCCGTGGCTGAGCGAGAAGAGGGGGTGGGCGGAATGGCGGGGGAAGGGAAGGTGACTGCCTGGAGGGCCGAGCTGCCCGGCCTCGCCAACCTGCCGCCGCCTCAGCGTTTGGCCGGGGGCGGGGCCGCAGGTGCGTTATACGAGGGGGAGGGGCGCGGCCGGAGGGATCGGGTCGGGGTCCTAGCCCAGCCCAGGGCTTTTCTGGGCCGCCCTAGGCCTGCAAGCGACGCCCACTCGGGTTGCGGAAAGACGCGGGCAGCGAGAGGTCTGGGGGCGGCGGGCTGCTGGGCGAGCGGGCGGATGAAAGGCCTGAAAAGAGGGGGAGGGGTCAAGGGTGCAGTGGGGGGAGGGGCTGGTCATTTTTCTGGGTCCCGCGGTCCGAACTGGTGGAGCGTGGCAACTGCCCCCCACCTCTTCCTCGGGCTCCCACTCCTGCCAGTGGCTCACAACCCGCGCGCCCTTTCGCCTCTTGCCTCGTCCTAGTCAAACCGCGGCCATCGCCGCCCCTCTAATAAGTAAATAAAAGCAAGATGCGTCCACCTTTGGTTGACTTACCTCGTGGCCTCGACCGTCTGCACCGAGGGGCATTTCAGTTTGCTGTCATATGAGGTCAGCTTGGCCGGAGTGATGACCTAGAGGCACCCAGAATCCTGTTTAGTCAATAAACGAATGAAGACTATAGATTAAGAATTGTTGCTGAATGTATTGAATATTAATTAAAAAGTAGGAAAGGAAGGTGCTAATTCCTGGTTTTCTGGACCAATTTATGGGCTTTATAGAGCTAGTGAAAGGAAACGGCGCAGTTTATTCTAATCGTCCACCTGAGTCATATGTTTCAATTTGGGTTGCCAAAGAGGCTCTGTTTGGAGCTCTTTCCCCAGGTTTTTCTGTTTGCTTGCTTTGCTTTTCGGATCACATTAGTTGTAGAGACCTTAAAGCCATAATTCCCACTGGGTTACCAACTTCTATGGGCAGGCCTAGGACCTTGTCATGTACTAAGTTGGCTGCCCGTGGCTGTTAGTCAATCATGGGGATTGTTGTCAACAAGGACAGATACATCTTTATCCTTCCATACAACTGTTTTTCAATGCTTTTCTACACGTCTACACTTCCCCATACACTCTAAGGTAGTTTTTTCTTTTGGGATACATGTGTCTATTTTTCAGGGACGTGGGTTCAAGGAAGAGATAAACCAGTATGTATGCTGCAAATTTGAAATGTTATGTAACACTAATACAGTTTCATTCTTGGGCATATAAAGTTTAGGAGGAAATAAAAAGTGACAGAATGTAAATAAAACATACAAAAATGCTTACACTGTGGAAGAAACTAGGAACTTTTAATATTGTAACCTGATGGACTGCAAACGTAAAATCCTGCAACTAATAAGCATTTTACTCTTCTTTCAAATAAAATAAATGGAATTTGAAAAGTAATGTTTATTTTTGAGAAGCTGGGAAATGGAGAATAAAAATGGAAAGTCATTGTTTTATTTCAAATGGGTATAAATAGTATAGTTTGACTTGCTGACTGCTGACATATTTGTCTTCCTGTTTTGTTAAATCTTATTGAAGTCAATTTGTGTAGTTGGAATTTCTTAAAATTGTATTGGTTTCATTATAAAAAAAATAGAGGGACCCCACATTCCTTCCCTTTGCTCGAGTCAGTTGTTATTTCTGGATATGATATTTCAAAACAGCTCTTCATCATAAGCACATTAAGTCAATATGTGTAGAATCTGTGTAACATAGGAGTCCTGAAGTTTATGTTCTCTGATGGTAAATGCTCATCTTCAATTTAAATATTTAACTCCAATTAGGTCTACACCTCTAGCAATGTGATATAATGGGACAGTGCCCTTCTAGTGGCATAATCCCTTAAAAGCCAACCAATCAAATGCCGGGATGTTCCTCATCCAGCTCTGCTAAACAGAAGCAAATAGCTCACTTTATCATACAAAGACTGAAGAGGATGACTTAGAAGCCCAACCCCTCATTAAAGAGAGTGGACAGATACAAATTAAAACTAGGATTGAAAAAAATTATGGCTTGATCACTAAGTCAAAATATTAAATTTAACAGTTGTTTTTAGATGCACCTTACCTTTATACATTTTTATAACAACTTTTGGTGTTAGAAAATGGAAATAAGTTTTTGCCAGATGTCAATCATTACAGACGTTGAAATAACCAAAAAGTGTATATAACCAATTGACATAGTTAATGTCCCATCTTTCCAACATACTTTGAAAGAAGAGACTTCCTCTCAAATAGATTTATTTGTAGTTTATTTTTAAGGAAATTTTAATGTCTTTTTTTAATTATCAAAGGAAATAGGAATATAACTAAGCTAAAATTCAGCTTTTTGCCCCCACACTACTTGATCAAACCAAAAAAAAAACAAAACTCATATACCTTATTTTACGGAGTTGTTTCTTATATTTCATTGCATGTTATAGTAGTAAATCAATATTCTGAATGGCTTTGCATATCAGAAGATACAGTAAGAAAAGAAGCCCCTATCAAGGAATTTTGGCTGAATTTGGATGTGAGTGGGAACAGAATGAGTTCCTAACTGCTGAGTGATTATACAATGGGGGTTAGGTTGCGAAAGATGGAGAGTCTGTAAACTTCTGGAACTGGATTTGATTCACGCTGAGAAGAATAAAAGATAAAATTCAAAGGTTTGAGCCCTTAGGGAGAAAGATGGACTTCGAGTATGGAAAAATTATCTTTTTGCCTTCCAGAATATTTTCCATCAGGAGCCATTCCAAACAAATAAGCAGCCTATCTTGTTCTCTAGGAGATATGAGCAACGTATGTCCTTAGCCTCTTGATACTTGTTGGAAAGTAGTTTTATAAATAACCTGGGTTGGTCATGCTGCCATTTTAGCTCATTTGTCCTTGTTTGGTTTTAAAAGATGGAGCCCCTCTGGTTAGCATCCTTTTTATGAGTTAAACTAATATATTCATAGTTCAGCTTTTTGTTCTTCAGCTTGAATCACATATACTGGAACCTTGTCATAATACTTTTTCACCTACATCAATGTTTTGCTGTCTGGACCCCAAAAGACAATGATATGGAAAGACTCCAGCTTAATTATGTTCTCTTTTGTCCTATATAAATAGGACATGTAGAAATGTAGATTCTTTTGAAATCCATGGTAACAAATGTGAGACTACTACAGCATTTTGATTTGAATAGCAAAAGAATGTTGATGCCTAGGTTCTAAAAAGTTAGTTATTCATACCTGTTATTTGCTTAATTAAGCATTAGATGGTTTTAGTTTTTAATTATTGAATAGTTACCTTATCAGTGAGCTGGTCGTAAAGAAAAAGCACCGTTAGGTGAAAATAGTCATGTGATTTAAAAAATTAATAGTAAAAATTTAAAAGCAGCTTAAAGATAGTTTATTTTGAAAAGTAAAAAAAAAAACAAACACCTGCACACTTGTTTGGAAATTACTAGAAATTCTGTGAATCCATTTCTTAAATTTATCAAAGAAAATTTTGTGGTAGCAATAAGAGAAAAGTTTACCATTCACCAGGAAGAAAAACAGAGCCATAAGCTCTTGTTTTTAGTATTTAAATATGGCTATAAAGAAAAAATTCAATGCTTTAAAGGCAGATAACAGAATGAGGGGCCATAGAACAAGACTGACTAAAGGCAATCTAGGTTGGAAAAATAAAAATGCAATTAATTTAGACGCTACTAATTTGTTTTAGTGCATCTGGGGTTGAAGTTTACCTCTGTGAAGGAAAGGGTACTTAAGTCTATTAAGATATGAGATAGAGAACAGACTTTCTAAGAATTTTTATTATAGTTACTATTTGCAAACAATAATTATAATTTTAAGCTATATATATGATAAAATTGTTCTCTCAAATAATCTACTTTGAAATAGTTCTTATTTGTACCTAGAAGTAATTCTGTATTTTTAAATATATATTCTACAGCTCTTCTTGAGTTAGAGATCAACAATGCATTCTGAGTAATTAGCAATTTTTAAATGTATTTCTAGTTGAAATAGTAGGTCCTCGGGACATTATATCCATAACCTAAACTTTCTCTAGAAATTCTAAATTCTAGCAACTTGAATATAAAAATTATATATTCATTTGCACATGACCAAATGAGATAGCCACATTAGGTATTTGGAAACTGTTATCCAGTAGAGGAACATAAGCTTTACTGTGCCGGATTGGTTCTTTTGTCCCAAGAATTTACCTGAAATCATTTTATATACCTTATACATATATTTATTTAAAGGCAACTCGAGTAAGTGTGGGGAAGCAGTACTACTACAGGATGAGGCAGAATAGTGGGCAAATAATAAGCTCATTGATTACAATGCGATGGCAGTTTTTATAAAAGCTAAAGAAACTATATTCATATGCCTAGGAAAAAAGTCTGGGAGAGTGTGCACCAGAAAAATGTTTTAAGTTTGTTTTTACAAAGGTTCTCTATGAGTGATGGGGTTAATAGTGTTTTTTGCTTTGTCTATTTTCTGTTGATAATTTCTGCAATAAATTATTTTTAGTGAAAATATATAGGTATAGCACGTTTGGGGGGGTGTTTGTGCTAGCTGGAATTTTTGATTGCAGATAGCAGAAACTTTCCCTGACCAATGCAAGCAAAACACAATTTCTTATAATGCTATCACAGAACCAAAGAACAGTCCAGGAAAAGAGCAGGAAATGGAAAGGTGAGCAGCCTGGAGCAGTCAAGATGGTGCTCCAGGTATAGTCTGCAGAGGACCCCACAACCTGGAAGTCATCTCTAAGCTGTGGACTCTACTCCCCTCCATTGCTACAAAAGATCTCTCAGGAGCCTCTGTTTTGCATCATGCCCTCAAGGTTCAAAGCCCTCGGCAGGAACATGTGCAGATATCCCAGCTGTCGGGAAATGATTGCCTCTTTTAGCTTCTATGGTGGGATATGTGACACTGCCTCCCATTTATTTTAGGATTCTGCATCCTCCCCTGCCCCCAGCCAAAAAAAAAAAAATTCTGATGCTAGGTCACCAAAAACAAAATCCATTAAAGTGTTCTGATTAAACAATACTGTGAAGGTTTTCTAATGATCCAAATTAACCTTTGTCTTAACTCCTGCTCTCAACTACTTACTAGGAAGAGACTTGCTATGGTCTGAATATTTTTATTTCTACCCCACCCTCCCCACTCGAATCAATATGTTGAAATCCTAATCCCCAAGGTGATGGTATTAGGAGGTGGGGCCTCCTAACAGGAGGCAACTAGGTCACGAACCCTCATGATTGAGATTAGCACCCTTATTAAAGAGGCCCCACAGAACTCCCTAGCCATTTCACCATGTAAGGATACAGTTAGAAGTCTGCAACCTGAAAGAGGGTCTTCACCCAACCATGCTAGCCACCTAACCTCGGACTTATAGCCTCCAGCCCTGTGAGAAATAGTTTTTAAATTTATAAACCACCCGATCTGTGGCATTTTGTTACAGCAGACCAAACGGACTAAGGACTGCATCACCTATTTAGGATCCACCAGAACAGCTAATATCTGAAGTTCATAATTTTCTTTCAAATGCTTCTTTTTCCAAATCCTAGGCTAGAAGAATCAATATATTATTGTTGATGTCAATGATAACAAGGCAGAGCTGATAGTAACTTTGAGACTTTGAGAAGAAAGATCCCCAATAGAGATATATTTGATTTTAAATTATAAGAAATTTAGCCCTGAGGAGTACACTAAAGATAGAATAATCTACATATTATATTTCATGAATAAAAGCAGATATCTCTAGATATCAAGTGATAGGACATCTTGAGTCGTGACGTATTACTGCTGATGGGTTTCTATCCGCCACTATGAGCACATCAGGCTCAAGTGCAGAACTAAGCTGAAAAGTGGGATATGTAGTAAAAATTTATTGGAAGTAGGCAAGTCGTCATAGGCAAAGTATGGGTTCATAAAAGGATGCAGTCATTTTAAGGACGATTTTGAAGAAAAAAATGCTGGTGGTGAAAAATGCAAAAACCACAAACACATCAAAATCAAGGAGGCCCATATTCTTAGGAACAAAGAGGAAGGTTCGTAAATGATCTGCTTATAGAAAACATTAATTCTGGGATGTTGTCCTCTTTACTCTTAGGCCCCTGTCACTTCAGGTCACATAGCTTAGATTGCTTTTCAGCTAGAAACAGCAAATAATACCCTTGCAAGGACTCTGAACAATGTTATAGAAATTCAACTGTTTCCTAGTTTTATTTTTATAACTATTAAAGCATAGTTTAACTATTACAGGAATAGCAGTTCCTTATAAATGGCAATAACTTCTCTCCAGACATGCAGTGCTAAAGATTCTGTTCATTGATACACAAAAGGTTCTTCATGACCAAGTGTTTTATTTGTTAGAATTTAATCCAAATCATGGCAGGCCGCTAATTGTTCAACAAAATATATTTCCTCTTCTCCCTGGACACAGAATCTGACTCTGCTTCCCAGCTGCCCTTGTAGTTAGATTGGGCCATAAGACAGTTCTAGACATTGGAGTGGAAGTAGAAGGATGTTTGCCACTTGGAGGCCTGAAAGTGACAGAATGACTTTGGAAACTATGTGTTTGTTGTTCATGAAGCTGGAAATGCCCTTGGCCTGGTATCTAGGGAGAGCTGGTCTACCAACTATTCACCTGCTCATCAAAAGATGAACTGTGACCAAGATAGAAACTTTTATGGTTCTGTGTCATTACATGTTTGAGACTATTACTGCAGCCTATGCTAACACTTACAAAGTTTTTTTTCAGTCTTACTTTTTCTATTCACTTATGATTTTGTAGCTCAATTGTAAATTTCAAAGATCTATTATTGTGTTTGTAATATGTCTTTGAATTACAGGTTCTCAGAAGCACCATAAAACAGAGATGAGTTAATATTAAGTAACAAGTACTTAATATAGAAAAGATAATTGTAAGAAAGTATAAGTGACAGGCAAATATATCTATTTTCCCCAAATTTAGTTCTTGGCTCATAGTATGTATAAAATAAATGTCTGTTGTTTCATCAATAAATGAGCCTCCTTTCCAAGCTCCAGACTGATATTTCAGTTGCCCATGGGCCATTTCTGAACAGCTCTCCTACAGGTACATCCACAGAACATTTTCAAAACTAAAATAATCTTCCCTGAGAGCCTCTGCCTACTTTCCCTCTACCAAGATACCATTGTGCTCCTCACTCTCCTGTTTTTATCAGTGGTACCCTTGGAATTGGCCTCTGTTGACTTACATAGACAAAGAGTTGCCTCATCTTCTAAGTTTTATTTCCCAAATATCTTCCCTCCTTTAAGCCCACTTTCTCCACTGTATCAAAGGGTGCTGAGACAAGCTCCAGTTTCCTTCACGTCTAAATTGACTCCATGTGCCAGTAGTTCTCATACTTCTGGTTTTCTCACCAATAACATTTCAAAAAGAGTGTTTTAAGGACCAACATAGGCTCGCCAACTTTTAATTTTGTAAGATAAAAACATTCTTTAAAAAATGTATTCTTATGCATGGGTAATATTCCTCTGTGTGTCTGTGTATCTCACATTCTTTATCTATCCATCAGTGGACACTTAGATTGTTTCCATGTCTTGGCTCTTGTAAATAATGCTTCAATGAACATGGCCATTTATTATTTACTTTTCTATAGACTATTTTTAAAAGTACTGTAGGGAGGACTCAACGTCAGAATATAAAAGACTCCTTTACATTAAATAGGTTTAATTTTATGCAAACACTACAATATCTAAGATTTTCTACTCAAATACTTGAAAACTTCTCTGGACCAGCACTGGCCCTGAGGTCCTGATATCCTCTGATGGCCAAATGAATGCTCCAGTCATAGATCTCCTTCCTTCTCCTTCCAGAGCCTCTCTGGTTCCCAGTGGTCTACCCTTCCCTCCCCCAACCTGATATTTAAACTCCCAACAAGGAGACCCCACATTACGTTCCCACTGTTATTTCTAATTTCCAGATAAATTGGACCTTCTGCTATTCCCTTTTTTTCTATCTTTGACTATGTGATTCTCCCAGCTTATATACCCTTTCTTTTTTTCCCCCTAGTCAAAATTTAAGACTGAATTTGACACCATTGCCTTCATGAAACCTTTTTTGATCTACCCAAACATCTTTCCTCTCCTTGACTTTTCATAACACTATAAAGGGTAGCAATAGGGCCATTTACTTCTGTGTACTGTTTGTTTACCCATCTCAAAAATAAATCCTTGAAGCTAAGAATAATGGTTAACATATTTTTGTTATCCCTGCATTATTTGAACATTAAATATTCAATATATATTTAATGACTAAATAAATGCTTTGAACCTAGTGGGCACCCTAATTTAAAAAGTCCCTTTGAAGCATTAAATAACTTTAATGTCAAGTAAATAGCAATAGGATATTGGGGAAACAGGGATTGCCAAATAACTTCTTTATTCTTTCCAACATGAAGGAAACAAAGTCTTGTTTCTATGACCGTAACACAGAAGCTTTTCTACTATAAAAAATTTATTTTAGGCTCCTACCCAGGAATTTTCTTGTCTTTCAATTTAGGCTCCTACCCAGGGATTGAATTGTGTTGAAAAGGCAATTTGTTGGAGAGATGGGAATTATAGAGCTTCCTAACTCTTAATTTTGTGTCTAAACCAATTTTAGTGAAGGCACATAATATTTATTCCTTATAGTTTTACATTCATCAAAAAGCAAAAAGGAATGAGATGACAAAGCTCAAAAGACTCAAAATCATAAAACTTCTAGAAGAAAACATAGGGGGTAAACTCCTTGCCATTGGTCTTGGCAATAACTTTTTTGGATTTGACACCAAAAGCAAAGGCAATGAAAGCAAAAATAAACAAGTGGGGCTACATCAAACTAAAATCAGCACAGCAAAGAAAACCATCAACAAAATGAAAAGGCAGCCTATGGGATGGGAGAAAATATTTGCAAATCATGTTATCTGATGAGGGTTAATATCCAAAATATATTTAAAAATTCATACAATTCAATAGCAAAGAAACAATCCAATTTAAAAATGGGCAGAGGAACTGGATAATCATTTTTTCGAAGAAGACATATAAATGGCCAACAGGTACATGAAAAGGTACTTAACATCATTGATAATCAGGGAATTGCAAATCAGAACCACAATGAGATATCACCTCACACCTGTTAGAATGATTTTTATCAAAAAGAAATAACAAGTGCTGGCAAGGATTTGAAGGGAACTCTTGTGCACTGTTGGTGAGAACGTAAATTGGTACAGCCACTGTAGAAAGTGGTATGGTCATTCCTCAAAAAATTTAAAATAGAACTACTATGATCCAGCAACTCCACTTTTGGATATATAGCTGAAGGAAATGAAATCACTATCTTGAAAATATATCTGCACCCCCATTTTCATTGCAGCCCTATTTACAATAGCCAAGAGATGAAAATAACCCAAGTGTCCATTGACAGATGAATGGATAAGGAAAATGTGAGATATCTATATATCTATCTATATCTCAGTCATAAAGAAGAAGGAAATTCTGCAATTTGTAACAGCATGGATGGCCTTTGATGGCATCATGCTAAGTGAAGTAAGTCAGACAGAGAAAGACAAATACTATATGAACTCACTTTTATGTAGAATTCAAAAAAACCAAGCTCATAACTATAGAGAACAGATTGATGGTTGCCAGAGGCAGCGAGTAGAGAGTAGGTAAAATGGATGAAAGTGGTCAAATAATTTCTCATCACAAGAAAAAAGAATTTAACTATGTGAGGTGATGAATGTTAACTAAAGTTATCATGGTAATCATTTCACAATATATACATATATCAAATTGTGTTGTACACCTAAAACATACAACATTATAGATCAAGTATATCTCAATAAAACTGGAAAAAAAATTTAAAGAAGAAATGAAAAGACAAAGCTCATCATTTCACTCTTATTTAATAACTGAAGGAAATCTGAGCACTTGAACTTCCATTTTCTATCTTTGACTAAGAAATCTAACATTTCTTTCTGTAGTGGTCTGTGAAATATGAAAATCGATATGTAATTGTTTTAGTTTTACTCCAATTACATGGATAGAAAAATTTAAAAAGATTAGGATGTATATATTTTATTAAGCTATTAACCTTTTAAAAGGCATGAAAATAAAAGGCAGAACCCTACAGAAATACAGGATTTTCAACTTGGAATTTGAATTAGAGTGGGTGCATGTGGTAAGAGGCTTTTTATGTTTAGCCTGGCACTACAGCTTGAGTTGAGAAAAACATAATGGTTCCTTAAATTCATTCTTTTTAAAATATGAATCTCTTGACTTTCAGCTCTATTTATGATTGAGTACCTAACACTGGACTAACCTTGCTGCTGTAAACAAAAATAAAAGCTAGGGAAATTGTGTAAAACAACAATTGCAGGCACTGGACAACAACCAAGGCAGGCTTATTGCTCTTTAGAAAAGGGAAGCACGCGAGGCCAGCCTCACATTCATCTCAGCATAGGGATACAGAGCCCAAGCAGAGAACAGCAATCTATGGGCAGAGGAAACATCAGAGTTTAGGTCTACTAAGATAGCTGGGTTTGGAGCGCAAGGTCCCATATAGGCTGGAGCTGCAAAGAAGGAGCCCTCTTAAACTGCATAAAAATTTCCCTTGGGTGCTTGACCCACTATTAAGATATATATGAGCAGGGCAAGACTCCAAGAGACATAGCAGAGAACAGCGTGTGGAAGACTGAGAGCTGAACAGAGATTTCAGAGGTTGCACAACAATGGGAAGACATAAGACGTTAGGCCCAGCTTAATGTGGAATGTATAAACCTTCATGAATAACTAGGCACTTAATGGAGACCACAGAAAGGCCACATCCTAGGATTAAGGACCATGAACTAGCAGTATTACACAATAAGAGTAAGGACTAAACTTAAATAGACACTTACTTCCAGAACCCAGAGGAAGGCAATATAATCTAGAGCCTCTTCACTGTATTAACCACTATATTAACTAGCAGACAAATAAACAAAAAATAACCACCCACCAAAAAAAACCCCACTGGGCATGCAAAGAAAACAAACAAACAAAAAACAAATTACCATGAGGTAAAACAGTAAAAGAAGCAGACCCAGAGATGATTCAGATTAGAGTTATCTGATTAAAAACTTCAAAATAATTGTAATTGTTATGTTAAAGAAACTGGAGGAAAGAATGGACAAAATGGATGAAAAGACAGTAATTCAGTGGAGAATATGAGTTTATAAATAGGAATCAAATGGCCATTCTAGAAATGCAAGTTGAAATACCTGAATTCAAAAACTATTTGAATGATTGCTACACCAATCTAGACTCAAGTTAATCACAGAAAATATTTAAACTGAACACAGAAAGAAAAAATGAAATAGAACAAAGTACGAGAAAAATGTGGAGCACAGATAAAAGGTCTAATACACAATTAATTTGAGTCCCAGAAGGAGAGGAGAGAGAGACAGATATCAACAATATTTAAAGAATGATGGCTGAGAATTTTCATACTCTTAACGAGTGATAAAGCTCACAGATTCAAACATCTTCACCAACATCAAGCAGCATAATAAAACCAAACCTAAGCACGCCATAGTCAAACTTCTGAGAACTTAAAATTAAAAGAAAATATTTAAAGCAGCCAGAAAAAAAGATATAATATCTCTTAAGAAAAGAATAAAGATAATAGTTGATACTTTAATAAAAATTTATGGAAGCTGGAAGGCAATGGAATAACATCTTCAAACAACCAAAAGGAAAAAAGAACTGCCAACCCAAATTTCTATACTGAAAAAAAAAAAAGTAAAAAAAAAAAATGTCCTTGGACAAATAAGAGCTGTAAAATCGCATTCTTAACAAGCTAACATGGTAATAAGTTATAAAGGAACTTATTCAGGTTAAAGGTAAATGATCCCATATCATCACACTGAGTAAATGAAACACTATTGACTATTAAAACAATGATCGTAACAAATATGTGTGGAGTTATAACATAGGGAATAAAATCTATAATAAAATCAATAAAAATATGTAGGTAGGGATAAATGGAGATAAACTGTTGTAAGATGCTTGCATTATTTGTTACAATGACAAGTACACTGTAATAAGTTAAGAACACATTTTGTAAATTCTAGGACTAACTGTTAAAAGACTGATACTAAAAGGAAAACAAAAAAAGATAAAATGGAATATTAAAATATTCAATTAATAAAAAAGAAGGGAGGATGAAACAACAGATGGGAAAAAACAGGAAACAATTAGCAAAACAGTAGATTTAGCTGCAACTTATTTATTTCAAAATGACAGTGAACGTAAAGAAACAAAATTCCCAATTAAAAACATAGATTGTTAGATTTTTTTAAAGACCTAATTATATGCTGCCTACAAGAAACACATCAAAATATGAAAACGCAAATAAGTTTAGTATGAAATGATGAATCAAATGTGTCATTTAAACAACTAACCAAAGAAAGCAAATATTGTTAGATCAGAAAAAGTAAACTTTAATACAAGAAGCTATTACTTGAAATAAAGAGGGAAATTCCATACTGATAAAAGAGCTAACTCAATAGAGAGCAACAACAATGCTTAACTGATACGCACCTAAGAACGTAGCTCTAAAATGCTTAAAGCAGCAGCTGACAGAATAAAAGGATAAATCCACAATTATATTTGAAGCATTCAACACAGCTTTCCCAGTAACTTATAGAACAACCAGAAAATTAAAATATAAAACATCTAAATAACACTATCAGCCAATTTTACCTACTTAGTATTTATAGCATACTATACCCAAAGGTATAAATACACATTCTTTTCAAGTACACATGTAACATTTATCAAATAAAACATGACTTGGTCCATAAAGCAAGTTTCAACAAATTCCAAAAGTCAAAAGTCATATAGTATATTCTTTCTGACCACCATAGAATTAAATTTGTCCTCACTATCAGAACTATAACTTAAAAATCTCAAAGTATTTAGAAATTAAAGAACAAATTTCAAAAATAATCCATGGGTCAAAGAAATAATTACAATGGAAATTATAAAATATTCTGAGCTGACTATAATGAAAATGCAACCTATCAAAACTTGCAAAATGCAGCCAAAGCAGTATTCAGAAATAAATTTATAGATCTAAAGGTATATATTAGAACAGAATAATGGTTGTAAATCAATGATGTAAGCTTTCAGTGCAAGAAGTTAGGAAAAGAACCTCAAAGAAAATCCAAAAGCAGCAGAAGGAAGGAAATAACAACAAAAAAGCAGAAATCAATGAAATAGAATACACACATGCAGTAGAGTATAACCACAGAGTCAAAAATTATTTTTTGAAATTAATAAAATTAAAAAATCCTAGCAAATCTGAATAAGAAAACAGAGAAAACACAAAATACCAATATCAAGAATGAGATTCTATAAATAACTTTATACCAAATATATGAATACTTAATGAATGGACAAATTCCTTAAAAATGACAATTTACCAAAATATAATAAAGAAGAAATAGAAAATCTGAATAGTCCTATATCTATCAAATAAATTGAAACTGTTCTAACAAAACTTTCCATAAGTAAACTCCAAGTACAGATGGCTTCACTGGTGAATTCTATCGCATATTTAATAAAGAAAAGATACTAATTTTACAAAAATTATTTCAGTAAAAGATAACATTGCCTAATGCATTTATGAGGCCTGCATAACCTGTATATAAAACTTGACAAAGACATTACAAAAAAAGAAAATTACAGACCAATGTCTTTATGAACATAGGTACAATAATCCTAAACAAAATTTAGCAAATGAGATTTATTCTAGGGTAGCAAAGGCAGTTTAACTTTAGAAAATCAACTAATGAAATTTGCCACAATAGTAAAGTAAAGGTGAAAGCCCATACCATTCTCTCAGTAGATTCAGAGAAAGCATTTGATAAAAATGAACACCAGTTCAAAATGAAAACAACTGAAGCTGGGATGGCAGGTAACTTCCTCAATCTAATAAAGAGTATCTAAGAAAATCCCCTAGATAACATTATACCATATGGTGAAATATTGAAAAATATAGCCCTAAAATCAGAAAAAGGCAAGGATCCTCACTATCACCACTTCTATTTGACATTGTATTAGAAGTCCTAGCCAGTGTGATAAAATAAGAGAAAGAAGTATACAGTGAAAAAGATTCAAGTAAAACTGTCTTTACTACAGACAATATTGTTGTTTACATTGAAAAAACATTTTAATCGATAGAAAAAAACACTAAGACTGAAAAGTGAATTCAAAAACATTGCATAATAGAAGTTTAATATACAAAAATCAACTGTATTTGCATATGTTACCAACAATTTTTTAAATGAACTTAAAAAAATACACTTATAATGATATTCAAAAACAAAATATTTAGGAATAAATTTGATAAAAAGATCTGTAAGACATTTATTTATACTGCCAACTATAAATCATTGTGAGAAAATTTAGCAAATGAATGGATATACATAATATTTATGGAATAGAGAAGTTGATATTATTTTAAAGTGGCTATAGTATCAATTTGACCTATAGATTTACCATAATGCTAATCAAAACCCCAAGCAGCATTTTGCAGCTAATCAACAGGCTGTTTCTAAAATTTATATGGAAACCCAAAAGACCTAGCAAAACTATCTTGAAAAGAATAAAAGTAGAGGACTTACATCACTTGATTATAATGCTACAATAATCAAGTACAGTGAGGGTATTAGTGTATTGGTAGACTACAGGTCAATAAAACAGAACAGAAAGTACAGAAATAAATGCATACATGTACAACAATTACGTTTTGACAAAAGATTCAGGTAATTAATTCATCAGGAAATGAAGATCTTTTTTAACAAAAAGTACTGGCACAGCTGGATATCTGTATGGGAAAAACTTTGGCTTTCGTCTCACAACATACACAAAAATTAATTTGAGATTGATCAGGGACATAAACATAAAATCTAAACCTTCAAAGCTTTTAAAAGAAAACATAGGCAAATATCTTCATGAATTTGGGGGAAGCAAGTATTTCGTAAGGGACACAAAAAAATTAAAAACTAATAATTTAATTGTAATTATTAAAATTTAAAAAGCTATAAAATTAAAAACTCATAAATTGGACTTTATAAAAAGTAAAAATTTCTGGTCATCAACATCATTAAAAAAATAAAAAGGCAAGCCATGGAAGGGCTGAATACATTTCTCAATATATCCATTTATAAAGGATTTGGATCCAGAATGAATAAAGAACACAAATCAATGAGGGAAACACAAAAAGCTCTATAAATGGGCAAAACCCTCAAATAGACAGTATACAAAAGAACATGTACAAATGGCCAATAAGCACATAAAAGGAGCTCTACACTATTAGTCATCAGAGAATCCAAATTAAAAACATGAGATACCATGTCATACCCTTTAGAATAACTAAAATTTAAAGGAATGACAATAGTTTCACATCCTTTCCTCTTTCCTGTCCTTCTTCCCTTCCATTCTCTTCCCAAATGATTCAATCCTAGAGCCATTACGTTGAACAGAACAAGATAGGTGTCACATGATAGAGGTTTGGGTTAGAACATCTATCAGAACTCTAACAGGGTGAGGGGGTGACTGTGGTCAGGGACAGTCCAACATGGCATATTGAAGCATAAACAGGGTGAGACAGGTGTTCACACAGAGGAAAGCCCAGTGTTAGATGTCTGAGCCTGAACAGGAGAGCAGAGTCCCTAAGGGAGATGGCCCAACATGGGGAGTTGAGCTGAGTGAGAAGGCTGTCGACATGATGATGGCCCAGCATGGAGAGCCTAAGTGGACTGAGGAGGCATCCTCTTGGACAGGAGGCTCAAAGCAGGTTTTCAGAATGTGAACACAGAAAGGTGGGTGTCCTGGTAGAAGAGCGATATGGAGTGGAGTGTCAGTAAGCATATGGAGGATGACCACATTGGGGAGGGGATGGCAGTGGGCATGGGAGATTGAATATATTCAGCAAGTGATTAAATAAGTAAATATAATAAGTATAACACATGTCAGAGAAAGGAGCTACACATATGGAAAGGGGAAAAACTAAAGTGAACCCAATGAGTAGGACTGGAATTGGAAGTATTGGTGTAGATTCATGGTTTTCAATACATGGAGAGAGGTATAGAAATAAATACAGATGTAAATGTATGTGTTTGGTGTGTGTGTGTATGTGTATATCCACCCATATATTCCCTAATTCTTTCCTGAGAGAGGCACTAGGAGCAGTGATATACCAATAACAATAAGCACACCATTACCTAAATCCGGGTTTCTAAACACCATTTTTCACTAAAAGAAACTAAGCCTCCTTGGAGAAATGGATGATTCTAGGGCTGGGCAGGAAAAGTACAACATGATCTTGGATATTCCTGTGCCAGAAAGCAAATAATTGTTCCAAGAATGTTAGAGACATGTAAAAAGGACACAAAAGCCAGCCTGTAGCATCAAATCTGGTATAATTTGACTATCAAAATAATGATAGTAATGGATTATTCCCCACTGAAGAACATGAGAAATCATGAGTATACACAGATATCAATTAATACATAAACAAATTAAAAGTTTAGGAAGCAATGGAATGGTTACCTAATCTCAGAATACCGCCCCACAAAAGTATTAATTACAATAGGAAAAGATTAAGCCTTGCAGACACCGCCTTATTTAAATGATCAAAGTGAACAACATCGGTAAGAGGACAAATTAGATTCATGTGCTTTTATGACAATCTTGCCAAAGATGCATAACCTTAATGTAATTATTAAAAAAAATCAGACAAACCAAAATTTGGGGCCATTCTACAATATAATTGGCTTAGACATTTCAAAATTTTAAAAAGGGAAACCTGAGAACAGTTCCAGTTTGATGGAGAATAAAGAAATTTGATAATTAAATGCCTCATATACTTTTTGAATTGGATCCTTTTACTAGAAGAGACATTGCTGGGACAACTGTTAAAGCTTGAATTAGTGTCTGAGAGTTAGATGGTTGTAATGCACAAATATTAACTTCCTAATTTTGATGGTTATATAGAAGAATGTCCTTGTTTATATGTACTCATTAAAGAATTATGGGGAGATGGGACATCAGGTTGGCAACTTATTTTTAAAATGATGACAGAAAAAATGTTCTTTTTACTGTTACTTGTAACTTTTGTGATTCTGTCAAAAAAATTTTTTAAATTAAATTATAATCTCTCACACAAAATATCAAATGTTGGTGAGGCTGTGGAGCAGCTGTTCCACACTGTTGGTGGGAGGTTAAATAGTAAACCACTTTGGAAAAATGCGTGTCTGTTTCTTATAAAATTAAAGTTCTACCACCCTATGACCCAGTAATTCCACTCTTAAAAATGTCCACAAAAGGATTTGTCCAGAGTGTTCTTAGCAGGTATATTTGACAAAGCCCCCAAACTAGAAAGAACCCAAATGACCATCAATCAGTGAATGGATAAATAGATTGTTGTTTATCCATACAATAGATGCTATTCAGCAATTAATAGGAACGAACTGCAGATATACAGAACAACATGGATGAATCTCAAAATAATTATGTTGAGTGAAAGAAGCCAGACACAGATGAGTTTATGTTTATGATTCCATTATATGAAGTTCAAGGACAATCAAAACTAAACTATAGAAATTAGAATAGTAGTTGCTTTGGGGGAATGGAGATTGACTGGAAAAAGGCCAGAGAGAATTTTGTGGGTGCAGAACTGTTTTATATCTTGATTGGTTGGTGGTTACATGAGTGCATATATATTAAAACTCATCAAACTGTATACTTAATATCTGTGCTTATTATTCTTGTAAATTATACCTCAATTTAAAAAGCTTTGTGATCTACGGCGGCTGCTGCAGAACAGCCAGGAGGAGAGTGAAAAAAAACAAAAATAAAATAAAAAGCTTTAAAAAATTAAAAATTGTCTATGGCCATGTCACCCTGAATAAGCCCGATCCCATCTGATCTCGGAAGCTGAGCAGGGTCGGGCCTGGTTAGTACTTGAATGGGAGACCACCTAGGAAGACGGGGTGCTGTAGGCATAAAATAAAATAAAATAAAATAAAAATAAAAATAAATAAAAAATAAAAAAATTTAAAATTCACTAAATCATCAGCAGTGGTTTTCTCTAGAGGGTAGATTCTTTCACTTTCCACATTATGTATGTATTTCTGAGGTGTTTGAACTTTTTTCAACAAGCATATCTTAATTATTACACAATTATTACACAAAGACAATTTCTCTAAAGGGTGCTCAAGTAAGTAGTTATTTTAGAAAAAAAATTAAGTTAGATCTTCTTTTAATAGATACCAAAAGAAAAAAAAGTTCAAGAAAGTTGAAGAGTTGATATATACAATCAAGTCATAATTGTTAATTAAGCCATAAATAATAGAAAGTAAAAGTTAATATTTACTCGATTTCTGAATGACAAATAAACTTTCATGCTTAAAACAATGTGAGGAATCTAAAGGAACAGATTTTTGCTGCATAAAAATATTGATGTATAATAAAACAAAAATTAAGTGCAACAGGAAGTTGGGGGATTTATAAAAATATAATATTTGACAGATTTATAGGCAAAGTATGTGAATTCTAGAAAGGAAATAAGAATGGAGGGAAGGAAGAAGGGAGAGAAAGGAAAAAAGAAGGAAAGAAAAAAAGAGTGGAGAGGGGAGGTGTGAAGGGGAGGGAGGGGAGGAGATGGGAGGGAAGTTAGGAAGAAAGAAAAGGAAGGGAGGGGACAAAAATGGCTAATCAACAAGTGAATAAAAAGTAAACCTGAAACTTTACCTACCAAATTAGCAAACTTTTTTTATAGTAGTTGAGAACAGTCATAGAATGGCAAGACAAATTCTTGGTCATTACCTGTAGGAGTGTAAAATTGTCACATTTTTGGAAACAAATCTAGCAATATGTCTTTAATATGTTTATATTCTTTGAACCAGAATGGCACTTTTTGGAATGTGTCTAAAGGAAGTAAAAAAAAAAGTCGCTCTTTTCCGGATTATTCATAGTAGTCAAAATAATAAAAATAACCTAAATAATAACGATGGGACTAATTCGTTAAATCACGAGACAGCTGTTTGGTGGATTATTCTACCTTTAAATAGTATGTACAATGAGTTTTTAATGACGCGTTTTTCTTTTTTATGCTTTTTGAAATGATCATGATAAATTAAAGATAGTATGGCTGGTCTCCAGTTTGGCTCCTAAACAGACATTCTTGGTTGGTGAAAAAACGCTGTCGGTCTCTAGACATACCACATTTCCACCCCCTTTCACTGCATTTCAAATATATTAAACGTTAAATGGTACCTCTGCCCCCATACACGTGTATTGCTCAGCGTTCGTTCAGGAAAACTCAAGCCACTCTACGTCTTTTGGGTACAAAAGGTTTAATACAGCAAAAGGGGCTTACATGATTGTTGGGAGAGCCGAGAGAGCGGACCTTAGGGCAGCTGCTGCGAAGGTAGAAGTGAACGCTGGAAGACTCAGCCTGGAGCGGGTGGCTCCCGAGAACTTGCTGGGAAGCCTCGGTGACTCTCACATCTGTGCAGCATCTGGCTGTCACCATCTCTGGAGAATAATAGGTTCCTTTTTCCTTCTGCCTTCCAAATTCACCCCAAATTCCTTGCATGCAAACTGCAACCTGGAGGGGGGAGCATTCTGGGAAATGTAGTTCTCTGCTGCTCTGAAATGCGTAGGAGAGGGTGCGAGTGATGCTGAGTGCTAGGTCTGAAAATCAGTCCCATACTTACCTGTCAGAGTCAGTCAGGCAAGTAGTCAGGAGGCCACAGTATTAGGGTTGAATAGAAAAATAATCTTGATTATAGATAACAGAGATTGTATTATAAATTTTATTATTAAAATAATTCATTTTCACATGTGTGGCATTCTCAATTTATTTGTAACAAATTTGCAAATCAAAACAGAAGACAAAGCTATAGGATTTGAACGAAGTTATAGAATCTTTTTAAGAAAGTTTAGAAAATGACAATATTTAAAAACTGGTCACTTGAAACCCTCATACACTGGTAGGAATGTAAACTAGCGCAGCTGCTTTGGGAAACAGTCTGGCAGTTCCTCTAGCATGTTTCTTTTAGGGGTGATAAAACTGTTCTAAAATTAGATAGTGGTGATAGTTGTACAACTCTTTGAATACACTAAAAATCTTTGAATTGTACACTTTTAAAATAGTGGTAAAATATACATAAAATAAAATTTATCATCTTAACAATTTTAAGTGTATGGTTCAGTGGCATTAAGTATATTTACATTGTTGTGCAACCACCACCACCATCCATCCCCAGAACTCTTTTCATCTTGAAAAACTAAAACTCCATACCCCATTAAACAATAACTTTCCATTCCCTCCTCTTCCCAGCCTTTGGCAACTACTGTTCTACTTTCTGCCTCTGTGAATTTGACTACTCTAGGGTACCTCATATAAGTGGACTCATACTTTGTCTTTTAGTGACTGGCTTATTTCACTGAGTATAATGTCCTTAAGGTTCATCCATGCTGAAGTATGTGTCAGAATTTCCTTCCTTTTAAAGGCAAGATAACGCTCCATTGTATGTATATACCACACTTTGTTTATCCATTCATCTATTGATAGACACTTAGGTTGCTTCTACCATTTGGTTATTGTGAATAATGTTATGAACATAGGTGTTCAAATAGATTTCAAGACCCTGCTTTCAATACTTTTGGGTATGTACCTAGTAGTGGAATTGTTGGGTCATATAGACATTCTATTTTTATTTTTTCGAGGACTTGCCATACTGTTTTCATAGTGGCTGAAATTTCACATTCTCACAAGCAATGCATATGAGTTCCAGTTTCTCCCCAGCCTTGCCAGCACTTGTTATTTTCTGTTTTAAAGAAATTCTTTTTTATGACAATCATCTTAAAGAGTATAAAATGGTACCTCATTGTGGTAGAGAATTTTTTTTCCACAAATTTGCATGTCATCTTTACACAGGGGCCATGCTCATTTTCTCTGTATCATTCCAATTTTGGTATGTGTGCTGCTGAAGCAAGCACTCATTGTGGTTTTGATTTGCATTTTGAATTCTTAACTTTTAAAGGGTGAATTTTATGGTATGTGAATTATATCTCAATTTAAAAAGCTATTAATTGAGAGACCCTAGTAGCCCTGAACATACCTAATCCCCAGATTTTAGTTTCTAAATGTCTTTCTTCACTAAGGGGACCCAATCTAGGACAGAGAAAGTATGGGGTGAGCCTGTGACATTTCATTGTGCTGGAAAGCAAAGAAGTGCTCAAATAATGATGGGATATGTCTAAAAGACATTGGCCAAATTTGGGACAATCCAAGCATCAAAATGAATGACTGTAATTGACTGCAATATATTCTATAAATAACAATCAATGAATTCATGGTAATCACAAGGAGAAAAAGAGAGAAAAGTGATTATAGAAGAGTACTAGTGAATAGATGTAAAAGAAAAGAGAATTTAAAAACCACCATTTTGCAACTGCTAATGAAATAATTGGCTCAAATAAAGATCGGTCATAGATGCTACAGCCATTAAGTGAACAATTATTAGGAAACCAAATATTCACATGGTATCGTCTACTAAAACACTCATTGATTGCAAATGAAAACATATACCTTCGCAATGGGGAAATCTGGCAAACACTACTGTCAACAAGTGATCAAATTCAACATCACCAATTATAGAAAAACTAGATATATGTGTTTCCTAATATGACACAATATCACACACACGACATCAACTATTACATATTCTTACTAAAACATGTGGTCTGAATGTAATCAAGCGTCTCTAGATAGGATCTTCTTTTCTCAGGAATTCAGAGGATAATGGGACAAGCTAAAGGACACCAGGTAGGACATTCTATAAGGCAATTAACTTGAAATCTTAAAAAATTTAATACCATAAAAAAAGCAGCAGCAGCATAGAGACTGCTGTAGATTAAAAGACACTCTAGAGGCCTAATTAAACAATAATAACAACAAAATACCATACCTGTGCAGTAAGGTCCTCCTGCTGGCTACATATAGATTTTGTAAATTGATGCTAAAATGATTAGGTACATTATTTATCATGCTTCAGTGATAATCTAAAATATTTATTGTTAATACTATTTAATGAATGGAAAATTTTATTGAAATCTTTCATATTCCCTCCCCTACAGAAAAAGATATCATAATCACATAAATGACTGTCCACGAAAGCATATAATATAGCATGTGCTTCAAGATATTTGTATGATTTATCATTAAATCACAGATTCAGCCCGGAAGAAAACAGAAATGTATGGAATAATTTTTCATTTCACTAGGTATGCAAAAACCTGTTATTGTCATTAACTGTAGTATGGGCCACTCCATACGTAATATTTCTAGACAAAATTAAGCTTTTAAAATAGCACTGTCTAAAAGAAATATAATGCAAGCCACAAATGTGAGCCCCAAATTTTATATTTTCTAACAATCATATTAAAAAGTAAAAAGAAACAGGTAAAATTTTAATAACATATTTAACTCAATACATTCAAAGCATCATCATTTCAATAAGTAATCAATATAAAAGTTAACCTCCTTCACTGTACTATTTTTGAAATCTGGTGTATAATTTACACTTTTCAGCACATTTCAATTTGAACTGGCCACATTTCATATATTCAATATTGGCTTATATGTTGGAAAGTGCAGATCTAGAATACAAATACTGAACTACTGAATCTAAATAAAATGAGTTTTAAGTGCTATAGATGAACAGCATCAAATACAAAATGTTTAAAAGTGAACTTTCCTAATATATACTTTTGATTTGCTTTTGCACTAGAATTTTTTTCAGGGATGAAAAACTAAGCTGAAAAATTCCGTTTACCTACCAAGTGACTAACATTTTTGCATTTAGGATAAAAAAGTGGAGATAACAGTTGGTAGAGGAAAAGAACCTTCAATTTTACATATATGCATTACAAATCATTAAACACTGAATTAGCTTATAATACAGTTTGCTTACCATAAGTGTCTGAATGCGAGGGACATAAATATTCCAAATTCTGCCAATTCTCCCTTCAAACCTGCCTTAGCATTTTTCCGTTTAGGTTCTCACTGCCCAAGCCTAAACCAAAGTTCTTTTTCACGGGCACCTGGGCTGGTAGAGAATGCTTCTCTCTGTTTTCTTTGCTTAGGAAGTTGTCCCAGCCCTGCCTCACAGATGCCACCAGATCTGTCTTTCCTTTTCACATTCCTGCTGCACAAATACTCCTGGAGGTGCAGCTCCACCACCTCACTGCGTCCCAGCCATCCTGGATGCAAGGTTTTTATTATCTGGCCGAACCCTGTCTTTCTACCTTGAATGCCACCCACCTTCCCTCAGTATCCCACGCTCAGCCCTGATGTTGCACTTTCTGTCATGCCATTTCCCTCAGCTAAGACATTCACTCCTCCTTCTGTCTAGTTAAGTCCTATCGCCTTTCCCTGCCTGTTGTAAATTTCATTTCTTTCAAGGAAGCTTTGCTGTCTTGACTGTTGGCAGACTACTCTCACCTCCTTCTGCTCATGCTGGGTCACCTGTTGTCTAATGCCACTTACTGTCTCAGGATTTTCCCCATGTGTATCATAAGCTTGCTTGTGAGCCTGCGGTATCAGGTCACGGAGTCTCACATATTATTGCCTCTTTGGCAGCACCCCATGTGGGGCTGAGGAACAATATGCACTCATAGATACTCACAGAACTGCCTTCTCAAGGCTTCTCCACAATTTAGAGATATCTAGAAATTATAAAGACATACATAATGCTTGCATTTGAAAAAAGCGTGAGACCCATGTCACTTCTGCTCATATTTCACTGATCCGAGACCAGCATGATATCACTGGGGTTGGGATATACTCCTTCTTGAGGAATTTCTACAAATTGCAGGGCAAGATATATAATTCTTATCCAGGAAAAAGGAGTCAAATAATCAAGAACAATAATATACTACTAAAGCATATCCAAACAATAAGGGCATTTTCCTACTTAATCACAACCCGTTGTCACCTCTAACAAAATAAACAATAATTCCTTAATATCATTTAATATCCAGTCTATATTTTAAAATTTCCAAATATCTCAAAGCTATATTTAAAATTCACTGTATTCAAACTAGAATCCAACTAAGGACTAATGTAACATGGTTACATGTCTTTACGTCTTTTAAAATCTAGGACAGTCAGGAGCCTCCATTTTTTCATCATGACGTGTTTTGTCAAAATACTAGAATAGTTGTCCTAAAGTATGTTCTACCTGCTGGATTCATTTGACTCCTCATGGTGTCAATTTACCCTGATCTATCTTTGTATTTCTCATAAAATAAAATTAGATCTAAGTAATCAGTTAAACTCAGTTTAAACATTTTTGGAAAGAATATTCATAGATAACACTGTACTGTTCATGTTACATCACACCAGTAAGCATATGTCTTGCTGTCTTACCATGAAGGATAAGATTGATCATTGGGTTAAGGTGCAGACAACCTGATGCTTCCGGTGAAGATTTTTCCCTCTTGGAATTATACCTGTGATGTGAGACTTGAACTATGTATCTCTCCACCAATCTTTCATTCCGAGGCTTTGGCATTCATTGATGAGCCTGCCTAACTTAATTTTTTTTTTGGTTGTAGTAAAATGATTATTTTAATCATTACTTCCAATCATTGGTTAGCTGGCATTCTTGTATAAAGAGTGCTTTCTTCATCATCATGTCTAGTATATATATGAGACAGATAGCCATTAGATTAAAATGAAAACTTTTAGGACCTTATACATTGAGTTTTTCATCTTTTTAAAAATGAATATTATACCATGAACAATTTTCTATATATTTTTTGAAAATAGTTTTGATGATTGTATAATATGAATCATGGTAATGAATGACTATGATGAGTATTAATTTAACAAAAATATACAGGATCTGAGCATTATAAAAGTTTTTCATATTTCCTTGACTTTCATGGCCTTGACATTTTTAAAGATTACAGGGAGAGTATTTTATAGAGTATCAGTCAATTTGAATTTGTCTAATAATTTCTCATGATTAGATTTAGGTTATACATTTAGAATTTCTATCTGGCTCTTTAAAAAAGTTTTCCTATTTCTTCATTGAGATTCTCTGTCTGTTCACTCATTTTGCCCATATATATATACATTTTTTTTTTACAGGTTCTCTATCAAATTTATTATACCTGTTTTAAGATAATTTTCAGCTAATTCCAACATATGAGTCTCTTACGGGTCTACTACTAACCTCTTAATTACAGGTTACACGTTTTGGTTCTTTGAACGTCTAATAAGTTTTAAAAATTGTATATTGGTCATTGTGAATAATATGTTGTAGAAACTCTGGCTTAAATTACCTTCCTTTAAAGAGTATTGCATTTTGTTATGGCAGTAGTTAAATTACTGGCAGATCACCTTGACCCTTGGGGGTTTGGTTTTAGCCTTTGTTAGTTATATTGTTTTGTCCTTGGTCCTCAGATGTGATCTTTACTCCTAAGGGGAGGCCCTCCTAGAAGGTCAGTAGAAAACCAAGGCTATTTACCAAACTCCTCTATTTTGGTTGGACTTAAACACCAAACTTAGACTTCTGAGTCCTAGGCAGCTGCTAAAATCTTAGCTTAGTTCCTTAGCCTTTTTCTTTTTGCTGGGTTTCTTGGAGTCTTGCCCCATGCACACACAATTTAGGAATCAGTCAAGGATTTTAAGAGAAATTTATATGAAATTTTTGGATCTCCTTATTTTGTGGCTTTTTCCTTTCTGGGATTTCCCTACCTCAATTTCCAGTGCCTCGCAATCACTTCCAAAACTCTGACTTCTGTCTTGTTAGCCTAGTAAAACTGCTACTCTCTGCTTGAGCTCTGTTTCCCCAGGCACTGAAGTAAACCATGAAGTACCTTCAGGGGAAAAGCTCATTACATGTGGACATCACCTAGTAAGCATCCCTTTTTCAAGGATAATATCCTTCCCATTTCTCCCTACTTTGGATTTCTCTCCAGTGCCTTCACACAGATATTTTTTACATTTTGTCCAGGATCTATAATTGTTATTGGCAAGAGAGTTAATCTAGTATAGGCTATTCCTCCATTACACGAACTGGAACTGGATAAGTATGTTTTGATTCAAGAGTAGTTAGAATTACAGTAGTAAAGAATTGAAAAGGAGCAAAAAAAAAGAATAGTTAGAATTAACTATAAAGATGAAGTAAATTGAACAAGCAGTATTAATATTTGTGCCTTAATGAGTTCATTTCTGTTTGATACTTTAGGTGTTTATAATGTTTAATAAAATTTAGCATGCTAGGTTTGAGATTCTAAATTATAATGTGTAATTGAATAATTGGTTTAAACTTGCCACTGAATGTTTAAATATCACTTATTCTATAAACAGCATGGGAACAATTAAAGGCTTTTTAGACTCATTATATTTATATTTAACTTATTGAATTTATAAATATTACTTAAATACTTTAGAGAAGTCTTTCTATAAATCAAATATTGAAATACTTAAAAAGGAAACTGACTATATTAAATTTCAAAATTCAATTTGAAGTAATTAAAGCACTTAATTAAATTTGTAAATGGGACCAAAATTAATACAGGCTCCTTATTAATGATTTTTAAAACTTTCTATATTTATAAGAAAAATAAGAGAATAATATTATAAATTGAACCGGGTTTTGTAACTTTAATAAACTGAACAATTAATTTTAAACCAATATTTGAAGTGAGCATTCATTGACATAGATTAAGTGCATGGATCTGGATTCTACAAAACATTATTAAAATTGCTCCAGATCACAATTTATTTAACATCTGTCATCCTCAATTTCTTTTTCTGTAAAATTGGAATAATGATACCTCCTTAAAAGTATATATTTCAATAAATAATATGTTCATAATGTTAATAATGATTAATGATAGCATGTTTTTGAAGGAGTGTTATAGAACAGTTTACACAGTATGAGTCCATTTTTTGGTTAAAAAAAGAAGCTATGCAAACATAGGTATAAAAAAATCTCTAGGAGGCTGTATAGATTACTTTAATTATCACATACAACTATGATTTCTAAATTTTCCACAGTGTAAATATATTATGATAGCTATTTGTTTGTATTTATATGTATTCATATATAAAACTTTTAGTTGTAGTTAATTATTTTGTGGGGTGGGAGTATGAGTAATTTTTACTACTTGTTTCTTAATTTTATTTATTTTCTATGTTAAACAGATATAACACAATCAGAAAAAAAACATATACCTGAGCATTTTAAAGTTAAGAAAAAGACATCTTTCCTTGTTTTACTCTTGCATGGAGATCTTATCGCAAGGGTTCAGGAAATAGAAAGAAATCCTGCTCAGCATCATCCATCAGCACAGACAATAAGTTATTAAAAAATCCTTCTTTAGTTTATTTGCTTTGAGATTGAGGGCAGAATGATTTCCATGCATCCATACTTCCTTCCTGCCTGTAAATGTGGTCTTCCCTCACGCTGTAATGGAGACGTGTGCTTTTGTCTGTCCCAGGTCTCCTGATAGAGTGCGTGTCTGGGGAGACCTTATAAGTTGGAGGGACACTTGTATCCTTTCCTTTTATCCTTTTGCCACCCCCTTTCACTCTTTCGCTTTTCATGTTCTCTTAAAAGACTTTAACCATTCTCAAGGCCTCCCTGATCCCCTTCCTCTCTCAAGTGAGATATCCAAATGTCTTTCAAACTCCTTCCTCTTCCCAGAACCCAGGTCAAACTATTCAAATGTCTACTGGATGTTCCCAATTCAAATTCAGCAAACCAAACACTAAGAGTTTCATAGCCTACAAACAAGATTTTGGTCCTTTTTGTGGACAGCGGTTAATGGGGTCTCCAGCTATTACTTAACCAGACAAGTTAACCTCATATATCGTTTCTTCCCTGAAGTCTTTCCTGAATTTCTCTCTCCCAGAGAATAAACCCTACTTACCTGGGCCATCAGGGCTCCTTGGCACCTTGAGTGCATACCTCTTAAAGCATGTTTCACTTTGGACCAATACTCTTTGCTTAAATTTTTTTGTTTCCGATAAGATTATATTTTCTTTGAAACCGGGGATATATCAGAGTATCCTCAGCACTGACCACAATGCCTATACAATGTTCTCATCACCTGTACTTTGTCTTGAAGCAAAAGCAATGCATTTGAGCCTTAAAAATTTCTCCCCCACTGAGAAGAGGCAATTCTTCTCTACAGAAGAATCCCAAATAATATATGTAGATGCCCCACCTCCTACTCCAAGTATGGTTGGACTCAGTGACTCACTTTCGAAGAATAGCATGTAGGGAGGGAAAAAATAATAACTACAGTATAGAAACTGCAAACACCACCTTCAGCAAGTGATGAAAGTTAACATCAGCAGTAATGTCATGTAGGTATCAGGTACCCCCTGAAAGGATGTGATGAGAAGCATTCTTCTCTTCTGTGTTATTCTTCTCCTAAACCTGTAACCCCAGTTTAACCAAGAGAAAACATTTGACAAATGCAGATTGAGGGATATTTTACAAATACCTTACTTATCCTTCTCAAAATTGTCAAGGTTATTAGAAAACAAAACAAAACAAAACAAGGAAAGGCTTGAGAAACTGTCACAGACCAGAGAAGACTAAGGAGTCATGAAAACTAAAATGTAATGTGCATCCTGGATTGGATCTTGGAACAGAAAAAGGACATTAATGAAAAAACTGGTAAAATCTTACAAAATCTGAAGTTTAGTTAATGATAATGTACCAATGTTGCCTTTTTACTACTAACAAATGCACCATGGTACTTTAAGAAGATAATATTTGGGGAAACAAACTTGATAAACGAAGAGCTCTCTGTACTACATTTGCAACTTTTCTGGAAGTCTAAAATTATTCCAAAATTAGAGTTTATTTTAAAAATCACTCCCCCACATACTACATTCAGTGAAGGCCAAAAGGTCAAATATCTTTATTTGGATATGAATGGAACTCAGTTAGTTAGATGCTATGTGGTAGAATTGAGAAATTAAAGCGACATAATTTGTTTTTATTTTATACTGATTATAATGGTCTGTGGAAGAGAATGTCAATTGCTTGCATATCCATTCTTTACTAACAGACCCATGTTGGCACTCAGTTGAATGGCTACATTTACTGCCTCTCTTGTAGCCTGGGGTGACCCTGTGACTAACCAGAAGGTCAAAGCTATGGACACAGAAGCGTATGGAATTTCCAGAAAATCTACTTCAAAGTAAAGGGAGCTCCCTCCCTCTTTCCTGCTGCTGGTATGGGAATGGGAAGGCCCCGAGGTAGCACACCAGGCTGATGGGAGTCACAAGAGAGCAAGAGCTTAGGTCTCTGATGAAGTCTTGGAGGTGTCACACCTAATCTTCACTGATACGTGATCACACTTCCATTTTTAAAAATTGGAAAAAATTCATAAAAATGAATTCATTTTTTAAAAAGTGGGAAAAAATAAGTGTATATAAAAGAAAATAAAAATGACCTGTAATTCCATCTCCTATAGCCTGTTTTGACATATCCAGTATCATTTATGAGATAAATAGATACATATTCAATAAAAAAAGAACTTCTTAGGATCCTACACACTGAGTTTTCTCTTTTTTAAAAAAACTTAATATTATTTATATATTTATTTCTCGAAAATATTATTTTGATGATTATGTAATACTCGTCATGATGAATGATCATGATGAGTATAATTTGGTGTTATGCAAACTTACGTTCACTTTTCACTTGGGCATTGACTGTGTAACCTCAGGCAAGTTGTGCCATCTCTCTATAAAATGAGAATAAATGGAGAACTTACCATTTAGAATTACTGAGAGGATTAAAAGAGTTAATACATATAAAATCTCTAGCACAGGGCCTGAATCTTAGTAAGTTCTTAATAAATATAAATGATTGTGATTATTATTATCATCCTTTAATCGCTTCCCTCTTGGGCAGTTAACCTGTCAAGGTCTAATTAAGAAATAGAAACCACATGAGAACTTAGAACAGAAGGAATTTAATGCAGAAAACTGGTTACAAAGATCATAGGAAAGCTGACAATGAAAACAGAGGAAATTAAATGACCCAAAGTTTAGAACAGCAGGAAGGCATTACCACTGTTAGGTGTAAGGAGAGAGGGAAAAGGCAGTGCAACAGGAACCCAGGGCTAGGATCACCTGGTAGAAGCCAGAATCAGTGCAGACCTTTCCTGTGGAAGTTAGAACCATGAAGGAAATGCAGCTACTTCTGGAGATGGCACCTGAAGTGAAGACTGCTGGAGAAAATACTCTGGATTCTTCCCTCCTCTCACTTTATAATCTCCTTCCAAGACCTTCTATTGGCCAAACCCACTCAGGGGCCTGGGAAATGGAGTCTTCAGGGATCAGCCTTGAAATGCAGAGCAGTGCAGGGGAAGAGGGTATGGATGAAATGGATCTGATGGAAACAGACCCAAGACTGCTACAATCCACCTCCTTTACTGTTCAACATTCATTCTCACCCTTCCACCCATATTTAACAACTTCAACTTGAAACACCTTTCTCCTACAAATGCTTTCTCCTTCTCTCTGACAGGAGTTACAAATCCCATCAGTCATCATATTCTTCTTAGGTCCAAGCTCACAGGTGAATCTCAGTTCTCCCCATCTAATTTGGATGTGGCTTCTCATAGTCTAGTCAATTCATTGTGAAATTAAACACCAACGACATTCTTCATACAAAATACAAGGGGAAGAGAAGGGAAAAAAGATATCAACGATTAATATGTACATAAAAATATGGATAGATTTTTCAGTTCTCATTTCTATAACTGGTCGCCAGGCTATCATTAATATTTTATCACTGATAAAATATCATTTTATCATTTTTATTTTATTCCACTACCCATTCTAGGCTATTCTGGCCTTCAGTCAGTACCTTAATCAGTTGGGGTTATTTACTTGGTGAAAAATACCTTTATACCTGAATGTTCTGAGTCTTTGTTATTCCATGGCTTTCTTCAGCTACTTTAATCTTTAATTGGGCATGCAATTACTATTTTTCCCTATTCCAAATGGCACCGCAGTGACTCCCCTAGGTCCCAGATATGGTCCTTCCTGTACCAGATGTGTAGCAGAAGCATAATTTTCCCTTGATAATTGATACCAAAAACCCCAGTACAGTTCTCCTTTTTCTACCTATCAATTCAGTGGCCTTTGTAAAAGAGGAATTAAAAAAAAAAACCTCAGATAATTTCTGGTGGTTCTTCAAAACAACAATATATTCCTCACCATTGTCACCTTCTGCTCATGGCCTGAACAGAGGTAAACAACTATACACTTAATTATAAGCATCGTGGCTGAATAAGATGTCCCTCATTTGTGTCTTTCCTCCAACAACAATTTGGCATCCATGGACAAAGGTTCCTTTGTGTGGGAGTTGTGGGATCGAGCACCATACACCAAGGGACCTGGGAGGAGTCTCATCCACCAGTGTATTGAGTAATAAGCACACAGACCTTGGTTCTAGCTGTGGACCCTACAGTGGCTGTGAACTGGTCATAGTCTCTATGGGCCATGGTTTGGGAGCCACTGGAAAACACTATCTTAGATATCCACCCACAAATGAGAAAGCCTTTATGGAAGTTCAGATTTCCAGTGGAGAAGTTCCAGTACACTGCTGGAGCAAAAAATACAACTTTTGGTGTACTGGAGAAAACAACAGGGACAATATGACTTTACCTGAATCACCCTATTTCAAGGTGCATAGTTTAGGGCCAAGAGAGATATTCTCCCATAGGGAAAAGAAAGTGAAAGCATGTGAGTACCTGGCTTCTCTTATTGTGTGAGGTGCTCCCAAAAGAGGCTCATTTCTCTTTCACTGCATCCAGAGTACTGAATCATGAGCTGCATGACTATGGGGCAAGAAGAGGCTGGGAGAGCAGCAAATAAAACTCTCAGAGGTCATTAAAGGGATGCAGATCCTACTAACTGCTCTGTGGACTCCATCAAGGAACCTGCATGCAAGCCACTGGGGACACATTAGTCATGGATCTCTCAACTGGTCCACAGGCACCCACAGTGCTCTGTGCTTCTCACTCCCACCTCTACTATGGCCAGTTCCCTGTGTGCTCCTGATAGTGACAGCAAGCTTTGGCATACGGCTAGCAAGCATGTACAGAAAGACAGTCCTAATCTGCAGACCAGGGAGAGACCACAAACTTGAGCTTTAGCACCACCTTTGGGAAAACAAAAGGGAGGCTGTCAGCATTCAGCCTGGTGCGTTTCAGGATGGAGAGAAGGCATACAAGCTTAAGAATTCTGCCACAAGAGGGAGCAAGAAGAATGGAGCCGATGTCCCCCCAGAAGTTCTGAGAAAGCCTCAGAATCTTTAGGTAGTTTTCTCCCAAAGTCAGTTAGCAAAAACTGGAAGAGGTGACTGCCGCTTCAAAGCAACATAAAACATCAAGAAACATGAAAAATAAAGGAAACAAGATCAACAAGACTGAGTTGGTTTTTTGAAAACATGAGCAAAATTGACAAAATTGCAAACCTTTAACTAGACTATGAAAAAAAAGAGAAGACTCAAATAAATAAAATCAGAAATAAAAAAGAAGGCATTACAACTGGTACCACAGAAGTATAAAGGGTCGTAAGAGAATACTATTAATAATTATACACCAATATATTGGATACCCAGAAGAAATAAATAAATTTCTAGGAAGCATTGAATCAGTAACCAAGAACCTTCCAACAAGAAAAGGCCAGGACCAGATGGTTTTTGTGGTAAATTCCACCAAACAGTTAAAGAAGAATTAATGTAAATTCTTCTCAAACTCTTCCAAAAATACAAGAGAGAACACTCTCAAACTCTTTTCACCAGAGCAGCATTACCCTGATATGTAAGCCAGACAGATACTATAAGAAAAGAAAACTCCAGGCCAATATCCCTCATGAATATGGCACCAAAATTCTTAATAAAATACTAGCAAATCAAATTCAACAGCATCTTAAAACAATCACACACCATGATTAAGTGGTACAGTAAGTCAGATAAAGACAAATACTGTATGATATTATTTATATATGGAATCACCAAATACCAAATTCATAGAAACAGAGCACAATGGTGGTTGCCAGGGGCTGGGGAATGGAGGAAATTGGGAGATGTTGGTCAAAGACACAAACTCTCAGTTATAAGATAAACAAGTTCTGGGGATCTATTATACAGAATGGTGATTGTAGTTAACAATATTGCATTATATGCTTGAAAGTTGCTAGGAGAGTAAATCTTAAATGTTCTTATCACAAAGAAGAAACAGTAATTAGACTAATTGAGGTGTTGACTAATGCTACTCTGGTAATCATTTTGCAATATGGAAGTTATCGAATCAACATATTGTATACCTTAAACTTACACAATGTTATATGTCAATTATATCTCAATAAAACAGGGAAAAAAGTCATCTCAAAAGACTTATTAAAAGTGGTTGTATATGGGGGAAAGAGAATTAAAGAGGAGCTGAAGACAGTAGTGAAAAAAATAGAACAAAAGAGGGGTTTTGCAAGAACAATGTGAAGTATGGCATGAATTGAGGGGAGAATTACCTCCATTTTACGTAGCTGAAGTTTAGAAAAAAACTTTTCTTTTTTTTAAAGGTAGAATTGTAATGTGGCCAAAACAGGCCTAACATCTTATTGAAGCAAAATTCCTAGTAGATAAGGTTCTACTAGTTTCCCTATGTTGTATTTTTTATGAGACAAATTTCTGTGGAAGGGAAATTTCAATTTTCTTAAAATACCTCCCTTATCTTCTTATTGGAATGAAATTTTTTTAACAGAACGCTAATCTTTTTCATTTCTCAAATAGAGATATTTAAAATGCAAATCACCTTGAGAGAGGTAGCCTACAAATTAAATTTACAATAAGGAGTAAATGATTGATATTATATTTCCTTTTTAAGGATGTGTTTGATGGGAAGCAAAATGAAAAGGATTTCAAATTTCTTGAAAGGTTATGGGGATGGAAAAGAGGAGCACAGAGAGGTGCATTAAGGTACCAAAGACAGATTAGCCCTCTCATAATCTTGATTAAAATTAGTGCTCGTAACAAATTTTATTTTGGGGTTGAAACAAGAAAAAGACCTTGCATTCATGGTAATTTAGTTCTTTCGCATTCAAGGTGTACCACAGATAAATTCCCACCTGTTTAATTTTCACTGTGGTTAACAACTATATAAATATTAATTTACTCTCTAAAAATATATTGTATAGGCATACATATTTATGTGATAGACTATTAAAATTCAAAGGGATAATAAACCTACAGTTGAGGATAATGGTTTCCTGGGGTTGGAGGAGGAGAGGGCAAGTGGGAAGAGCATACAGGTAGCTATAAGTTACTAGTGAAGCTCTAGATACTACATGGAAGAATGAATAAATACAATAAAAAAGGTGCATGAATGGACTGATGGTATTGGTGCAATACAAATTAAGTATTATTACTAATCTAATTTTGTGTGTCTGAAATTCGACAGAAAAAAAATAAATAAATTTAGGGCCCAGTGAGGTGAGTGAAATCTGAGGACAGAGATATGTTAGCAGCAACTACCACGAACTCCATCACTTCTACTAGTAGAGATGGCAGCATATGTGATGTTAGACAACACGCTTTCCAGCATCTGTCCTGCACTAATGAGTCAGGCCAGAGCTATTTTGGGAGGCTGGCAGGTTTTGCCATGTCTCTTGTATGGAGTAGACCGCGGCAGTTCTGCATCTAATCTAAATGAGAGAGCCACTGAGACTGGGCCATTGGGTGTCAGTTCTGAAATTTGGTGGGCCAGAGCCCCCCAAAGTGTCACAGTCCCTTGGAGACCATTGCAGGGTACATCTGGGAGAAAGCTAAGAGAGATCTTCAATACTCTCACCACAAAAAAAGAAATGGGCCATCTCATGAGGCAGGGAGGGAGCTATTGAGGAGGTAGTGAGGAGGGCAGTCCTTCCATGTGGAGCCCTCCTCAGAGGTGTTTATTATACAGGAGAAGCCTACAGCAGGAGGGGGAGGGGTCCATCTCAGCTGTCAGGTGTCTTCTTGGGGCATGTGGCAGGTGCTGTGGGGGGAGGAATGACCAGGCTCACAGCTTCTAGCTCTGTGGGCAGCAGAGTCAGTGAATGGTGGCTTCCCCAGCCTAAGGGTCTGGTGGCAGATCAGGAACATTCAAGCACTCACTGGGAGAACACTCTCCAACCTGAGCCTGGCAGGAGTGCCCTCTCTGACCTGCCACCAAGCCTCACTATCTTCAGCCTCACGGCAGGCTTTGCCTACTATGGGGGCTACTGGTTGGGCCTTTTGTTAGAGTCAATTCTGTCCACTTCCTTCCTGTGTTCTCTTTTATTTTTGTTTATTTTTACATATTTAAATGTTTATAAATAGGTAATACAATATCATATTCCAGAATTCAAAAGCAATAAAAGGTTATATACAATGAAAACTCTCCTTTCCATCCCCCAGTCGGTCCTTCTCTCCAAAGGCAACTATTGTCAGATCCTTGTAACTATGTCAGAGATTTTAGATTCATATGTGTATGTGTATCTCAACAAGCATATATTCCTTTTCCTATCCTTTGCACACTAATGGTAGAATACATAGTTTTATACTTTTTCCACTTAATTTATCCTGAAGATGTTTTCATATTAGTACATGAAATTATTTGTATCAATTACATAATTTTCCACTGCATCCATGTATCATAGTTTAACTAGTCATGTACTGATAGATGTTTAGATGGTTTCTGATCTTTTGATATTACCCCCAAAATTGCATAACCTGGTAATTCCCATGTGTGAGAATATCTGTGAAATTAATTAAGAGGAAAACCCTAGGCCAAAAGGGATGTATATATGTGGTTTTGATAGAGACTGCCAAATTATGCACCATAAGTACAGCAATTTTCATTTCCACAAGGACTGTTGGATGTTTTGTTTTCTTGAATCTTTGCCATCCTAGTGTGTTATCAATCTTTTTGCTTTTTGACAGCCTACTAGATTAAAAATGATATCTCAGTAGGGTTTTAATTTGTTTTTCCTTAATAAGAGTGAAGTTGAGCATGTATTCATATGTTTAAGATGCATTTTTATTTCTTTTCTGTGAACCATCTGTTCGAATTCTTTCCTCATTTTTCTATTGAGTTATTTATCTTATTAGAGATTTGTATGTCCCTTTGGGATGTACTTCGAGTATTTCTGGCATTTTTCTTTTGATTTTTCTCATGGTGTTTTGTGTATGTAGTCCAATTTATCATATACATGTATATGTACACATATATATCCTTTCCCACAGCTTCTGAAGTTTTTGTCATAGAAAGGGATTCCTTCTTCCTTATTTATTCTAGTACTTTTATGGTTTCTTGCATTTTTTACATATAAATTTTGATTCATTTGTCATTTGTTGTTATGTAAGTTGTAAGACATGGGTGTTTACTTTTCCTTGATGGTTACCCAGATGTTGCAATAGCATTTATAAAATGATCCATCTTTTCCCCACTGCTTAGAACTACCACCTTTGTTAAATTTTTGTTTGTATTTAGATCTATTTCTGAATCTCTTATTATTTTCCACTAATATCAGTATCACATTTTTTATTATTATAGTTTTATGTTTTAATATCTGATAGGGCTGTTGGCTCCTAATTATTTTTATCAGAATTCTTCTGAATATTATTGCTTGTTGTGTTATTGTTAAAAAATGAAAACCATTGTCTAGATACACACATACAGATAAAAAGTAAAACATTTTAACCTAAGGAAATTGACATCCTTGACATATTGATAGATCCTTTTCATACATGTGGCAAACTTTCATTTGTTGAAGTATTTCTTTGTGTCCCAAAGGAGTAATTTAAAATTCTCATGTCATAGATTTTGGCCTGGAATTTGAGTCTGTCATCATGTGGCCATTGCTGAACCAGTGAGAAGGCTCCAGCCTGTATTAACATTAACCACTCTGGGGACTACGAGTGACAGCTGTCACTTAAAAAGAAATCAACTTTATTGAGGTATAATTAACATACAATAAACTGCATCGTATTCATAAATTTTTACTCAAAAAATGTCAAAAAATTCTGTTCAGAAAAATATGGTACATTGACGCTAAAAGGAGAGTTTTCCCAAGCCCATGAGTGTACAGTTTAATCAAAGACTGCTTGGTACAGTCCCTGCTGTATGTCCCTGCTGTATTTGTCTCCTGCTGGTCATTTTAAACTCCTTTTTTGAGTCTGTGACCCCCAAAGCATCATGGGCTTGGGAATTTAAAACTGTAAGAAGCCCTTTGGAGGTTGAGAAGTCCAGATGACCAGCTCAGTGTTGTATAGGAAAAAGAATACTGCATTAAGGCAAAGGAGACCCGGGCATCCTCATCTTGGCCCATCCAGTATCCAGCTAACTGGCCAGGACTTATAGCTTTTTTGATACCCAGTTTCCACAACTGTGACAGAGGGATGAGTAATAACTGCTTGGTCTACTTCTAGGATTGTTGTGAGTATAAGATAGTGTGAAAGGCATTACTAAAGTCAAAAGATAATGAAAATGTAAGAGATTATTATTAAATAGATAAGGAAGATAAAATGCAGACATTCTAAAGTCTGCTGTACTCAAGGTCATCTTCTTTTTGATTTGATGGCACCAATCAAAAGAGCTCTGTATATCATTCAACAAACTCTACAGAGCTTACTCTTTGGCCAAGCATTGTGTAAATGACACAAACAATAAAAGACATGGTTATTCCTGCCCTAAAGAAACTCTTCATCTGGTGGGGTAATATATTTCTTTTTCAAAAATAAAATAGATTCACAGGTGCTGGTTACATGGATATGTTCACTTTGTGAAAACCCATGGAGCTGTTCGATGATAATTTGTATACTTTTCTGTATGTATACTAGGTTTAATAAAGAGTCTACAGAAAAGCAAACTGAATTCATTTTAATTTTCTGTTTGCAAGATGCATTATCAGATTTGAATGTAGCATAGCATTTTATCATACGTTGAACTACGGTTTATTTACCCATTCTACTAGTGATGGACAATTGGGTTGTTTCTAGTATGGGGAGATTGTGAACAGTGTTGTAGAAAATATCCTTGAATGTGTCTCTAGGGGCACATGTGCATGAGAGCTCTGGGAGTACAATAGCTGAGTCATTGCTTATGGGTATATTCAAATTTACTAGAGAATGCTAATTGGTTTTTGAAGTGGTTGTGCCAATTCTCCTTCCCACCAGCAGTGTATGAGATTAATCCCATTGGTGTTGACAGACATTGCCAGTCTGACCAGTGTTTTATGGTATTTCATTTTAGTTTTACTTTGCATTTTCCTGATGTTGAACACCTTTTGATGTGCTTATTGACCTTTTGGACTTCTTTTGAGAAGTGCTTCCTCAAGACTTTGTCCATTTCTCTACTGGGTTTTCCTTTTCTTACTGATTTGGACTGATGATTACTTAAGAATTCTGGGACTCTTCTAAGTGGACAGATACCCAGGGCATCCCTATGACCCAATGAGAAGAAGATATTGCTTTGACATCTCTGGAGTCACCAGCTAATCTTCTCTCAATATGTCACTGGGAGGAATGGATTTTCCATTATGTTTTTATTATTGATTTCTATCTTAATTACATTATAGCCTATCCTTTGAAATGGTTGAGATTTGATTTATTGTCTAGTGTACAGTGAATTTTTATAAATATTCCATGTGTGATATGAAGAATGTATAAGCTGCAGATGGTTGTTGCAGGTCTATATATGTGCATTATGTCAAACGTGTTACTCATGCTGTTCAAATCTGTCTCCCTTATTAATTGTTTTGTCTGCTTGTCTTATTAATTACTGAGATGAGTATATTAAAATACTCCATTGTACTATAAATTTGTCTATTTATCCTTGTAATTCTGTCCACTTTTGCTTAACATATTACAAGATCATGTGATTAACCCAGCTTGCCATTACAGGAAACAAAGCCCCTGTATCCACCTGATAATGTGTCTGCAGCCCAGGTATCATGAAGCTTTTCCTTTCATCTCCCTTTTATAATCCTAGTTCTCTTGCTTTACAAAAGAAAGGTAACTCACTCACCCATTTCACTTTTTACTATGCTTCTTTGCCTCTGAAGCACTAAAAGGTACTCTGAAATATTAATTATTAATATTAATCATGACACCATACTTTGAAGGCAAGGCTTTGTGTTTTTCATTGATTAGACATATAAGTGTGAAGAGCACAGCATAGCATTAGATTATAGAATTTTTTGACATATAACTCAAGACCATTTAAAGAGTTGAATGACATTGCATTACAGAATTCCTTCCATGTCCACTCACTGATATATGTAAGCATGTTTTCTAATTATTTACATGTACAGAAATGGAAACAGAACAAGAATAGAATTTATGCTGAATGCTGTCTCATTCTAATAATCAGTAATATTTATCACAGATATATGAACTGAAAAATAAAACCCCAGCCATTACATTAAGAAATACATATATAATTTAATATAATTTAAATATAATATAGATAATTTAAAAATTTAATACAAAAATATATAATTATGATGTTTTAGTTAATTTTATACTAATAATAATTGCAATGACAACTCAATCTAGAATTTTTAAAAACATTAAGAGCTTCTTGGTTGCATGAAATTAAAAAGTTAAAATACAATTTCCAATATTTTAGTTCCATATAAGGATGATAGGGTAAGCAATTTTTTAAAAAAACTTTTGCAATATAAAGATATATTTTGTGGAAAATTTTGAGTTCGAGGAGAAAAAATAATGCTATAAAATTTTGACTGTTAAAGTTAGGTCATGTATGCTTTGAATGGACAACAGCAACAATCAAACTGCATGGTTTATGCACATTAAAAAGAATGAGAAGTTTCGTGCTGTCCCAGTCCACTTCCTGCCTTTTGGGCATTCAAACCCTGCAGGAGACAAAACCATGCACTTCCTGGAAACTTAGGAAGAAGTTTCCTCCCTCAGTAGAAGTGTTTCAGTGTCTCAGCACATTTATCATCTGGGAATTCTCCTAATACTCCCTTTTACATTTAGGTGAAGGTATGCATAAGCAAGGGCTTCACTGTCCAACCAGAAAAGGGGTGGAGCCACAAGCAGAGAGTGCCCAGAGCTGGAAATATTCTGAAAGATTGAACAGTCGACTATATTCCATTTTAGAGCTAACATATGATCACCCACCTTACTCCAACTAGAAAGAATAAGGGAGAAAAAAAAAGATGAACACACAGACACATTTATGAAGTGCCTACCATATTTGGGTATCTTAGTAGCTCCTTTCCTGAACGTTGTTTGATTTCCATAACAATCCATCCCACAGATGAGGAAATAGAGCCTCAGGAAGAGGACAGTCTTGTCAAGTGTGTACAGCCTGTCAGTGGTATAGCTGTGATCTGATCCTAGGTCTGTCTAACTTGTCTATATCCATGGTCTCATACTCAAAAGATGGGTGTGCCCTCAAGCGAATGACTTAACTTCTTTGAGCTCAAGCCTCCTCATCTGTAAAATGGCATAGTAATAGCTATTTTTTGGGGTGGTATTCACAATTGAGAGAGTTATGAGAGAGAGTTAATGTGTAGACGAACTGAAATCATTAACATAAAGCCTCGCCCACAAAAGGCGCCGAAGCTAAGAATGTTGAGCATTTGGAAAAAGTTGAGTATTCTAGCATAATATTTCTGCCAGCAAAAAGAGAATTGGTATTAGGGACACAAAACTTTGGGAGTAGAGCTGTCACTTAAAGGTGACAAACTGAACAGAGTTTTGCCTTAAACTTTGAAACCAAGCAGCTAAGACTGAAAGTTGCACTTTGACTTGGGGGTAGCCAAAAGGAAAGATAGATGCTGTCTCCCAGACACCTCCTGAGAGATCTGAAGCTAGTGCCTGTCCATTGCCATCCCTCCTAACCAAGAATTTCCCACCAACCATGTGTTAAAACAAAACAGTGAAGCCCACAAACCAATGGGGGTTGAGAAGGAGTCACTTCAAGATGTTCCTCTGGGGTATGCAGATTGTTCTGAGCTAAAGACAACTTTAGTCTTGGGCTCAAGGAAAATTTCTGCCCTTCCCTTAAGAACCTAGAAGATCTTGAATTAGGCACCTTGCCCATAATAAGCAATTATCAGAGACTAATCTCTTTTGGCCTATCTATAAGGCACGATGAACTTCTATTTACGAAGCATCTGCTCTTCTTATCATCCTACAAGACTCTTTGAAGCTCCCAAGGCACCTTACCTCATTCCTAGCTCAAGATGTCTTATATACCCATGTTCCCTTTCTATCTCTGAACCGCTCATGCATATGGGGTCTCTGACTCTCTTGCGTATGTGGGTTCATGTATTAAATTTGGTGATTTTCCCTTGCTAATCTGTCTGTGTCTATTTGATTATTAGACCAGCCAGAAGAACCTTGAGGGTAGAGGAAAGTTTGTTCCTCCTCCACAGAGCCCATTAAATGTTGTGCAGTAGAGGATTAAAACTTCATATTGCCTCACCAAGGCAGGGCAGCAGTCACAAGGGACACCCTGCCCCCATGGTTCACTTCCACTTTTTTATATTACAAAGCAGTTTCAGCCCAAGATCCATCTTCAGTCTAGCTGCAGATAGCAAGCTTTAAAAGAAACGGCAAGCAGAAATGCTCTAATTAGATATCTTGGACTGAGACAAATCTCACTAAGAGAGTGAGGGCTATTCTTTATTATTTTTGAATCACTATTCATATAACCATCATGATCGTTAATGCATTAGCCATTCAAGGAGCTAATGTGTGCACGCGTGTGTGTCCTCCACAAGAAAAACATGATAAACAGACCTCGCATCTAAACTTTTTCACTGCAGAGATGAACTTACCAAGCAGGAGGAATCCTCAGGTAGCCATGTGTTCCTGGAGCCATTGGTGTTGTTTGGGTGCCGTCTGTTGGCCAGTGACCTTCCCTGTTGGAGAGGATATTGGCACTGGTCATCAGTTTCTTAGCCTTAGCTACATGTTAATAATCACCCTGAGATTCTGATTTTAAAAAATCTATGGGACTTCTGGTTTCTGGTTCTGCATATAAGGAGCTTAGAAGCCACCACTCCGTCCCAACCAGTGAAAAAGCTGAATGGACTGAAAAACCAACTTTCTTAGGATCTGTAAGAGAGGTGAGGACACAGGGCAAACAGCTGCCCCCACGACTGAAGAGACTGACTTGAGAATACAGAGAGAACAACAACTTAATAGAGCAGACACTCACTGCAGGAACCAGTGCTAAGTAGGAAACCCTGGACAGTAATTGATGAATTGCTGGCAGCTTAATGTTGAGAACTGTGAGAGTTAAAAACTCCAGGGGGACCCAGTCATGGGGGAGGGGAGCAAAATATTGTGAGATTTACCTCCAGGAGCTTGACCAGATTCCCACAGTAAATATCAGAGAAAATAGCTCTCATGCTTCTGGCAGAGGGAGCCATTTTAAAAAGGAGCCTTTTAAAAATATTCCAGAGCACTCTGTTCTTAACACCTACCCTCAGGAGAAGCTAGTTAAGCAGAGCCTAACCTGCTGGGATATTATCAGAGCCTAACTGGCCTGGGGGGAGGGAAATACCCAGCTCCAGTCAGCTCCAGCTATCCATATGGGAGAACAAAAATACCCAACTCCAAACCATTCTAGCTATCCTCTCTCACCTGTGGGGAGAAGAACAATTAAAAACACTTCTGAAGTTCACAGTCCAGAAGCACATGCTCACTGAAAGACTAAGACATAATCATGGGGCTACAGAATGCTTCCCTTCCCCAACACACTTCACCACTGTATTTCTAAGGGCCAATTTACAGTAGTTCTTTTTTAACTGATACATCATGTCCAGCTACCAAGAAATAATTACAAGGTATACCAAAAGGCAAAAATTTGAAGAGACAAAGCAAGCATCAGAAATAGACATAGCAGGAATGTTGAAATTATCAGCCAGGAATTTAAAACGACTATAATTAATGTGCTCAAGTCTCTAATGGATAAAATAGATAGCATGCAAGAACAGATGGGCAATGTAAGCAGAGATGGAAATACTAAGAAAGAACAGAAAAAGAAATGCTAGAGCGAAAAAAAACCCCACAAAAACCCATGATTATAGATATAAAGAATGCCTTTGATGAGATTACTAATAGACTAAACATGGCTGAGTAAAGAATCTCTGAGCCTGAGGATATCTCAATAGAAACCCCTCAAACTGAAAAGCAAAGAGAATAAAGACTGAAAAAAGAAAAAGAAAAGAATATCCAAGGGCCGTAGGGCAACTACAAAAAGTGTGGCATACTTGTAATGGGACTACCAGAAGCAGAAGAAAGAGAAAAAGAAACAGAAGAAATATTTAAAATAATAATGACTGCAGATTTCCCCAAATTAATGTCAGACCCCAAACCACAGATCCAGGAAACTCAGAGAACACCAAGCAAGACAAATACCAACCAACCAACCAACCAACCAACCAACTACCTCTAGGCATATCATTTTCAAATTATAGAAAATCAAAGCTAAAGAAAAAATCCTGAAAGACACTAGAGGAAAAAACCATTTCACCCTTAGAGGAGCAAAATAAGAATTATATCCAGCTTTTCTTCAGAAATCATGCAAGCAAGAAGAGAGTGAAGTGAAATATTTAAAGTGTCGAGAGAAAAGTCACTCTGTGAAATTATCCTTCAAAAGTGAAGGACAAATTAAGTCTTTCTTAGATGAAAATTGAGAGAATTTGCTGCCACTAAACTTGCCTTGCAAGAAATGTTTTAAAAAAGTTCTTTAGAGAATGAAAATAATATAGGTCAGAAACTTGGAACTACATTAGGAAAGGAAGAGTATCAAAGAAGGATTAAGTTAAGGCTAAATAAAAATTTTTATTTTTCTTAATTGATCTAACAGATAATAGTTTGTTCAAAATAATAATAGCAATAATGTACCTGATTATGATGGTTAGGTATGTTACATATGCTTATATATAAGTGAAATGGTATATGAGAATTCTCTGTACCTTCCTCTTATTTTTGCTGTGAACCAAAAACTGCTCTAAAGAATGAAGTACTTAAAAAAAAGGTCTATGGTAGGAATGAACATTGGAATTGTTAAAAAACTTCACAGGTAATTCTAATGTGTAGCTATGACTGAGAATCACTGTGCTAGGAGGATTTCATTTAGAATTACCAACTGATGGTTTTCTTTAAATGATTCACTTCACAAAACATTGCTGAGCCCCTACTAGGTACTACATACCGTGATAAGAGATGATGAGGATGTGGTTCCATAGTGTAGCGGTTAGCACGTCTGCTTTACACACAGAAGGTCCTGGGTTCATGCCCCAGTGGAGCCATGGTCCATGGTCTACGACCATGCCACCCTGAACAAGCCCGATTTCTGATCTTGGAAGCTAAGCAGGGTTGGGCTTGGTTAGTACTTGGATGGGAGACCACCTAGGAAGACCAGGTACTGTAGGCATAAATAATAATAATAATAATAATAAAAGAGAGATGATGAGTAAAAAAATGAACAGTCCCTTGTCTTCATGTACATTACAGATATTAAGAAAATAAGTACACAATTCTTTAATAGTTATTAGAGCTAAAAACAGGGCAACCTGAGCTCATCTAGGGGTTAACAAAGGCTCTCCTGAGAAAATGACTTTTGAAGGGAGATCTGAAGAGTGAGCTGGAGTTAACTAGGTCAGGGTGGTGTAACGAACTTCCTTCAATTATCCCTGCCCTTGGGCAAATGACCCATGAAGTTGGAGGCAGGCCCTCCTTGATCTGACTCTAGTCTCTTCCCCAGGTAAACAAGAATACCACTGGATGAGTAAAGATGATTACCTAGTCATTTCATAGGGTTAATATGAGAAAACATTAAAAGCAGAAAATTGTTGACTCGAGGGACAAAGGTGTGTAGGTGAGGAAGGGAGAGAAGGGAGGCAAGATGTAGAATTGAAAATCAAAGAAATGCAACTTAAAACAAAAAGGGGCCATGTTTTATCAAGCCACCTGACCAAGTGGATAAAACACAGCGCTAGTGAGAATGGAAAGTCTTGTCTCTGACCCAGCAGACTCACTGCTAGGAAATGACCTTCGAAAATAATAGGCAGAGATATGTGGAAAGTCTAATAGAGAAAGGGAGCATGGCTAGGCTTAAATAATTAGCATCCTAGACCCCTTTGGAGGAGAGGTTTCTTTTTGAGACAGGAAGGGTAGGTATTATTGTCTCAGTGGCTGAATTACCATTGATCGTACCACGTAGGATTATGTAAAAGCAGATTCGTGTGGATAAATCTCAATTCAACACACTTAATGAGTACCTTCTGATGTAAGGCTTTGGCAGGGATGAAGAACTGCATTATGATGAGAATGGGTAACACCTGGCTCTCTGCCCTCCAGGAACATAGTTTAGAAGGGAAGGCTGACATGTGACAAATTCAAATACAGTAATTATAATGAAATAAATATTATATTATAGGTATAAGAATATGTGTTTAAAAGTGTTATCAGAAGAAAGGAAAAGCACAATAAATTGTAATTGTGCAAAAGGAGAGATAAGAGGTATGTTCTTACCACCTCCTTTCGTCAGGCTTTTGGATTAAAAGTATTATTATTTCTTAATGTTATATAAATCATACCTGAAAACACTTCAGCAAGAATTCAAGCATAAATAATAAGAAAAAATTAAAGCCTCCTTTTACCACTCCCAACTCCCCTCCAATCCCGTATCTCTCCCCACATATAATACCATTGCTGGTTTGGTATGGATCCTGCCAGAACTTATGTATTAATGTACAAATTTGTACATATGCAAATATGTAGTTTTTTTGGTCTCTGTGTTTTATATAAATGGTAACATTCTCAACATTTTCTTCAACTTTTATTTTTCACTCCAATATATTTAGGGAACTTTACATGTCAGTCTATTTAGATACACCTCATTATTTTTTTAACTAGTAGTCCATGGTATGGCACAGTCCCTTGTCTTCATGTACATTACAGATATTAAGAAAATAAGTACACAATTCTTTAATAGTTATTAGAGCTAAAAACAGGGCAACCTGAGTTCATCTAGGGGTTAACAAAGGCTCTCCTGAGAAAATGACTTTTGAAGGGAGATCTGAAGAGTGAGCTGGAGTTAACTAGGTCAGGGTGGTGTAACGAACTTCCTTCAATTATCACTGCCCTTGGGCAAATGACCCATGAAGTTGGGTCATTTGGGGATAGTTACTTAACTATCCCCATATGATCAAACATAAAATGGGCAAACCATTAAGATTCTACTTGATTTGATCAACAACAACAAAAGCCAGACTGGGTTTGGTAAACACAGCCCTGTCTTGAGCCACCACTCCAGAGGGTCATGGGCCCGCTGACAATTCCAAGATTTGAATCAAGTCACAGATCCAGAATGGAAGGGAAGCACTCAGCAATGGCAGTACAAGGATGAACTGAGAATCTTACTCTAAGCCTTTGCCAAAGAGACTGGTGGTCTTTGACTAAGTATATGCTAAGAAAAGAGAAAAACCATGAGCTCAACAGCCACCATGGTCTATCATTGAGGGTGGTGGATCCTAGTGGGCAGGGGTAAAAATGGTGCTTTGATTTGAACCTATCTCATAGTAGGATCATTGGGATATGGACTTTAAGAACATTCAAAGATGTTTGGGGTAGGGAAGAGAAGCCTAGATAGAGCTCTTTGAATCACTAAAAATTAAAGAAATGAAGATTAAAACAAGATATCCATTTACCAAGCTCATTGGTAAGTCAATGCATTGTTTATGGGCTGGAAATCAGTGCATTCCCTTTGACACAGCCATCCCACTTTTAGGAATTATCCCATAGAATTATGCTCACAGATATGTAGAGAGAAGAATGACAGAAGCTGATAAACTTCTATTTTACTTATATCATAGAATTAAAGAACCTGTAGTATTTTGGACCTATCTGGCAATTATTTTCCAAGTCCCTGAATATACCGTTGATATACTTAGAAACTGGCAGGATCTTTACTTTGGATCCTTAATTCATGCAGTAAGAGCCATTATAATTGGAAAACTCAACTTCCCCCTTTTTATCAAATTAAAGAGTAATACTGCATTTCTGGGAGGATTGCAGCAATTAGTGCCACCATGACAAACTTGAAAGATGCAGGAGTGATGATTTCTATCACATCTGCAGTTTACCTGATGATGTGGCTGATACATAGCTTAGAGGAATTTGGGGAATGGAATGACAATGACTTTAATTGCATCTGCTTTTACAGATATTGTTTCTTTCAAAGCTCTTGATATGTCATTATCAATTTGACAAGTGCTTCTTTCTTCATCCCAGTAAACAATGACACCAGCAGCCGTTTGCTTTCACATGGCAGGGACTTCAGAACACTTTCTTGCTTCAGACTATTTAGCTCTATGGTTTTGTGCTTCAGTTTCGTACTTAGAAATCTTGATCATCTCACTAACCCACAGGATACAGTCCTGGTCCTCTACACTCATGTCATCAGGCTAAGAGGGAACGGGTACCTGGCTGATTTGGAAATATACCTGCATACTGAAGGTGGAAGATATATCCCAAGAAAAATTGGGGAACTAACATGTCAGTAAAGTTTATAAGAGTCCAAATCTGAAATTTGATGGATACTTGCTCCAGAATAAAAGATAAGTCTCTTCATTTTGTGCCCCTCTATAATCTTGACAGAGATACAATACTTTATAGGACACCTTGGAGGAGCAAAACCTTGCCAGCTTTGAGTGAGGCCCAGAGAAACAGAACACTTCCCAAACTATACCAGGCTACAGCGAAAATAATCTGCCACCTAGCCTTTTGAGCCCAGTACATCCACTGATGTTCAAAGTCTCTGTGGAAAATTGGGCTGTATGGAGCCTGGTGCAACCCTGAACATGAAAAGCAGTATGAATGCTACTATATACATGATCTAATATTTACATTACTGTAACTTCTCTGTGATAGTACCACATGACTCTTGTTAATATTTAATTTTTTGAAAATTGTGTAAGATATAGATAACATAAAATTTACCATGTCAACCATTTTTAAGTGTATAGTTCAGTGTCAGTAAGTGCATTCACATTGTTGTATAACCATCACCACCATCCATCTCCAGAACTTTTTCATCTTGCAAAACTAGAACTCTGTACCTATTGACAATAGCTCCCCATCCCTCTCTCCCCCACAACCCCCAGCAACCACGATTTTACTTTCTGTCTCTATGAATGTGACTTCTCTAAAGTACCCCATGATTTAAACATTGACATCTTTATAGTATCTTTTGCTCTGTAGAAAGTCCATGTCTTTCCTCAATGCTCTTTAAAAAATTTCCTGGACACTCTTTACATTTCATTTTCCCATTGAGTTTCTGACTCAGCTTATCAAGTTTCATTAAAAAATTCAGATGGGATTTTTGATATTACATGAATTACCATTGCTAAGGCGTGACAATTTAAGCTTCATTAAAAATACAATTTATTAAAACAAGTCTATTATAAAAAGTCATGAGACTCTAATGACTCCAAATAGAGACTTTCTTTTCTTTTTATATGAATAGTACTATACTCAGGTTAATTTTATTCAGGTGAGAAAAATTTTGTTCATGTTTAACTGTAAGTATATTCTCAGGATGGTTTCATTATACTCATACAGAAAGATAAGACTCTTCCCATGAAATCTTAATGAATAAGTCGTGAGACTTTTTGTTAGTAGCGGAAGGACACGGCCATGGAGGGCTTTGGGATGGATTCTAAAAACTGAGGTTATAATCTCAAAATTTCAAAATAAGTTTGTATCAGATAACCTAATATTCCTAACTATGTTTTAGCCATCTTGTACCGTAAAATGATTTGACTTTTTCCAAATTGCATCCATCATATGCTGATCAGCCATAGGGTAAACTTTCGTTGACCCTCGCAAATGCCATAATTCAATATGGGGTATGGAATCTGTGTAGCATGGTAGCCCTATAGTTATTGTCTTATAATTACACTCTTTTTGATGGTAAATACACATCTTCAAGTACTTTTAAAATCACATCAAAGACCATGCAGCTTATAATGTAATGTGGGATAGTGTCCCTTCCTCAGAAAAGGAATCCAAACCCTACTATGTATGGAAAATGTCCCACTCAGCTCTTCTAAGTAGAGACAAACAGCTTATTTCAGTAGTACAAAGACTGGAGAGGGTGACTTAGGGGCCCAAACTCCCAATACAGAGAGTAACTGAGGATTAACTGAAAATATGGACAGAGTCCTTCCTTAGACTGTGTGGTAGAGTTTGGGGTCAGAAAATTCCTGAACTGATAATCAGATTAAAATCCAATGCATTACAGTTCTGTTTTTAGAAGCATTCTGGATTCACCCACTTTGATGATGGATTGTGGTGTAGAAAACTGAAAGAAGGCTTCTCTGGATGGCATTCTAATTGTATCAGATTTGAATAAACTACTGTCTACGTTAGGTATTCAAAAAGTATATATAAACAACTACATGCTTATCATTAAAAATTTTTTAACACACATTAGAAAAAATATTCCCCTTTGTATTTTACAAATAGAGCTTATGTTTGTAGTTTCTAAGGTAATTTTAATTAGATTTTGATTATTTTACATATATCAAAAAGAAACAGAGTTACATCCCAGATATAAAGGCTCAGCGGTTTACTCTGTTACTTGTCATTACTAAGGATGGGACAACTAGATTTCTTGTGCTTCCTGAGGCGATGCAAAATGAAGCACACAGCCCCACATGTCTAGTACCCGTACCTAAGGAAAAAAAAATTGAACCTGAATCTAATCAACTAGCGGGTCCAACAACTTGTTAAACACCGTCACAAGGATACAATCAGCCTAACAGTACTCTTATGTCAAATAATAATTTTTATTTTACTTTTCAGATTATTGATATACATGACTGAACTAGTTCCAAAAAAGTTAAAAATGTACACACTTACCATAGTGAACAAGAATTCGTCTTACTGCACCTTGACAAGAACCGCTCATTATTAATTTTAAATAATGTATACTATTTGAATCGGGCAAATGGTATTTGTTAATAATTTGCACACAATTGGGGTTAAATTTATTTTCTGCCTGTTGATTAGCTATTTTTCTTTTTTTCTTTTTTAGAATTATGTGTTCATGTTTTTGATTCATTGTTCTGTTTGACTCTTGATAGTTTCCTTGCTTCTACCTATGAGGCCTTTATTTGGTAAATATATTTACCATTTGTCAAATTTGTTGCAATCTTTTTTCAGCTTCTAGTTTGTCTTTTGTTTGTTGTCTCTCATAGATTTTAAACATTTTAATGTTGTTAAATCTACTGCTACTCTCCTTTGAGATTCTAATATTGCTTTTAAACTTAGAAAGTTATTTCCCCATTTAGAGAGATATTCTGTTTGACTAGAACCTCAAAGATATGTAACTCTACTTTTTTCTCTTTATGGCTTGATGTCTAAATATTTAACTCTTTGATCTACCTAGACATTTTTGATATAAGGTATAAAAATAGGGTCTAACTTATTTTTCCCCAAATAACAAAACTATAGCTTGAGCACTATACTGAATAATTCTTATTTTCATGTAATTATTAGTAAAATTATAAAATCATCAAGACCCCATGTTCCTCTATTGCTGACCTAAAAAGACCACGTCTGCCAAAATCTAAATTGCTTTGACTTTGTTTTCTTTGAGGTAAAAATGAAGGCTAGCCTTTTCTTTCCTCCCTTACATTACTGAATAACAAAAAAGGGATCGACTCATTTGCATTTTATATCAGTGAATATGTTGCCTATTTCATATTTTGTAAGCTAATATCATTTAATTTTCACTAAGAGCAATAATTTTTCATTTGTTTGCATGCACTATTCTCAAATTAGGAAAGCCAATTTCTTAAATTACTGTAAGTAAAATCCTGACTGAGTCTAGTTTTAAAATGCACTCCTAAAGGGAAGTTCAAAAAAAATTTTTTAATCACTTCACAAACAGAAAAGATAAAAACCAACATGTCTATTGAACTAAAAGATAATGAAGAAATAAAGAGAAGGTGAATTTTGTCATGGGAGGAGGTGGGCAGAGGGCTGCCCTCCAGGGGATGGTGCCAGAGTGTGTTGGCCAGACATTCCAGAGAAGCCATGAAATCCAGTGAGAACCCAGCAAGGCTGGATTCTGGTATGCTGCTGGAATATGTCTCTTAATATATTTAAAACCCAGTGTTGAAGACATTGTCTGACTCTAGGCACACCACCGAGTTTAAATACATAAAATGATGCCTAAGAAAGAATACATGCCAAGTTTATGTGAGCCTTCTAGCCATTCTTGTATGTCACAACTGAGCAAGTAGCCAGGAGGCCAAAGGGGCTAGGATTGAGTAGAAAAATAATCCAGAGTGAAGGTAGCAATATTCTGTTATCAATTGAATTATTAATACATTACTAAAGTATTTCACTTTTCACAAATCTAACATTTGAGTTCATTCTTTTACAAATTAGTGAACAAAGAAGCCAAATTATTCAAGCTAAATTGTATAATCTTTTCAAAGATAAGAGCAGAAAAAAATTAGAAACTGGCTGCTGAGGGACCACTACTAGCTAGGCTAGCATGTGTTAAATTAAAGCTAAAGTTCAACATGCACCCTAGTTTACCAAGCTTTAGTAAGAAATATAAAGTGTTTGTATTGACATTATATTTTATGTTCCATCTCCAGGAGAGAAGGGGAAAAAAAATCCATAAATATCTGTCCTTGAAAGCAGAGAGTAGTAACATATGCTTCATAATATTGGTTCATCGCTAAAGGCTAGAGCTAGCCTGGGAAGAAAATAGAAAGGTATGAAACAACTGATACCTTCATTGGACATGTAAAACATTTCCACCTGTTACTGTCATTAGCAGCATAATGGACCACTCTGTGACAATGCCTAGGGTCTATCTAAATACTAGACCAAGATGAAATTGTCCATGGAGATGGGCAATATCAATACAAAATCTTTAAGTGTCTACTATGGCTCTCTCCTCAACCACTGGAGTTAACTATTGGGATTATTCCTTGTGTGGGTCTCATCTCATCCATGAGGTTGCAGGGATAGGGAACTAACCTCTGAATATTCTACTTCTGGTCTAGCTCCCAACAAGCTCTGCTATGTACTCACTGATGAGCATTCCAGAGGGACCCACAGTTCACAGAGGAGCTGTCTCACAAATAGGAAGTTCTCACAGACATTAATTTATGCTTGGAAAAAAAAGAAATAGACAGCATTTGGAAGAACCATGGTTACTTTTGTGCAAAATAAATTTTTGCATGTGAAAGGCATTTTGTATTTTAAACAATAGATTATTTTGCAGCTGAACTTCTAGACCTAGATCTTTAAGACCTTGAATTACAGTTGAAAAATAAGCAAGAACAGATGGTGAAAGATGATCGTGCAGTTGTGGGAAGTGCTGATGTCAGAGTAGGAAAACAGAGTTTAAGTTTCTTCTGAGTTAGTTTCTAACTGTGTGATCTTGGGCAAGTCATTTGACTCATAAAGACAAAAACAAAATTTAAAAAATTTAATGTTAAAGCAGATCTATGTAAATATTGACATATTTAACATCCTCATGCTTTATATGATAAAATTATTTTCTGTTAATCAGTAAGAATAATTTTCTGGATTTGTTCTTTAGTTTTATAGCAACTATTTAAAAAAACATAATTTTAAAGATATTTCATATATGAACTAAAATTTGCACTCAGTAACAAAAATTATATCTCATGATATATTTTTGAGATGTTTATCAAAATTGGCGTGCTATTTCACTGCTTTCAATTTTAAACACAAGTAAAAACTTCCTGAGGTCACAAAGAATGACAGAATTGAAGTCATCTTTACAATAGTGTGCCATCATTGCCTATGTCAAATCTACTATCTAAATGCAGGAATATATCATATCACAAGTGCTGGAGGCACACAATATGCCAAAGAGAGCTCAGACAATTCTGAATGTTTTGAACTTAATCTCAGAACAAAAGTGCATAGCTGAGTGTGTTGCTGCCAACTGTATCACTGGGAGTTCCCCAAGTGAGCCTTCACATAGAGCATGATGCTTAAGTGATAAACAAACATGCTAATTCAAAACTTATGTTTTGAATTATATCACTGCTATTGTGTAGAATGTAGACCAACAACATATTTTTTCAGGGAGGAGTATTTTATCATTGACGTTTATTAGAACTGTCAATGAGTAGTGATAATCAAAAGCAGATCACCTTTCAGTCAGTTTTATTATTGTTTTAAAATTCTCTTCAGTGTTCCCCTGTTGCCCGTACCAAGGGCAGGCTTACCTTGCCCTTGGTAATCCACCTTCCCAGGTCTTTTGCATTTTGCTACTTTAATGGTGAGATGACCACTGACTATCTCACCCTCACCCCTCAGAACCTACTGTGGCCCAGGCCTGGCATTCACAGAGGGCCTTATATTTAGAATTTAGATCTGTTATCTATATGAGGCTAGAGTCCTGTAGTCACAGAAACAGACCACCAAGAATGAAAGAAGAATGAAGAAATTACTTTGTATATGCCCTCCAGTCCCAAGATTATGGCTAGATGGATATAAAGGTCACCAAGAATAATTTGGAGATTGCCAAAGATTTGTTTTAGTGTTCTCAAATCTGACAGAGAACTCTAACATTTAGAAATAAGAAGATATGAATATTTAAAATCATGTTTTCTTTTTTAAAAAAAAGATGTCCACCTTACAGTTTTTAACTTGTGCCGTAACTAGACTGCTTTGTGTAAATTAATATTGTCAAAAATTCTGAAATTATCATGTGACTAGCCCAAGTACAATAAATTGTACATTTGAAGTGTTTTAAATGGATTATTTTGTTATATGTAGATGTTAAAATGTGCTACCATTTTAATAACCATTTTGTCATTTCTATGAAATGACAAAGTAATAGATGTAGCTGAGCCTGTTTGCTAAAGGGCTTAGGTAGGGTGACCAATCTTTTGGGTCTTCCAGGAACTAAGGGTCTTCCAGGATGCAGGACTTTCCTTGCTAAAACTGGGACAGTCCCATCTAGGCAAACCAGGATGGTTGGCCACCCTACCTAAGCCCTTTAGAGTACAGCACACTCTGATCTTACAGGATGGCTGACTTCTCACCAGCTAAGTGTGGAAGTCTTTCTGGAGAGGAACAGAAGCTAGGCATTCCCCTTCATACGAAATAGGCATTCATACTAGAAGCATTCAGCTAGAAGCCTGGATGCCTCCCTACACTGCAGCCCACTTCTCCCCGATTGACCTCTAACTCAAATAGAGCATTTATTTGATGACGACAACAAATGCAATTATGTAATATCTTTTACATAAGTCACAAAAGAGAGTTTTATAAGCTGAAACAAGATAATGTAGAAATTTTATAAGATTTTTAGGACATGGCCTGGAGGCTGCTGCTACACCTATGTGATGTAAATTCAGAAAGTCCTAGATTTGAGATTCCAGGCTGAAATTTGAAGTATCCAAGACAGTTGAGGGATACAGGTTTTCAAATATGTAATGAAATAAAAGGTTTGGAGAGTATAGAGTCTGATAAAACTGTACCCCCCGTAAGTTAAATAACTAAAAAGCAATACTCAATGTTACTGATAACTAAGCTACTGTATTGTGGAGCTTTTGTGCTGAAACAGACAATAGTAAAAGAAAATGATGGTGTTTTTTGTGCATCATGTGTTGTCCTCCAACCAATGGCATGATCTGGGGAATCTATAAATAATGATTTACGGTAGGACTCAAGTCTTGGAATAAAGTCATTTGTGATCAAGTGTGATGAACATCCTTGTCTGTTGTTACTTAAAAAACAGTGAAAGACTTGTAGACTTGAAAGGTAATTATCATGCTAAAAGAATAAATACGTTACAGAAACGTCATTAACTGATCACAGTAAGATTTAAACTGCAATATCAGTCAAAACAAAGGCCATTGTAATTGATGAATGATTGAAAATAGATCAGCTTTACATAGAGAGCCAAAAAAGAAAGTCCCACAAGGGCGTGGTTTGAACACTCACATCTGTGTTTGTGAGAAGGTAAATTAGGACAGTAGACTCCCATTATCCAGGGGGCATAAGTTCTAAGACCCTCATGGATGCCTGAAACCACAGATAGTACCAAACCCTATATATACTATGCTTTTTCCTATATATACATACATACTTATGATAGAGTTTAACTTATAAATTAGGCAGAGTAAGAGGTTAACTACAATAGTTAATAATAAACTAGAACAATTATAACAATATACTGTAATAAAAGTTATATGGATGTGGACTCTTTCTCAAAATATTGTACTGTAGTCACACTTCTTGTGATGATGTGAGATGATACTATGCTTATGTGATGAGATGAAATGAGGTGAATAAAGTAGGCCTTATGACATAGCGTTAGACCTCTTTAAGGGTGACTTGAACACAGGTACTGTGACATCCTGACAGTTGATCTGATAACCGAGATGGCAACTAAGTAACTGATGGCTGGGTAGTGTACACAGTGTGGAAACACTGGACAAAGGGATAATTCATGTCCTGGGCACAAAGGAGCAGGACAGTGAGAGATTTCATCATCCTACTCAGAATGACGTGCAATTTAAAAGTTATGAATTGTTTATTTCTAAAATTTTCCAATAAATATTTTCAGACTTTGGTTGACCGTGGGTAAATGAAACCACATAAAGTGAAACTGTGGGTAATGAGTACTGTACTAAATTTTTAGAAGGCAATTTGGCCCTATATACAAAAATTTAAATACAATGTATTCTGATTGAATAAGATCGTTTAAAAGAATTTGGTGCACTGAAATATTGGTACATGTTTGCTAAAACACATGAATAAGAAAACTCATTACTAAATATTTATAACATTTGTGATAGTGAAAAGTTGACAACTTAGATGTCGAACAATAGAGTTAAAAACTTTTTTATAGATCCATACTGAAGAATACTATCAGAAAGAAGGAGGTAGATTTATATGCACTGACTTGGACATAAGTCTGGGGCCTATTGGGGAGAGGATAGCAAGTTGCAGAACAGCATGCATAGTATAATTTTATTTTGTAAAATAAATTTTAAAAAAGCAATCGGAGTACATATTCACATGTGTGCTCATAAATAATTCAGGAAATACTATGTTCACAGCTAACTGTTCAAGAGTAGTTAATGCTTGGGAATGAGAGTAGGAGTGTTTCATTTGAATTTTTTAGGATGTACTTATATTACTTTTTGTTTTTTAAGGCATAATTTCTTTTTTGTTTCTTTTAAGAACCAGGGAGCATGTTGTCAATTAGGTTATGACTCTGAAAATCATTGTATTGACCACATCAGAGACAAAAGACAATGGTGATTGTATGCAAAAAGATACCATGAATCCTATAAGTGAAATCAAGTCTCTCCACATAATCCCAAGTAGAGGGATGCAATTTAAAAAAAAGAGCTGATCTACCCTGCTGTATTTTTGGCAAACAGTTTCAATTAGGTAACACATTAAAGTCGCTTATCAAATATAATTTTAAAGAATTAAAGTTATATATCTATAGCTATTCATATTGCTCTATTTTAAATTTGGAGGATAAAGAATGCTTTTCCTTCTTCCCTAAGTTATTTCTCACTTCTTGGATCTTCCTAAGCCTACATCTGTCTCTCTCCAGACACCACTCAATTAAAGTAAATTTTAAGATATTTTAGAATAGGAAGCAGAAGTTGTCTGTGGTGGCTCTAAAAGAAGTGGTATTTCTGGAAGGTTCCAAATGGGCTGGGTGAATGAAGTAGGTCAGGACATACTTGTGGGATCCAACAAGTGACCCAACAATTATTAAGAAACTGAAGAGCAACTATCCAGAGACCATAGGTAACTCACCAAGATGGCACTTCTGTCCCCACTCACTAGCAATGCCTGTCAATCGCCTTAATACTCTGAAAGCAACCTAAGAACTAATAGAGAATATTAAAAATGCAGAGAATTGAGAACTTCTTGAACAACAGTTTAATTTTGGAAAGCATCATTTGAACTCATAAAGGGATTAAAAATAAACTTTTAATTGAAATATAATACACAAAAACCAAAGTACACATATAATAAATGTACAGCTTGTTGAATTTTCACAAACTCAACACTCTCATGTAATCAGCACCTAAATTAAGAAATACTACATTATCAGTATCCCAGGGACTCCCTATTCTTTTTAATGTCAGGTAACAGTATACGTATGGGTCTGTTTCTGGGTTCTCTTGGGAAGGATTGACATTGTCACAATACTGAGTTCTCCAATCTACGAACATAGTCTCTCTCTTACAAAGGGACCTTTATGATTCAAAAACCTCTCTGAGAAATGCAGGAAAATCAGGAAGAGGGTGACTAAGTTCATCAATTCCTCTGGGGCTTCTGAGGGTCCCTTCAGGGAGATAGATGTTCTGCTTCACCATATTCTTAAGGAAGGATGTGGATGTGTTTCTTGTCTTGTTGGGGTGGATAAAGTTGCCACGTAGAGCCTCCAGTTTTCTAGACACCACTCCCATTTCATCATCCTAATTGCTGCAGGTGTTTGTCATCCTCCTCCCTCCACAGGACATCCTCCATCATCTCTTGCCACTTTTTCTCCAGATCCTCTGCTAAGAAATTTTAGTATGACCCAGAGCAAAGCACTTTGGGTGGCCTTTCATCTTAAGTGGTGAACTTTCATCTCAGGTGCAGAGCTCTTAGTCCATCCTCCTTCCATGCTGGTTACTTTGGAGTGGTACTGCTGGTTGTTCCTTGTGACTTGGCCTCCCATTCTGGGACTTCCCTTGAAATTTGTTCTTCATACTGATGTGTCTTAAGGACAAACAAGGATACCTTCTTCACCTGGAATGCTTCCCCCAATTTTTATGATAAAAATTTTCAACATAAAGAAAAATAGAGGTCATATCCACATACCAATCAACTAGACTTAATAACTGTTACATTGCCATATTTGCCATGCTGACCTTGTTGTCAAGATGTTGTAAGGTAAATACAGACATCATCATATTTCACCCTAAGTATTTCAGCAGGTATCACTAAAAGTTAAGAACACTTCCTTACCTGATCACAATAACATTATCATCTCTAACAATACTAATAATAATTCCTTTATATAATCTAATATCCAGAAGTTACTAAAGACTTTCCAACTGTCCTCAAAATATCTTTACAGCTGGTTTATTCATTTGTGTTTATTGAATGTCTCTTTAATCTTAAACTATTTTACCATTCACTTGTCGAAGCCCCACCTTATGGATTTGTCTGCTTGCTTCCTCATAGAGAAGTGTGATTCTTTCTCCATCCCTTCTACTTCCTTTCAACTAGAAGTTAAATATTTTTTGGCAAAAAATACTTCATAGGTGGTGCTGCATACTTCATATATCCTCATGTTAGAAGGCACATGAATCTAGTTCTCCCAATATTTGCAGTGCTAACATTGATCCTTGGTTAAGATGATGATAGCCTGATCCTAAAATTGTAAAATTACATTTTCCTTCTCATGGTTAGCAAGTAACCCATGAAATGAACTTTGTTAACATGTATATAGTGGTTCTCCTAAGGGTTTTAATATCTTTTGTTGATCTTTGCCTGAATCAATTACTTCATTAAAGGGTTGTAAATTGATTTTCTAATTTTATTATTCCTCTACATTTATTATCTGGCATTCCTCTGTAAATAAGACTTTCACTCATCAACAAGTTTTATTTGATTATTCTGACAATAGTTCCTAATGAAAATCTGGGATAAATGCTTAATCATTTTCCTTTAATAGCCTATTTTCAAAGTAAGAAGGTTAATGTTATAGCCACCAAAACTGTTAGCAAATGAGTTTGTTATTTTGTTCTTATTTGAATAGCATTATGGATATATAATATCATAATGAATTCTAAGTACTTCAACGAATTCCATTAAGTCATTTTTGATGCTCACATTGTTCTACATTTGGCTAGTAGTACCTCTTCGAGCTGACTTATTCCCTTTGATAAGCTTGTATAAGCCTTTGAAAGTTTCCTTACTTTCTGACTTAACAAGATCACCCAGGCTCATCGGCTCATCGACTCAAAAGCTAGTGACCTTAAACAAGTTTCCTAAATTCCCAAGCTATAGCTTCCTTCCTTATAAGATGAAAAATAATGGTACCTATCTCATAGGATTAATATGAAGAATAAATGAGAGTGCTTTTCTGGCACAGTAACTTACATTCAATCAGCAGATAATAAATCATAGTTACTATAATTATTGGTTTAAGCTCTGCCTTTAACAACTCTACTGAACTTGGATAAAATATTTGGTCTCTTTGGGCCTCAGCTTCTCTATCTATACAATGAGAGATTTGGACTATAAATTTTAGGTCCTTTCCACTTCCAACATTCAGTAATTCTCTTCTGAAACCAGACCAGTGGTTCTGTATAGGCTTGACAAGAAAACAACACAACAGAAAGACCCCAAGATGGGCATTTATGAAAAACCCACAACTAACATTCAATGGTGAAAGATGGAAAGCTTTCCCCTTAAAATCTAAATCCAGACAAGAATGCTCTCTTTATCACTGCTTTTCAACATCATAATGGAAGCTCTAACCAGAGCAATTAGAAATTGAAACAAGATGAAGGAGCACTGAAGGAGTGCCCTAAGACTGAGCTAATGTACAAAGGCTAAGAGATAGACTCTCTCTCTCTCTCTTTTCCCACCCTCCCTCTGTGTATATGTGTTTCATTTACTGGCATTCAAAGAAATATGTCAAAACACTAGCTGAACACAAGTTAAAGGAATAGAGACTTCAGAGATCACATATGACAAATATTACAGACATTATGAAAGTAATTTAGAAAAGTAATTAGGCAAACAGCTGAAGCCTATAGCAAGTAACAAAAACAAACACTGAAGGAAAAAACAATCTGATTTGCAGAGTTGCCACATTATAATATTCAAAATATTCAGTTTTCAAAATAAATATGAAGTATAAAAAGAAATAAGTATGGCCCATTTATAGACAATATTAACAGAAATTGTCCCTGAGGAAGAATTGAACTTATAAGAAAAATACTTTAAATCAGTTGTCTTTAATATTCTCAAAGAACTAAAGGAAACCATGAACAAATAGCTAAAGGAAAACTAGAGAACAGATATGAAGAAATAGGGAATATTAATAGAGTTAGAAATGATAAAAAACAAAGAGCCAAACAAATTCTGAAGCTGGACAATACCATAATTAAAATGAAAAACTCATTAGAAGGTTTCAACAGCAGATTTGAGCAGGAAGAAGAAACAATTGGTGAACTTGAAGATACACCAATTGAAAATATCCAGATTGAGGGATAGAAAGAATAAAGAATGAAGAAAACAGAGCCTAAAAGATGTGCAGGACACCATCTATCACCCCAATAGATGTATAATGAGGATTCCAGAAGGAGAGAAGAGAAAGAAATGTGCACAAAGAATATCTGAAGAAATAATGGTCCCAAACTTCCCAAATTTGATATAACACATGAATATACATATTCGAGAAAGCCGACAAATTCCAAGAAGGATAAACACAAAGAAATCCACACTGAGACACATAATCAACATGTTAACAGCCAAGGTCAAAGAGAAAATTTTAAAAGCAGCAAGAGATAAATGACTCAGCATGTGAAAGGGATCCTTGATAAGAATAAGGGAAGATTTCTCATCAAACACATGGAGGTCAAAAGGGAGTGAGATCATATTTTTTAATGTTCTGAAAGAAAAAGACCTGGCAGCTAAGAATTGTGTATATGGCAAAATTATCCTTCAAAAGTAAAGGACAACTTAGGATATTCCTAGATAGACAAAAGCTAAGGAAATTTATCAGTAATAGAACTGCCATACAAGAAATGTTAAAAGGTGTTCTTTAGGTATGTGAACGAAAGAGGGGTTCTAGGGAAAGTAACTTCACAGGGTGATTTGATCAAAAATTACTAACTGGGCAGGTCATAATGGGTAGTTATGCTCCATGCATATAACTCTTTAGTAAAATGTTTATCTTTGCCACAAGTAAGCCCTTTTCATTATTTCTGTGCATATAGGTTAACACATCTTTGAAATAGCTACCCTCAAGAGAACACATAATTTTGTTAACTATCCTGTAATCTAATCCCTGCCTTGCTTTCTCCCACCTCCATGTAATCTTCCTTAGTTCCTTCCTTAATTTTAAATGCATAAAAGAAGCTGAAAAACTGTTATTCTCTGGAACATTTAAGATCTTGTTCTCCGGCATACGTCATCAGTTTGGTTCAAGTAAACTCATAAAATTTTCTACAGGTCTGGACATTTCTTACATTGACAGGTTGAAATCAAAGGACAATAAGCAGTAATTCAAAGCCATATGAAAAAAATACAGATCTCCAGTAAAAGTAACTACATGGATAAACATAAAAACTAGTATTATAGTGTTTTTGGTTTCTAACCCCTTTTTATATTCTACATGATCAAAAGACAAAGCAAAAACAATCATTATAAATCTATGCCAATGGGTGCACAATGTATAAAGATGTAATTTGTGAGAACAACAACCTAAAGGGGGAAATGAGTTGTATAGGAGTGGAGTTTTGTATGCTATTGAAATTAAGTTGGAATCAATTCAAACTAGATTGCTATAAATTTAGGATGTTAATTATAATCTCCATGGTAATGATTAAGAAAATACCTAAAAATTATACACAAAAGGAAATGAGAAGGGAATCAAATGTTATACTATGGAAAAATTAATTAATCACAAAAGAAGGCAATAATGAAGAAAATTAGGGATAAAAGGTATAAGACATACAGAAAGCAAACAGCAAAGGGCAGAAGTAAGGCCTTCCTTACTAGTAGCTACTTTAAATGTCAATGAATTAAACTGTCCAACAAAGGGCAGAGATTGGCAGAATAGATTTTTAAAAATGATCCAACTATATGTTGCCTACAAAAGTCATTTTAGACCTAAGGACATACATGAGTTAAAAGTTAAAGAATGTAAAAAGATACTCTATGTAAATAGTAACCAAAATAGAACTGAAGTGACTATACTAAAATTAGAAAAAATAGACTTTAAGTCAAAAACTATTAAAAGGGGACAAAGAAGGACATTATATATTAGTAAAAGGATCAATTCATATCAAGAAGTTATAAACACATAAGCACCAAATGACAGAGCCCCAAAATATATGAAGCAAACAGTGACAGAAGAGAAGGGAGAAATAGACAGTCTAAAATAATAGTTGGAGACTTCGATACTCCACTTTGAATAATGAGTAGAACATCTAAACAGAAGATCAATAAGAAAATATAATAATAATAATAATAATAATAATAATAGAATAACACTATAAACCAACTAGACCTAACATATATAGGAATTCTGCCCAACGACAGCAGAATATACATTTCACTTAGGTGCACATGTAACTTTCTCCATGATAGGCTATATATTAGGTCACAGAAAAGTCTCGATAAATTTAGAAAGATTGAAAGCATTCAAAGTACACTCTCCAAACACAATGGAAAAAAAAACTAGACATCAATAACAAAAGGAAAAATGGAAAATTTAAAAACGTGCGAAAACTAAACAACATACTCTTAAACAACGAATGATGGATCAAAGGAAAAAATCATAAGGGAAATTACAAAATATTTAGAGACAAATGAAAATGAAAATACAACATAACAAAACTTATAGGTTACAATGAAAGCAGTACTAGGAGGAAAAATCTATGCCTACGTTAAAAAAGAAAAAAGATCTCAAAACTACAACCTAAATTTACAACTTAAGAAACTAGAAAAATATAGAAAATTATACCCAAAGCAAGCAGCATGAAGTAAGTAATGAAGATTAAAGCAGAGATAAGCAAAATAGAGAACAGAATTATCTATTCTATTCAGAGATTATCAATGAAATCAAGTTGGTTCTTTAAAAAGAGCAACAAAATTGACAAACTTTAACTAGAATTACTAACACAAAGAGGAGACATAAACAACTAAAGTCATAAATAGAAGTAGAGCATTACTACTGACCTTTAATAAATAAAAAAGATTGTAAGAGTATACTATGAACAACTGTATGTCAACAAATAGGATAACCTAGATGAAATAGACAAACTCCTAGAAACATCCATATTACTAAAACTGACTCAAGAAAAAATAGAAAATATCAACAGACCATTAAAAAATGAAGAGATTTAATCAGTAATAAAAAATATTCTCAATAAAGAAAAGTCTAGGACAAAGTGGTTTCACTGGTGAATTCTATGAGATACTAGAGAAGAATTAATACCAGTTCTTCTCAAACTCTTTCAAAAGATATAAGAGGGATCACTTCTTAACTCTTCCTATAGAGCTAGTTATTACCTTGATACCCAATCCAGACAAAGACATCACAGTAAAGAAAACTAGACCAATATATAAGTATAGGTATAAAAATGCTTAACAAAATACTAGCAAACCAAATTTAACAGCATATTAAAAAGGACTAAACACCAGGACAAAGTGGGATTGGCTTTTTTCACTCAGCATAAGTCCTTGGAGTTTCATTCAAGTTGTTGCATGTATCAGTAGCTCATGATTTTTTGTTGCTGGGAAGTATATCATGGTACCATAGCTTGTTTAACCATTTACCCATTGAATGAAAGCTGAGTTGTTTCCAATTTTTTTGGTTATTATGAATAAAGTGGTATGAACATTTATGCCCAGATTTTGCATAAACGTATTTTCAATTCTCTTGGTTAAGTGCCCAAGATTGCAATTCCCAAATAATACAGTTGTTTCATGTTCAGTTTTATAAGAAAATGCCAAAATGTCTTCTAGCATGACTACACCATTTTACATACTACCAGCAATTTATAAGTGATTCCATTTCTCTGCATCCTTGGCAGCATTTGGTGTCACTGTTTTTATTTTGGTCGCTCAGATATGTGTGTAGTGGTATCTCATGGTGATTTTAATTACAATTCTGTAATCATTAATGACATTGAATATCTTTTCATGTGCATTATTTGCCATCTGTATATCCTCTTGACTGAAATGTCTGTGTCTTTTGCCCATTTTCTACTTGATTTTTTCTTTTACTGTTGAGTTTTGAGAACTCCTTATATAGTCTAGATACTAGTCCTTTCTCAGATTTGTGGATTGCAGATATTTTCTCTAAGTCCGTAGCTTGTCTTTTCATCCTCTTAATGAGTCCTTTTGGAGCAAATGTTATTAATTTTGATGAAGTCTAATTTGTCAATTTTTTCTTGTATAGATTACGCTTTTGGTGTCAAGTCTAAGAACTTTCTGCTTAGTCCTAGGTCCTGAAGATTTTCTACTATTTTTTCTTAAAGTTTTATAGATTTATGTCTGTGATCCATTCTGAGTTAATTTTTGTATAAGGTGTGAGGTTTAACTTGAGTTGTTGTTGTTGTTTCTTAACCTATGGATGCCCAACTGCCCTGGCACCATTTCTTCAAAGTTTATCTTTTCATCATTAAATTGCTTTTGCGTTTTGTAAAAAATCAGTTGGATATATATGTCTGTCTGTTTCTGGATTTTCTGTTCTGTTCCATTGATCTATGTATCTATCCCTCTGCAAATACCACATAGTTTTGATTACTGGTTGTTTTTAATTCTAATGCGTAGTAAGGATTGAGAACCACTGCCACCTCTGGAGCTAGAAAAAGGGTTTCAAGAGACTGACTAGTCTGATGAGCTCATAATCTAGAAAGGTTCAGTGAAAAGCGTACTGTACTTAGAGTCAAAAGACCTGGGTTTTGCGGTCTTATTGTATCAGGTTGTGGCTGCATTACCTGGCCAACCTTTTAGCCTGAGCCTCAGTTTTCTCATCTATGGAACTGGGATGCTAATACCCGTTTAGCATACCCTTCCAGTATACTTGTGAGTATAAAAAGAAATATAGAGTCTATGAGGTTGAGACTAAAGCCAGCATTCAAATATAAAGGGTTATTGTTTGAGGACTAAGAAAAAAAATGAGATCCAGAGAGATTTAAGGTCCTTCTGATCTGAGATCACCTTCTATTTGATTTGGTGGCATCAATCAGGAAGTTTAACATGGTATTCAACAAATACTTACAGAGCCCACATTCATCTAGGCACAAGTCCCTGCGACACAAACATAAAAGAACATGGTCCCTGTCCTTACTTCCTTCACAGTGGGAACATATTCAATTTTTTAAAAGTCAAGTGAATTCAAATTAAATTTGTTTTGAGGAATCCTTTAAAATTCCAGGATCTTCCTATGTGGATGAATCAACGGAGCAATAAATCATTGTTCTGACATCTCTGGAAGCTACACTCTCAGGTTTTCACAGGGCTGCACAGTGACTTTGGAAGAGCCAAAAGAACAGAGGAAGGGTTTTCCTGGACAGAACTAAAAACATTCTGAGGTTCATATGCTGGAAACCACTTCCCAGCTATTCCCATCCCCATTCCAGTACTTTCTTTGCTATCCATTTATTAACAAAACAAAAACATTCCATGAAGTCAATTCAGAGTCTTGTATAGTGAATAAAAACTGCATTTTATCTACCATAAATGGACAGAGCCTGTTGAAAGAGGGCACTCTCGACGGCCAGCTTGCCTCTTCTGTGTGCTCCCAGTTCTCATTTTATAAATTGAATTCAGCCCAGGTCTGTATGCAATGTAGCTGCATATGGAGCAGCTTTTTTTTTTTTTTTCTAAATTTTATTAGTTTCAAGTATACAGTACATTGGTTAAACATTTATATAGTTTATAAAATGATCCCCCTAATTGCTCTTTCTTTCCTCTGGCTATCCACCTAGCCATTACTGGAGTAGCTTTAACAGTTAGAGAAAGCCTAGATGTGCAACATTCCTCTAGATAGCCTGCAATAAAGAAAATCTCACTTGGAGAACAAAGGCTGTTATTATTGAATCACTTAAAATATTATTACATGCTATTTGGTGCACTTAGAATGTCAGGTATGAAAGTAAATAGCAAAACACGCCCCAGCGCAACAACGTCAGAATCCAGTTCCTAGACTCACAGCTGGAGAGATGCTCTCCAGTAATTGCCAGGTACCCTTTCAGGCATTAGTGAAGTTCTGCTGCCCCCAGGTGGCTGAAGCCTTTCTCTGACAAAGCTGCAAGTGCTCTCATGCTAAGTGCTATGGTGATTTTTAGAATGGTGCAGTGGATGAATGGCAGATGGGTGGATTCATTCATTTGTTCATTCAGTTGGTATATATAGAACTATTTTATCAGGCACTGTGACAAGTGCTGTTAGGAAATGTCATCTGAGATCTGACATCTGAAAACTGCATTGGCAATGACTAGGCAAGGGCTATGGTCAGAACCACCTATGAACTGGTCCCAGGAAAATGGTGGGGGCAGTGGCAAGTGACCTATGATGATGAAGGCAGAAATTACCAAACATACTTCTTCCCCCAAAGTCATAGCCTATTAATTCAAATCCACTGGGTTAATAGAAGAATACAAAGCAGGTAAATGTGAGCTTTAGATAGAAAAGGAATGTAGGGAAAGTTCGAGGTGGGGACAGAAAGAGAGAGTGGGTAGAACCCTTTGCCTCACTGAAAAAAAAGTGAAACAGACAAAAACAAAGAGATACCATATTTAACATGGCTTGTCCTCAAAGATGATGACACCCAGTATTAGTAAGTCACTATACTATTGATAGGTATGGAAACTGGTGCATTCCATTTGACACAGCAATTCCACTACTAGGAACTTATTGTCCAGAATTACTTGCAGAGGTGTATAGAGGAAAGAACAGATGAAGAGACAATGTGCCATTCGTTTCACCTGGGCTTAAATAATGGCGTCACGGACACTTAGAGCTGAGGTGTTCCTTCCTGAAATTGAAAATTGTGCTGGAAGTTGCCTCTGTAGCTGTCTTACTATTCTTAGCTCCTTTTAGGATTCTGTAAAGCCTATATAAAATTCCCAACCTTTAATTTCAATTGAACTAAAACATGCATTTATTGAGCACCTGGTGAATGGTGAATGCAAGACTTTGGCTGTGCCGGGGAGGGTGCAGTGCAGAGATAGCTTAGATCTGGTTCCTGGACCTCAAAGACCTGGTCTAGAGAAGATTGACTTATAAAAACATAAAATACAGTAATTCAGTGAAATGATGGCTATAACATAGCATTATGGAAATATGGGATAGGGAAGATACAATACATTCTAATTGGAGGGATAAGGGAGGGGTAGATTCCTAGCAGATGCGGTATTTGGGATTTGAAACACAACAGGATTTTGATAGGCCTGGGAGGTCTGGAGAGGGAAGGACTGTCTTCCTCTAAGTTGTAAGATTATGAGATGTTAGTTACTTAGTTAAGCCTTTATTGAATATCAGCGAGATGCTATGTGAAATAAAGTAGCATAAGAACTACTATAAAGGGGAGATAAAATACATCCCTAAGAAAAAAGTCATGAGATGTTAAATGTTGCTGTGTGATTAGGTATCACACAATCTACAGAGCCAGAGGTGAAACAGAGATGAAGGCTAAATATATATATTTTTGGTAGTGAATTAGCCACTTGAAAAATATTTCAGTAGGAGAAAGCATGAGACATAAGGTACATGTTATTTCTATTACTGCCCCCTTTCCAAACTTCCAGATTTTGTAAAAAGTTATTGTTTTTATTTTTGATTAAACAAACAATGCATAATATACAGTATAATCTTGTTTGAAAAAGTTCAAGGGATAAGGAAAATATTTAGAGTAAAAAGTGAAATTCTCCCTTCAAAATCTCCCATTCTCCCTCCAGTCTCATTTATCTTCTTAGAAGCAAGCACCGCTATCGACTTGCTATTTCCTTCCAGAATGATTTCTGGTGTATTCATGTAAATATATAACTGTGCTGTGATTTCACATAAATAGATATGTGAGTTTTTGCACTCTTTTTTTTTTTAACTTAATACCATATTTTGGAGATTTTTCTATGCTAGTACACAGATCATAGAGTACATAGAGTTAAAACATTCTTGTTAACTAGAATTCCACGGTGAGGATATATCTTGGCTGTTTCACCATGTCCATTTTGATGGTTCATAAGATGAGAGCCACTAAGGTCTCAGCTGACTTATACAAGCAAGCAAACGAACAAAAGGGACCCCAACTCTGGGCCTAACAAACAGACATCTTATTTCAACCTCTCACAGTCCTTCACCAATTCCCAGACCTGAGACCACTTACAAATCCAGTGTCTCCTAGATAAAGGGAAAGATAGAAACTCTTGAGTGATTCTGTAACAACAGAATTGTAACTCTTACTCCTAGCCTTACTTAAAGGAATCAGTGGTCACCTATAGAAAATCTGCATGGACAAAAAGAAAATTCTAGTCCTCTGAGATTGCTGAACGCTGGCTATGATTTATACTAACTCAGAATGTCACTGTAGTTCACTGGTTAGAGTGGGCTCATAGAGAGGTGAGATGATCAAAGGAATTGTAACCAGAGTCCACCTTACAGTAAGTTCAGTGGAACCCTAAACCCTTCCTGTGGTTATTTTCCCAATTCTTGAGTGTACAGTTAAAAGAGATATACTCAGACACTGGCAGAATCTTCACATTGGTTTCCTGACCTTCAGAACAAGAGCGATTATGATAGAAAAGACTAAGTGGAAACCCACAGAGCTTTATCTTTCCTTCCCCAAATCAAAAGAGTAAAACAGAAGTTATACTGATCCCTTGGTGAAGGACTATAGTAAGTGTCACCATCAAAGATTTGAAAGATGCATTTAGCCTGCCAGCTTGGTTAGGGATAAAAATGAATGATCTTGAAGAATGACTAAGGATTATAAACTCAATCAGGTAATGCATCTAAATGCCAGTGCTTTTCCAAGTGTGGTCTCTTTTGAGGAACGTATCAACACAGGCCCTGTCACAGAGCTATTGCTTGGGCAAATACTCCCTTCTCCTCATATATTTAATAGATAAAACATACCAGAAGCAATTTGCTTTCACCTGGAAGCAATTGCTGAACACCATCTTGCCTTGGTGTTAATATAACTCTAAGGGTCTGTGCCACTGTCTGTGCCACTGTCAGAGATCATGATCATTTCACTAGCCCACAGGATATCATAGTGGTTTACCAGGTTGATGAGATCTTGTTGACAGGACCCAAAGAATAAGAAGTTGTGGGTACCCTATTTATTTTGATAAGACACATGCAAGCCAAGTGGGAATTAAATCTTGAGGAAAATTTTGGTAAAGTTTCTGGAGGTCCAGTAATCTGGAAAATGTTGGGATATTCCCTCCAGTGAGAAGGAGAAGTAGCATCCTTTCACTACGAGCCACACAGAAAGTGTGCAATACTTATTTTTGGATTTTAGAGACAATGTATTCCATTTGGAGGTATACCATTCAAATGTATTTACCCGGGGCCCCAAAGGGTGCCAGATTTTAGTATATTTGAATAACTGAAGCCTTTCCAGGTAAATCACATTATAGCAAAAGCAGTTGCTTCTTATCACTCAGTAAGTTCAGCAGTGTTTGAGGAATCTGTGGTAGAGCTGTAGCAACCCCAATAGGAGAAATACAGGCCAGATGCCTAGGATTTTAGAGAAAAGCTTTGCCCTCCTTGGCAATTATTTTCCTGTTCAGAAAGTGATCTTGGCGTGCTTCTGGGACTCCAGTAGGGACTGAAATACTGAACATAAATCACCAGGTGACCCCAGCTGCCAAGGTAAACTGAATGTTTTCTTATTCTCTTAGCTATAAAATGCTACTGCCTACTAGCACTCTGTAATTAAGTGGAAGAATACATATGTGTTATTCATTTGTCTGTTCACACTCAGCTACATTTCTACCTTTCCATAGTCTTTTTGGTTATCATAGGGGGCTAAAAGTCTATCAGACTCTATTGCCAGGTAGCTTCCAGTTAGGTTTTGACAATGAAAGACAGAAGGTGAGAGAAGGCATATATTTTGTGTGAAGTTTTTTTCCCTCCTCTTCTATTTCTGACTGTACTTCTAGACAGCAGTAGCAGTGGACAAGAGTGGGTCCCTGGATTCCTGTGTGGTTCTAGAGATGGCAGTAGCAGTAGGTACTTTGGCGGTCACAGAACAAGTGATCCTGGACTCTGGCTGTGGTGGGGGCAACAAAAGAAGGTGTCTTCAGGTCTTAGAGATCCTGCAGTGTCATGGTGGTGGTAGTACCAATGGCAGCATTGTCAGCAACAGGTGCTCCAGCTGCCTTACCTGTACAACAATCATTGGCTCTGTATAACACTATTTATTAGTTATCTTTTGCTGTGTAACAAATTACCTTCAAATTAAGTGGCTTAAAACAACAAACATTTGTTATCTTACAGTTTTTGGTCAGGAACCTAAGCATGGCTTACCTGGGTACCTCTAGCTCAGGGTCTCCTTAAAGATGCAATAAAGACGTCAGCTGGGCTGTGGTCATCTTCAGGCTTGCCTGGGGAGGATTCTATTCCAGGTTCACTCAGATGGTTGTTGTCAGGCCTCAGGTCCTTGCCGGCTTTTGGCTGGAGATATCAGTTTCTCAGCATGTGGGTCCCACCACATGGAAGCTCAAAACATGGCAGCTGGCTTCCCTCACAGTGAATCAGTAAGAGAGTGAGTGAGGGTGCCCAAGATGGAAGCCACAGTTCTTCTGCGTTCCCATCTCCAAAGTGGTATCCTATTACTTTTGTTGTATTCTGCTTATTAGAATCAAGTTACTAGGTCCAGCCGCACCGAAGCTAATATTTATTGAGTACTGTGTGCCAGATCTGCCTCCTTCTGTTCTAAGCCACAGGCATGGATGAGTTCAAAGGCTCTCTCTCAATATTTCTGAGCCCCCTTAGGACATAGGAAAAATAGAATGCTCCCCCAATCTGAGCTGTCATCTGACCTGTCCGTTTAGCTGAGTCAGCCAGGCATAGCCATGAAATTGCTCTGGCCCCATGCTGGATGTGCAGCATGACTGAGAGGCTTGAAGTTTTCCCTAAATTCTACCCTGGAAAGGGAGACACAAGCTATCTCTGCAACCCTTAAAACTGTCAGGGGGCTCTGTATACAAATGGCAACCCCCACCTTTTCTGCTCCCAGAAACTTTACCCTAGATTGAGAAATAGACCTATATCATCCTGAATCTTCCCCTAACCTATAGTTTCTGTTCTCCTGTCCTCCAAGTTTCTTGGCTTTTGATATTAAAAGCCAAGCATGTCCACTAAAAACACAAACTAAAAAAAAAACAAAAAACAAACTTTTCACCTAAGCAGCAGCTCTTAAAAAATTGCTTTGACTTTTAATTGCACCATGAATTTAAAAAAAAAAAAAAAAAAATTCGGCCCCCCTTTTAATATCTCTGTTCAAGATTCTAGCTGTCTTTCCCTTAGGCAAGTGCATTAGGGTTATCATTGATCTCGGTGGTAGAATGATAGGTAAGAGACAAGGAAGTTCAGGGAGGGTGGGACCTCAGTTAATACTTTGAATATGATCCACTACAACATGTCTTAGAAAATATCCTCCCCTTACCTTAATATATATATATGCCTCATAGTATTTAAAGTATGTTAAAGTTTTTGTTACATATTCCAGGCTGCTTTCCAAATGTTATAACTGTTTGATCCTGGAAGGCTGCTATATTTGGATTAAGCACTAGTAGAGCATATTAAAGACTTGTGCATGAACCTTCAAAAAGTCGTCTGCACTGTCACCATATCCTCATCTTACTCATTCCTCAACTCATTGTAGTCTGGTTTCTGCCCAAACTACTCCACTAAAACTGTGTCTGCCAAGGATCTTGTGGCTGAATCGAAGTCCTTCTCTTGTTTGATTTCTCAGAAGTATTTGACAGTTTTGGACTCCTCTTCCATGAAGCTTCTATGCCTTCTATGCTCTCTTGGTTTTCCTCATCCCGCTTTCAGTCTCCTTTGCAGGCCCATCCTTCCCTTTCTAGCCTACTCATGTTTCCCAGGGATCTACCTAAGGCCCAGTGACCTTCTCACTCTAAAAACTGCCCTCAGACAATCTCATACATCCCCACTTCCAGATGCTGATGCCTCCCCAACTCCCATTCCCATCTTAGCTCTTTCGAAGGCCCTACCTCTCTCTGCTCCTGTACTGACCACTCCATTAGGTCACAGCTCATCTCTATAGAACAATGTTGAAAATAATCTTCCTCCATCCCTGCACCCCTGTATTCCCCATCTCACACCACAAGAAGAGGTGCCCAAGCCATAAATATGAGCATCATCTCCTTCTCCCTCATTCCTCATGTTCAATCAATTTCCCAGTCTATGGATTCTAGCTCTAAATGTCTGTCAAATCTGTCCACATGTCCCATGCCCTCTTCCACCAAGACTCCAGGCCCCTATGAATCCATGCCTGGATTACTGGAACATCCTCTTCTAATTTGGTTCCCTGCTTCTAGTCTTGCTTCCCTTCAACCCATACTTGATGCTGCAACGAGTGAACTTTCTGAAATGCAAATCTAATTACACGGTTCCCAGCTTAATACCTTGCAATATTTCCCCCATACCTCAGAAAATCCAAGCCCCTTGCATCCTGAGGCAGCGATGTGTGTCGGCGAATTTTTTTTAATTATCATAAAGTAACACTGAACAGTTCTACGAATTTTGTGCTGAACAGTTCTATGAATTTTAAGACATGTTTAGATTCTGTGGCCACAACTATCCATCACCCCCCAAAATTCCTTCATGCTCTCCCTTTATAGCCACACCCTCCCCTATCCTTAACCTCAGACAACCACGGATCTATTCTCCAAAGCTAGTTTTGTCCTTTCAAAAAAAAAATAAAAAAAGAATGTAATCTCTTGAAAAAGCGAAACAAAATCAAAGTCCTTAAAATGGCTTTAATGCCTCTGCTTACCTCTCCCTGCCTCACCTCCCACAACTGCGCCCCGCCTCTAACCCTTATCTTCAGTTCTTGGGGAGCTCTAAGCTTTCTTCCAACTAGGCAACCTCCTCCTAACATTTTTTGGATGAGGGTGGGGTGAGGATTGCTTAGTGCTCCACAGTGCCTAGCACTTCCTCCATTACAGCATTTTTCACTCTGTTGTAATGGCCAGGTTATTCGTCCATCTCTTTCAACAGACTGTTCTTTCCGCGTAGAGACGGTGTTCTAGGCTAGCTCCATGCCTATCTTCCATGGATGGGCCGAACCCCACATTCGACGGGGCGTCGGGACGTTCCGAGGCCTGCGCCGGGCATAAAGCTTCCAAGTCAGAGGGAGCATGCGCACCAGAGCGAGTCAGTCGCCCCGCCCCCTGCGCGCGGCCCCACGCCCACCCAGGCTGCGCTTGCGCTCTGGGCACAACCGTTGCAGGGCGCCCAGGGCCCTGAGATAGACCATTGGACGCCAGCCCCGCCCTCTTTCCGCCCTGAGGTACCCGGCCTTGTGGCCCTAGGACGTTCCCGTCGCATGGCGGAGTGCTGCGGTTGATGCCCATGAAGTCCTTAGTCCTTCTATTTGCGCTGTTTCTATGGCCTTCGTCCTTGCCGGCGTATCCGAGTGAGTGACTTGCCTAAGGCGGCAGCGAGTCAGGAGACATTCCTGAGGGAACCACGGGGTTTCGGGGCCCGCCTGAATTCTGGCTCTTCTTTGTTCTGGTCTTACACAACTTCCAAACCCCACTGTCCAGGGTCTTGCCCTCCTATGCTGAGGTGTGTCCCTCTCCTACTGAGGACCTCTTCCTTCCGAACCTGCACTCCTCGGAGTGACCTGGCAACGCAGTGGTCCAGACAGTGGATCCCAGACTTGACTGGGAATGCGCCAGTCTGGGCACATGGGGCTTGTGCGTGAGACATCCTCATCCCAGCAGAGACGTTCCTTGATGTTAACCCTGACCCCTTATACCGGAGAGTCGCTGGAGAGTCACTGCACGTGTGATAAAGTAGGGGTGGGCAAACTGCGTCCAGTGGGCCAAGGTGGTCTGTTTTTGTATGGCTGGCCAGCTAAGAATAGTTTTTACATTTTTAAGTGTGAATATGAAATGTGAACTTTCCGTGACGTGAAAAAGTATGAAATTCCAATTTCATTGTTCATAAATAAAGTTTTATTGGAATACAACCACACTCATTCCCTTATATATTGTCCATGGCTGCTTTCCTGCATTATAACAGCAGAGTTAAGTAGTTGCCACAGTGACGGTATGGCCCACAAAGCCTAAAATATTTACTGTCTGGCCCTTTACAGAGAAAGTTTAATCCCTGTGGTAAAACATGGAGAACATGGATTGCTGGCAATGGTCTGGGACACCTACTGCCTGTGCACTCCCACAGAGCATTCTCAGGAGCACAGCATTCAAAACCTCAGTTAAGCAAAATTATGACTTATGACTTGTTTTTCCCCAATAGCTGAAAACTAATAAGGTCAAACTCATGGGTGCTAAGACTACTATATTAGCATCATGTGGACACCTTGAGGTATTTAAGTCAGGTATCTGATCTAATATTCTAGATATGACTTGAGGCTTGTCCATCTAGTCTAACTGTAGTTCATTGTAACATTTTGTAATGTTGAGGTTTGGTTTAACCAAATAAATAAAATTTAATAGGTGTAAAAAATTACTAAAGTTATACACAGCTATATTTCAGAATCATTAAAAGGCCTTAGTTAAAAATTATATTTTGAGAGTGAAAATACAACACAACCTAAATCATGAATAGTAGTGGCAAAAGTTCTGGATAAAGTGTCCTAGACAACTACAATTAGCCCCTTAAATACTAGCACTTATGATTGTTAGCTATTTTAAACAAAAAATCTTTGTAAAAATGTTCTTCGCCATAAAGGAACAGAACATACCGAAGACGATATTATCTTTTCTTGATGCCTGATAGTCATTATTATTAATACTAGTTATTGCATTTGGCAGTTGTAGATCAGTAAGTCTACTGACATATATGGAGAGTTTAGTCAAGGTGACATTAATATTGTCACATAGTACTCTATGGGACTGCTGAATAGCAATCCCTGGATACTCACTTAAACTCAATGCACTCTCCTGCCTAACTCCATAATTTCATGGCCTGTTCTTTCCCTTTGTACCTTCGTCCCTAAGCTTTCTTAAGGCTAGTAGGAAATGAAAAGATACTTCTCAGAAAAGGAATGATTTTGTGTTGAAGATACAGGTGATATAAGACATAAGGAAAATATATACAGGTCATAGATCATAGAAGATATTTTGGAAATTGTAATTTATCTCTTATCCACAGAAGTAGATGAAGGGATATATAGGGAAATGTTAACATAGCTACTTTCTCTATCTCTCTCATTCTTTTACTCTAAGTAATTTTAATTTTGTCTCTTTATTTTTGGAATAAGTATAGCAAAAGAAACTAGTCTTATCATTGTGTTTGATTTAAATCAGTTGTGTATTCTTTATTTTATATGGCCACTATTCTAACAATTGTTGGTGAGAGTCACATAAAAAAATGCCCTCTCATGCCAAAGAAAAGGCAAGTGGGTTTTTATAATGAAGCAACTTCGACACTTTTTTTTCTGGAATACTAAGTTGTGAGGTTATCTTAAACAAACATCTTGGATATTAAGTAATTACTTTTGTTGAAAACCTCGATATTTCTTGTAACTGCCCATATCTTTCTAATGGGTCCAAGCCAAGTTTAGCTACCCACTTAATCTAAATTCACCTGGATATGAATGAGACTAGTGTGTATAGCAGTCTACACTTTTCTACATACACATACATCCTGATGGTGCTGGATAAACATCTTCTTTCTATATGCTTAAATTTATGTATATTCGATTAATTTCCCTAAATCCGATTACTTCATAGTTTTAAACATTTTCCAATTTAAAAAATCATCTTTAATGTATTTGCATTATACCATGCTTCTCTTTTTAATGAGAATTCTTTTTGCTTTTTAAAAATGTATAACTTCTAAAGTATCATTAACATGATTGTTATATATTTAAGTACTATTAACTACTATTAAAATAAATTATGTAATTTGCCTTTTATAATTTTAAGTCACTAAATATTCATGGACCTGAAGCTACAAACCAAAGTTCCTGTTTGTTTTTTGGGTTTTTTTTTTTTTTTTTGGTTTTTCATGAATAAATTGTTTTTTTCCTGGTCCTCTCTTTGGATAGCTCAGCAAAGGTAGAGTTAATGATAGAGGATTCTTTTAAGCTCGGATAACAAAACCTCTTAACTTGCTTCTCTAGGTTAGTGTCAAAAGAAGGCTCAATATGTCAGTCTTGAACATCTATCTTTGTCCTTAGGAAGGCCTTTGTCCTAATGGACCACAGAAGGCAAGGGAAGTGGTAAGACAGCAAACAACAATAATTGTTCAAATCTGTTGGCAAATAAATTAAAAGGAGAAGCAGATCCTTTTTATTTCAGGTACATTCAAAAGGTAAAATTCACTTGTTTCTGGTGCTGCAAGTTCACTTTCCACTCTTTCAAGGCTCAAGGCTATGGCACTTGTGGAGGGTCTTGCAAATCTGAGAATGGAATATCATAACACACTTAATTAAATGTTTTAGATAATGAGGAGCACGTCATCTAATATGTAAATGTCCAAAGGGTGGCTTTTAGGGGAGTAGTAGTTTCATTAACTTGTCCTTTAATGTTTTTTGGGGGAAAAAAAGTTCTGTCTTTCTATTCTTTTGAGCTGCCTTCTACATTCTTTTCTTAGGATCTCATACGTTTTTAAAGACATCTTGTTCTCGAGATTGCTTTGTATCTTCCCTGCTCTGAATGAGATCAGCCATCCTCTTTCTTAATATCCAAGACATAGTAGAACATGGGATCAGAGAATATTAATTACTTAATATCCAAGACATAGTAGAACATGGGATCAGAGACCAAAGTTCCTGGAATCCATATCAGATTTATGGGCTGCGGCAATATTGTTATTTAGGTCATGTTACTGAACAGACCTAAAAGAGATATATTTTAAAGTTATGAGTTTATTTTATTTCCATTTAAATTTAACATTATTCATGGGATAACTTCTTGGTTTTTAATTCTTCACTGAAACTCAATTTGTATTCCTTTTTGACAATATAATTTAATGAAGCTGTTTTGGTTATCTGTTTCAGGATAAAAGATCCCCCCACCTCCCCGCTTCAAATTTTATTATTTCTCCTGATTCAGTAGCTTACTGGACTCAGCTGGGCAGTTCTTCTGCTTCATATGGTGGAGCTGAGGTCACTCATACAGCTGTATTCAGCTGAAAGCTCAGCTGGGGTGAGAACATCCAACATGGCCTCTCATCTTCCAGGGTCTTTTCTCTACATGACTTCTTATCTTTCAGTAGTCTAGCTCAAGTGTTTTTATACCGTGGTAGCTTGCTTCCAGGAGAGAGTTTTACAGACCTCCAGAATGCAAGCTTTTATTAAGCCTATGCTGTGTCAGACTTGCTAATGTCCTATAGGCCAAGACAATCTCATAGAGCAAGCTCATATTCAGTGTGGGAAGACACTACCCAAGAACATAAATACAAAGAATTGCAAAGCAATAAAGTTACATTTCTTTTTTTTTTTTTCAGGTTTATTGAGATGTAATTGACAAAATTACATTTAAAGTGTACAACATGATGATTTGATATACATTGTGAAAGGATTCCCACCATTGAGTTAATGCACATCACTTCATATATTTACCTTTTGATGTGCATCGTCGACTAAAGTCACTATGTTATACATTAGCTCCCCAGGACTATGTCTTATAACTGAAAGCTCATACCCTTTTACCAGCCTCTCCCTATTTTCCCCAACCCTTAACTCTACAGTTACATTATTTTCACTGGTATATTTAATTAATATGAATATAATGACTCGTTTGTTTTAGCTGTCAGCAAAAATTAAAACTTGAATTAACAAATTATAGGAAAACTGCTGGATAAGTAACAAGATATAATGTTTCCTTTTGTGACCACTTTGAGTATACCCCACTAATGAAGCACAGTTATTTGAGTTGGAAGTAGTATTTCAGCTCAATTATTTAAGTTCATTTTAATTTGAAGGTGTTGTTGTTTTAGCTGGCAGTTCTTACATAATGATGGCTTTCAGGTATTAATTCTTACTTGCAACAGCTAACTTCTGTAGAGTAAGGACAATCTATCTTTTGTGAGCCCACTTCATAACATGGATGGAAAATACAAGCAATTTGTTCTCCAAACTTAAGGACATTCGTCCAGAGTCTGGTCTACCTATTAAGTAATTCAATGTTTGGATATATGTTAAGCTTTATATACATGAGTTTTTAATATCGGTAAGCCATGTTGTTTTTCACTTTTGTGGTAATAAAAATCATAGGCGGAGAGAAAAAAAATGACGTAGATGATAGAGGCTCTGTTCATCCCTCTGGTGACCAAATCAAAGTTGTGATGGAAAGAAGAAGCAGCAGCAAGGGAAAATCGCTTGGGATCTAGAGGAACAATTCATACAACTAGGGAGAAGTCCAAGAAAGCACCCTGCAACGACAGAAGGTAGGAAGGGGCAAGGATGCGGGGCTACCAGGTCCGAGTGGCTGAGTGAGACCGAGGCTGCGGCAGCAGCAGCTGCAGAAGCCTCTTAAAGGGGCCGCGACCGCGAGCGGATTTTCGCAGTGTTGGACCTGCTCGCTCTGAGCACCAGTGTTGATTCGGCTGCTCGCAGGGGGCACCAGGGACTTACAGGGAGACATTGTTGGAACAAAAGCCGAGGCGAGACTCACTCTGTACAGAAGTGCCGGCAGTATCCATTGTTTCCTGTTGAGCCCTGTCCCCTTCCAGTGTGCAGACACAGTGCCTCCATAGCCATGGCATCATCAAACTGGATTACAGAGGTCACTTCGCCCAGAGGATTCCCTGAAAACCTGCCTCCCCCAACTCGTAGCTCCACCCAAGCCACATCCAGGTGTATCCTCAGTGAGTCAGGTGCTCCTTGCCGAGACTCACACTGGAGGTAGCCTTGGTTTCTGGTATGGCCTTTTGAGGCAACTATAAGCACAGCATCTGTGGATTGTTTGCAGAATCTTAACAGGTGGCCCCGGAGGGGCAGAGGCTTGGGCTAAGTTTGGCCTGCAGCTGACTCCCTCTCAGGACTGTGCCACTGGACACCTACTTCACAAATCCACACTAATAAGATTGGGAGACTTAGGAGCTTTGCTTAGTACATAGAAACAGACACAGAAAGGCAGCCAAAATTGGAAGACAAAGAAGCAGAAACCATATGAGAGAAGAGAACATAGATCCAGATATAATGGAGTCAAGTAGTTTAACATGCAGAGTTCAAAACACTGGTTATAAAGATGCTCAATGAACTTTTGGGAAGTGTAGATAAATTCAGTGAGAACTTCAACAGAGATAAAAAACAAAAATGGAAGTGGATATTATAAAAGAGAATCAGTCTGAAATGAAGAACACATTATCTGAGATGAGAAGTATATTAAATGGAATAAACAAAGTGAATAAAGAAGAGGATCAAATGTCCCATCTAGAGGACAAGAAAGCCAATCAGGACACTCAATCAGAATGGTAAGAAAAAAGATGCCAAGACTATAAAAATAATTTAAGGAGGATATGGGACACTATTAAGGATCCAAATATTCATCTGATTGGTGTGACTGAAGAAAATCAAGATGTTGAACAGCTGTTTGAAAAAATAATGATGGAAAACTTCCCTAATCTGGTGAAGGAAATGGACATACAATCCCAGGAAGTTCAGCGAATCCCCAAAATCAGGAGGCCCGCACCAAGACACATCATAATTAAAATACCAAAGATCAAATACAAAGAAAATATTAAAAGCAGCAAGAGAAAAAACAAATAACTACATATAAGGAAACACCCATAAGACTGACAGCTGATTTCTCAAAAGAAACTACGCAGTACAGAAGGGCTTGGCAAAAAATATTCAACAGAATGAAGACCAAGAATAATTTATCTAGCAAAGCTATCATTTAGAGTTGAAGGACAGATAAAGAGCTTCCCAGACAAAAATAAGCTAAAAGAATTTATCACCACCAAGCCAGTATTACAGGAAATGTTGGAGGGACTTCTTTAAGAAGAAAAACATGTATCAAAACAGGAATAAAGAATAGTAACAACTACATTCCTATCAATAAGTACCTTAAATGGAAAAGAATTAAGTGCTCCAACCAAAAGATAGAGTGGCTGAAAGGATAAGAAAACAAGACCCCTACATATGAAAAGGAAGAGAATGGATAAAGGTATTGCTTTGATGGACCTAGAAGGTGTTTAAGTCAGACAGAGAAAGATAAACACTATGTGATTTCACTTATATGCGGAATCTAAGGAATAAAAAGAACAAACTAATCAAAAACCGACTCACAAATATAGTGGGGTTGGGGGCTGGGAGAATGGGGGGTGGGAGAATGGGGTGAAGGGCTAAAGAAGTACAAATTAGTAGCTGATGAATGGTCACGGGGATAGAAAGCATGGCATAGGGAATGCAGTTAGCATTAATACATTGGCTAGGTGGAGGGTTAGAGGAGGGAGGGTGCAGTTGGGGGGACCATTTTATGAACTATATAGATGTCTAACCAATGTACTGTATACTTGAAACTAAATTTAAAAATTTTTTTAAATATCATAGGTGGAGACCGGTCAAGGGGGCATATATAGAAGGTAGAGGTTGTGTACACTTCCTTTCAAGACCACACCAAAATTATCACAAAACTTCAGAGCAGCCAGCACATGGAGTTGCCTGAGGTCTGGCTGAACAGACGAAACTAGGGGCAACTAGGGACAAAATAACAGGTCACCACAAACCAGTAGGAAGGGTGGAGATGTGAAACAGCCAGGTCCCAAAACTGCATGTGGCCATTGAGAATTGGAAGGGCTATTTTGGCTGCAGAGCCCTCTCCCCTACCTGAGTAGTGAAGAGTCCCAGCACCACACTGAGCTCCCCAGCCCAGTGTTCCAGAGCTGAGAAGAGAAGTCCCCATAACCTCTGGCTGTGAAAATCGACAGAGGTTGCGGCTGAGAGGAGGGCTGCAGCAGTTGCAGATGTTCCTCTTAAAGGGCATATGCCTGGCCTTACTCGCTGATGGACTCACTCTTTCTGAGCTCCAGTGCTGGGGCAGCTGCTCAAGGGACACAAGGGACACGAGGGACAGACGGGGAGGCACTGAGTTGTCAGGCTTCAGGGTGAGGGCTGCAGGGGTGGATTTCTCCTGAACAGATGTACTGGAAGTGACCATTGTTCCTTTGTTGAGCCCTCCCCACTCCCAGCGTGCAGATGCAAGCACCACCATATCTGAGTCTTCATGAACTTGGGTAATAGGTCGCTCTGCCCAGGTGATTCCCTGAGATTCCGCCTCTCCTAACTTGTGGGCCCACCCAAGCTACTTCTAGTGGTTTATTCTCTACAAATGAGCTGTCTTGGCTTCTACTGCAGACTTTCCTAAAATCTCCTAAAGGTACACAAAACCCAAAGAAGCAGCATCTCACCCCAGCATGCCTAGTACCTCTTGCTGAGTAGTCCCAAGCCCCGCACTAGTGGCAGCTAGCCTCAGTTTCCAACTTGACCCTTTGAGGCACCTATAAGCCCAGCATGGGTGACAGCCATCTGTGGATTGCTTGGTGATCCTTGCCAGGTGGCCCCAGAGGCGCACAGGCTGTGACTGAACTTGGGCTACAGCTGGACCCCTCCCAGGACTGTGCCGCCAGATCCCACAACACGACTACTACATAAAGCCACTCTACTAAAGCTGGGAGACTTAGGAGCCCTACCTAATACATAGAATCAGACTCAGGGAGGCAGCCACATTTGGGAGACAAAGAAGCATGTGCCACTTGAAAGAACAAAACAAAGCTCCAAAAATAGAATTCACCAAAATGGAGACAAGCAATCTACCACATGCAGAGTTCAAAACACTGGTTATAAGGATGCTCAATGAACTTAGGGGAAGAATAGATAAACTCAGTGAGAACTTTAACAAAGAGATAGAAAATATAACAATGGAGGTGGAAAACAATAGAAAACCAGTCAGATGTGAAGGATACCATATCTGAGATGAATAGTACAGTAGAGGGAATCAGCAGTGTGGATGAAATGGAGGATCAAATCAGCGACATTGAGGATGGAATAGCTGAGGGCACCTAATCGGAATAGCAACAAGAAAAAAGAATCCAAAAAAAAAGAAGATAGTTTAAGGAGCCTCTGGGACAACATCAAGCATAACAACATTTGCATTATAAGGGTACCAGAAGGAGAAGAGAGAGAGCAAGGAATTGAAAATCTATTTGAAAAATAATGACAGAAAACTTTCCTAACCTGATGAAGGAAATAGACATACAACTCTAGGAAGTTCAGAGAGTCCCAAACAAGATGAACTCAAAGAGGCCAATACCAAAACATATCATAACTAAAATGCCAGAGGTTAAATACAAAGAGAGGATTTTAAAAGCAGTAAAAAAAAAAGCAATTAGTTACCTACAAGGGTGATCCTACAAGACTGTCAGCCATTTCTCAACAGAAACTTTGCAGGCCAGAAGGGCTTGGCATAAAATATTCGAAGTGAAGAAAACCCAGGACCTACAACCATGATTACTTTACCCTGCAAAGCTATTATTTAGAGTCAAAGGACAGATAAAGAGCTTCCCAGACAAGAAATAGCTAAAGGAGTTCATCACCACCAAGTCAGTATTTCAGGAAATGTTGGAGGGACTTCTTTAAGAAGAAGAAAAAAATATGTATCAAAAATATAAGTAAAGAATGACAATTACTACATATATATCAACAAGTACTTCAAATGAAAAAGAGTTAAAATGCTCCAGTCAAAAGATAGGGTGGCTAAATGGATAAGAAAGCAAAATGCTTACATATGCTGCCTAGAAAAAGACTCACTTCAGATTAAAAGACACACACAGACTAAAAGTAATGGGATGGAAAAGATATTTCATGATGGACCTAGAGGGCATTGTGCTTACTGGAGTAAGTCAGATAGAGAAAGACAAATGCCATATAATTTCACATGTATGTGGAATCTAAAGAACAAATACAAACAAACAAACAAACAAACCAAACTCATGGATACAGAGAACATTTTGAGGATTACCGGATGGGAGGGAGATGCAGGGGGTCAGTGAAAATGGGAGAAGGGATTAAAATGTATAAATTGGTAGTTACAAAGTAGTGATGGAGACATAAAGTATAGCATAAGGAATATAGCCAATAATATTGTAGTAACTATGTACAGTGTCAGAGGGGCATTAGATTTATTGGAGCGATCGCTTTGTGAGTTACATAAATCTCTAATCACTATGTTGTATACCTAAAACTAATATAATATTGTATGCCAACTATAACTGAAAAATAAAAAATATTTTTAAAAATCATAGTTATATTTGTGTCTTTTAAAAAGAGCATTCCTGATTCCAGGTTAAATTATAGATACAATCGCCAATTGCCACATCATGATTATGGGCCAAGGGCCAAGTAAAAATGTATGAGTCCTTAAAGCACAAAGACCAGATATAATTCATTGAATTTTAACTTTGTTTCTTTATGTAAAAATTTTAAAGTTTATCTTTTCCTCTTTACTAAGCTACCAGGTTTCCCCCAATTATATGGAACATTTTGCTACTACTTTAACTTACCAGGTATTTATTCTTATACCAAACTACATGTTTAAATTAGCAATGTTAATTGGCTTTAAAGCCTCAGTTTTTCAAAATGTAAATTATATTTTAAGCATGTGATCAGATTGCATTCATATTGAGAGATATTGATTTTTTTTAGAATTCCATTTTGACTTAGAGTGCTTTGGGTATATATCTTTGTATAGCCTAAGTATTACATTATGTACACATAACTTATCACAATCTATTAGTATCAGCATTTTACCAGTTTGAGTGAAATGTAGAAACCTTACTTCTCTTTATGTCCTTTTACCATCTCCTACTCATATGATTGTCCTAAATATTTCCTTTACATAAAGAACCACATCAGATGGTATTATATTTTTTGTTTCATCTGTCAAACAATTTGGAAAACTCAAGAGAAGGAAAGTCTATTGCATTTATCTATATTTTTGTTCTTTTTGGTATTTTATCTTCCTTCCCAATGTTCTAGGATTCCTTCTATTATCATTTCCTTTCTGTTTAATGAACTTCGTTTAGTCATTCTTTTAGGATAGGTCTTCTGATAAAAACTTCTCAATTTTCCTTTATCTGAGAGGTCTTGATTATCCTTTCATTTCTGAAGGATATTTTCCCTTGATAGAGAATTCTGGACTTTTTTTTCAGCACTTGTATGATGTTTCGTTTTGAACTCCATGGTTTCTCATGAGAATTAAAATTGTCATTCAGATTGTTTTTCTCCATAGATAAGGTGTCATTTCCCTTTTGCTTCTTTCAAGGTTTTTTCTTTGTCTTCAATTTTCGGAATTTAGATCCCAATATATCTTGGCACAGGTTTCTTTGGGTTTATCCCTTCCAAGACTCGGATGACATGAATATTAGATCTTTTTGTTATAGTCACACAAGTCTCTGAGACTCTGTTTTTTTGGTTGTTCATTTGTTTGTTTGTTTGTTTTGGTTTATTTTCTCTGTAGCGATCAGATCGGGTAATTGCTATTGTTTTATCTTCCAGTTCACTGATCTGTTCTCTGTCCCCTCTATTCTGCTGTTGAGCCTATCCATTGAATTTTTTTCATTTCAATTATTATTGTTTTTCCAGTTCTAAAATTTCAATTTGGTTCTTCCTTATATATTCTATTTCTTTACTGAGATTTTCTATTTCTTTGTTAAGACTTTTTATCTTTCATTTGTTTCAAGCATGTCCATGATTTCTTGTTGAAGCATTTTTATGTTGGCTACTTTTAAATCCCTGTCAGATAATTCTAATATCTGTATAATCTCAGTGTTGGCATCTGTTGACTATTCTTTCTCATTCAAATTGAGATTTTCCTTGTTCTTGTTATGACCACTAGCTTTTGAATAAAACCTAGGCATTTTGGGTATTATGTTACAGATTTAAATAGGCTTCTGACACCACTTCGGCAGTGGAAGAGGAATGTTGCCTTGTTACCACCCGGTGGAGATGAAAATCCAGGTCCTCAGCTTTATCTACCAGAAGAGAAGGTATTAATTTATACTTGGTAGTAGCACTTCTGTGAGATAAGGGCAAAGGGGTTGAAGCACCTCACTGAAGCTGGATGAGGGTGGAAGCTAGGTTTTCCACTCAGCTTTTGCTGATGGGGGTCAAGCTTCAATATTTTCTCTGGTGTTTGGCTAGAATAGAGCGCTTATTGTCTTAAAGTATTCTGTCCTGCTAGGCTACCACTTTCCTGGTTGTTTGGCTATAAAAGGAGTAGTCTTTACTTGGGGCCTTTTTTGTCTTTGTCCATTGGTGTTTCTGGGTTGCCAGTCTGGGGTGTATGTGGCAAAAAGAAAACCCAGGGAACTCACTGCTATGTCATTGCTTGGGCCCTGAAGTCCCTAGTTGGTTTGCCTTCTTCTTTCCACCTTTCAGAGTCTTCTCATGCTTGTTTTATATATAATGTCCAAGGTTTTAACTGTGCTCTGGTAGGAAGAATAGGGGGAAAAGTACATATTCTCTATCTTTTTGGAAGTAGGGGTTCAGATATATTGTTTTAAAACATTTTATAGGGCTTACGGAAGAGACAATGTGTTTTATAAGTAAACAAGAACATCTAAGTGGAGTATACATAGGTATTAAGTGACCTGTTTTTATTTTTAATTTTGGTCAAAATATGTTGGAATTAGGTTTTCAATGCTTTTGTCTATTATTTTCCAGTTTGTGTACAAAGTACTAGTTCTTAGAAAAGAGAATTGACTATTAGACATATGTCGAAATTATTTAAGTAGAATTTTATCTGAGTGGTGATTCATAATACTCTAAATAAATTAGAATGTAAATAAGTTGAACATTTTGAGAATTTGTCTAAAATTCTCCTTTAACTTTTCATTTTTATAGGCATTCTTAACTAGCAGCATTCTTTTTACTTTATAAGCAGTTTGATCCCAAACTTCAAGTCTTTTTCTTTTAAAAGTCTTTAGATAAATACACATGCTATTAATTTAAAATTGTCTTCATCTACAGGTCCATAATTAAGAATGTCAGGAAATATAATCAAGGTAATGCCAAAACCAAATACAATTCATATTAACTACAATCGGAGAATTACAACACTTAAAAACTAAACATAGAACATTTTAATTGAAAAATTCTTTTGGCCTTTATGATTCTACAATAATGTGTAGGTTTTATAATAACCAGTTTTTAAGACACCAACTATTTGGTTTGTAACATATTTCAACTTAAATCCCCTATTCACATGTTGCAGGAAGCGACACCCGACGGAGGAAATTGGACACTCAGAGAAAGGAGAATTTATTGGCTGGCAGAGCGTGTGGGGTTAACAACACCATGCACGAGCTCTCCTTGCTTAGATTTATTACACTTTATATACCTCTGCAGTGTCCATGCAGGGGGCATGTGATTCCTTTGAAGTTTTACATGCACTTCGTGACTCAGGTTGGGGAGGGGCTGCAAGCGGGGAGGAATTTCCAGACAACTGGTCTTATCTATTTACAGGACATTTTGTCTTGTAGTACCCAGAACCTTGGCATTATCAGCACTGTTATAGGATTCTTGAACAGAGAGATGGGACACTGAGGCTATAAGCAGGAAGTAGCACTTATTGATGCTGGCACCAGCTCAGCGGATTCCTATTCAAAGGCTGAGCCCCAATTGTAACATAATAAGCAGTTTTATACAGTCTTGTAATTCCTACACAACTACAGAGATAAGGAAGAACATAAGTTGGGTAGCAAGCTATGAATCAACAGATGTGAGCTGGAGAGTCCTTGAAGTGGGGGAGATAGCTATGGGAAACTATGTTAGTTGGAGAGCAGTGAGCAGAAGGCAGGGAGAGAGCAGTTAAGAATGGACTTTAACCTATAGTCGGTCATTTCTGCAGGCCTTTTCCTTTGCATTTTTCAGATGCCTCTTCTCTCTTAACATTATATTTGTATGTTTTCCAAAACAATTCTTGAAAAAGTTATCTATATTAGCTGAAGTACAAAAATCCAAATTCTATGTAGATTTGGATATGCCCTATTTACTTTCCAGTTTTATATTCTGTGATAACTACACAATCAGCACACAAACGAAATGCATAAGAAAATACTGTTCTAAAAAAGTAAAGTTTTTAAAAAGACCTAAATTTTACCAATATTCTTCTAAAATTTTAAATTATAGCATAAAATAAGGAACTCCTCAAAGAAATATTAAAATTGCCTATTTTCATTTTAACCGTATATTTTATTATCTTTTGAAGTAAAGGTATTTCATATAAAAGTTCTCAAATTTGAGATTACATACTTTTAAAAACTATATTTCCCCCACTCTTTTTTTGAGCCAAAGAAGAGGTGGGACTGGTTTAGTTTTCCTTTTTTATTCAGCTTAGAAACTGTTGGTTCTTGGAGATTAAGGTGACATGGTTTTTCTTTACTTAAAACTTCAGTCTCAAAGAAACTAGGTATATTACTGTGTAAGATTTTTAATGTTAGCATTTTACTATCATTACATTTTATTGTAACTTTTGGCATGCCATCACTTTTTAGGAGCATAGAAGCAATTTTTTTTTTTCTTTTGGAGTGTACAGTTTTTCTGGAACAAAATTGTTCATTTTAGCTTTACTGATTAGGAAATCTCTCCAGAAACAGATAAAGGTGTAGCCTTTTAGGTTTTTACCCAAAACACATTCAAATATATCCATTATTTTAAATAGACGTTGTAGAAGAAATTATTTGTTTTTTATACCTGTTACCAATTGGAGGTTTATGTATGTAATTAGATATTTAAATTAGTGCTTAATAGTGCATTTTTTAGAACTTGAGTCTTACAGATATCATTTTAAAAACTCAGTTTATAATATATTTTGCAGAGATGACAGAGCACTAAGTTTTCTTGTTTTTTTAAATTCAATGTCTTTAAAAAATAAAATAAGCCTGTTTATTTAAATATATATAACCATTATTTGTAGTTTAAAATGACTGACTAGACCTAAAAAAACACTTTTTAATTTATTAAAATTTTTCAATATCTTTGGCTACAGAAATCATAGTTTCTCAGCTGAGATAGTGAAACCAAACCACCCCTAACTCTTTGGTAGAGGGAAAAAAATCTTATGAGTTCTATTTTCAGACCAATAGTCTTAAATTTAAGAAATTTTATGTTAATTTTCTCTTCATTCAAAGTAATAAAAATTATAACATAATGAAACAGGGAAATAAAGCTCTTGGTTTATATGTCTTCAATTAGCTCTACTAACTAACATCTATTGATAAAATTAAATTATTATATACTCTAGTTCTTTATTTTTTAAATTTATTATTGTAACATTGGTTAACAAAATCCAGTAAATTTCAAGTGTACAATTCAACAGTAAGTCATGTATTGCATTGTATGTTCACCACCCATAGTTAGATTTCTGTCACCACGTATTTGTAAACTCTAGCTCTTTAAAAATGATTTTTTGTTTTATCTTTGTGTTAATGTCCAGTAACTACGAGCATGACATTTTAAATATATAATACACATACAATAAAGTGCACAAATTGCAAGTGTACAGCTTAATGAATTTTTGTAGTTAATACCACTGTGTAACCAGCACCCAAACCACGTAATAAAAAATATTACCAGCCTAGACTAGTTTACAAACATGCTATTTTAATGTATGCAACTTTTAAAATCTTGCATAGAAATTTATGTGACTAGAATTTTCTAAATTTCTAGATAAACTGGGTTTATCCAGAAAGAACTTTATATATAGTCATTCATGTAACCACATGAGTTATTAGGTTAACCAAATAAAAACTTTTAATATGACAGATCAAACTGCTTATATTTTTCATCCATCTAATAAAGGACAAGCTTCCCTTAAGTAATATTGTAATGCTGCCGCCAAGAAAGCATTGTTAATCAAGCATCAACAATCTCAAATTAGAATTAAAGAATTGAAATAGAGAATATATCAGACAGTTGTGTATTTAACAACAAAACTTTTACAAACTACCAATAACCCCAAACAAGATAATTTGACTGTTAATTAGTTGAATAAAGTCAATTTATACAAAGGCATTTGTAATTAATGTTCAACCTTGTTATTCAGTTGGTACTTTTACGTTAAGTTTTAATATTAATAAAATGTTATTGACAAACTAATAATTATGCCAGTTTTAATCAAGATTTCCAGCTAAAGTAATAGTTGTATGGCTTATCACATTACAAAAAGGAAAGCAATTATATATTTAGATGAGGGGTTTAAAATTAAGGTAGGAATGCCTTAAATTAATGTTAAAACATAATTGGATAATAGCCAAGATATGGAAGCAACTAAATGCCCATCAACAGATGATTGGATAAAGAAGTTATGGTTCATATATATAAAATGGAATATTACTCAGTCATAAAAATGAAATCTTACCATTTATAATGACATGGATAGATCTAGAGGTTATTATGCTGAGTGAAATAAGTCATACAGAGAAAGATAAATACCATATTATTTCACTTACAAGCAGAATCTAAGGAATAAAAAGAACAAAGTAATTGAAAACAGAGTCACCAATATAGAGGACAATCTGGTGACAGCCAGAGGGGATGGGGGTTGAGGGGGTTGGGAAAAAAGGGGTGAAGGGTTAAAGAAGTACAAATTAGTAGTTGATAGATGGTCATGGGGATGGGGAGCATGGCATAGGGAATTCAGTCAGCAGTAATGTAATAGCTATGTATAGAGACAGAGGGAAGATAGAGTAATCAGAGGGATCATTTCATAAACTATATAAATGTCTAACCAATGTACTGTATACTTGAAACTAATAATAAAATAAAATAAAATGCTTAAAAAACAATTGGAAAAGATCAGTAAAAATTAATGTCTAAATATATATTTTTTCTAATTTTGTTGACTAAAATGGCCTAAGAACAATGTCACTCCATAACACCAGTCTTGATATGCACATTTAGCCCTCAGATTTTTGTTTCTAATATTGTTTTCCATTAGAAGAAACCAGACTCTTTGAAAAGAGCTGATTTTAATGTTTAGGGAGATACAATATGGACTGGAGGGGTAAGGGTGGAAGTGGTTTAGGAGATGAGAGGGAGGCAGACAGTAGTAACTGCCAGAGAGCAAGCAAGGATGCTTTAAAAAATCAGAGGTTACTTCAAAAAGGGACAGCTTACAGTGGCTCCAACTGGCTAAGTTATGACCATTTGAGTATAAAAAAGAAAATGATAATACAAGTTAGGACTATAAAAAGCCCAGAGTCATAATGAAACTCAAAAGTTTAAGAACTACTTTGCAAAGAATTAAAACTTTACTCAGGTGAATTTTATTCAAGTATTTAAAAATATCGTTTACATTTAATTTTATTTGTGTTCCCAAGATAGCAAAAGTATTTCAAAACACAAAAACTAATACAAATCATTGCTTACAAAAATACTGTACTTTCTTCCTATAAAATATTTGTGGACAGGCTCATGATTTATTTGCTATTCCCCCCAGAGGCTACTCACAAACAATATTCACGTATTAGAAGATAAACTATCTTATTGTTTCAGAAGTTAATGAAATGTGTCAGGATGGTCCAATCCTACTAGGGAGCTCTTCCAACTGATCCTGATGGCTCTACCACAATGAGATAAAGAGAACTTGGTGCTCCAAAGCCAAGTGAATTTGATAATGGGTTCACCAGTTGTTGCTGGTTGCTACCTTACCTTCTCTTCTTCCCTATATGGTTCTTGAAAGGAATAGAGTGGATAAAACATCCCAAAGACATTAGAAGCCAAAGACTTACACATCAGGTCTTCTGCTTTCATGGTCCAAAATAATCTTGCTCTGTAAATCAAATTTATACCATTTAGTCCTAGAAGATGAAATGAGAAATAATGTATTTGTGTTGCTTACTCTTCAGGTAAAAGATATCTAATATTCCAGATTCTTGGATTTGTGGCTTCAAGGCCAAGAAAATTTAATGACTTAAAAATGTATAAGAGGCCTATCTCAAAAAAAGTTTAAACACTGATAAAAGCTGATTAAATAAAATAGTACATATAATATGATTCTAGTTGTACAAATATATTATTTATAATCTTGAAGACCGTTAATAAATATATAAGAAGGCAATACAACTCACATTGATCTATGGATTCAATACGATCCCTAGCAAAAGCTCAGCATGTTACAGCTTTTGTGTGTGTGTGTAAATTTTTCAGTTTGACTCTAAAGACAAACTATAAAACACAAAACGCATAATAGAATGCTCTTAATATAGTATGCAAAAGTGCTGTCACCCTGCGGTCATCAGAGAAAGTTGTAGCCATCCTCTATATAAAAGATAACAGGGAAAGTAAGGTGTGCTTGAAATGTGGTGTTATCAGTTAATTGTCCAAAAGTACCTTGATAAATTTCATCACATGGGACATACCAAGTAACTGGTACTGATCCATTCTTAAGTAGTCCTTGAAAATAATATTAACTCAATTATTTTTTATTCATTTTTCCCTATAAAAATGTTTCGCACACTTACAACATTCTAGGCACCCGCTGAACTAGGTGCTGGAATATGCATTGGCGGGAAAAAATTGATCTGATCTTTGTTAGAAAAAAAATCCCAGCTTTCTTTTTTTGCTGAAATTAACAAGATGATACTAAAATTTATATGGAATTGCAAGGAATTCAAAACAGCCCTTAATCCTGAAAATAAAGAAGAAAATCAAGGATTCATACTTTCTGATTTCGAAATTAAAATTGCAGTACAAATGCAGTACTGGCATGATAATAGATATATAGATTAATGCAATTGAATTGAGAGTCCCGAAAGAAACTCTTACATTTATGATCAATTATTTTTCAGTGAGGATGCCGAGAGTTCAGTGGGGGAAAAAATAGTCTTTGCAGCATACAGACATCAGACAAAGGAATGAAGTTGGATCCTTACCTCAAACCATATATAAAAATTAACTCAAACTGGATTATATATCTAAATGTAAGAGCTAAAACCATAAAGCTTTTAGTTAAAAATATAGGACTAAATCTTTGTGTCCTTGGATCTGGTAGCAATTTCTTAGATATGACTCCAAAAGCACAAGCAACAAAGGAAAGAAATAGATAAATTGAACTACATCAAAATTTTAAAATTTCATGCTGCAAACAATAACCTTAAGAAAGTGAAAAGACAACTCATGGAGTAGGAGAAAATATTTTCAAATCATACATATTGATAAGGGACTGGTCTCCAGAATATATAAAGAATTCTTACAACTCAACAATTAAAAAAAAAAAATTAAAACATGGGGAAAATACCAGAATAGATATTTCTCCAAAGATATACAAATAGCCAACAAATGTAAGAGAAGATGTTCAATATCAATAGCCATTAAAGAGATACAAGTCCAAATCACAATGAGATATGACTTCGTGCCCACAAAGATGGCTGTAATCTAAAGGACTGAGAATAACAAGTATTGGAGTGATACGGAGAAATTGGAACCTTCATCTACTGCTGGTGGGAATGCAGCTGCTTTGGCAGTTCCTCAAAGCATTAAACACAGTATTGTCATATGACCAAGCAATTCTACTCCTCGGCATATGCTCAAGAGAAATGAAAACGTACTTCCACGCAAACATTTGTACACAAATGTGCTCATAGCAACATTACTCATAATCACTAAAAAGTGGAAACAACCCATCAACTGATGAGAGCATAAACAAAATGTGGAATATTCATATAATGGAATATTATTTGGCCATAAAAGGGAATGAAATACTGATACATGCCATAATATAGACGGCCTTAAAAACATGCTAAGAGAAAGAAGCCAGTCACAAAAGAACATGTATGGTCTGATGTCATTTATATGAAATGTCTATAATAGGCAAACCTACAAAGATAAAGTAGGTTAGTATTTGCCTAGGAGTAAGAGAGATAGGGAAATTGGGAATGGATTTATTTTAGGGGTAATGAAACTGTTTTAAACTTAGATTGTGATAATAGTTGCACAACTGTGAATATACTAAAAAGAATTAAATTGTATACTTTAAAATATGTATTAAAACTATGGAAGTATTATAACATTGCTTAAGATTGTAATTTAGTTAAAATTATGTTAATGCTTTGTTACTTTAGATATTGATAAAATCCAATAAAATAAAATGAATAGAACTTAAACAAATTTAGTTAATGTGATCTAAATTTATACCATGCCATTTAGTAAGGGCCAGTTGCAAGAAGTGCAGGGGTTTTCTGTAAATTTGAGCTGTTTAACTACAATGTTTATGTTGTTTTAGATAAACTTCAGACTTAGAAATTTAGAAAAATATGGTTAAAGCTGTATCTTTTATTATTATTTAAAAAAAAACCCTGCCTACTTTGCCTAAAATAAGAGAACCTTTTTTTTTATTGCCTGAATTTTCTCCCTAATAATTATTGGACAGTTAGCAAAACAAAAACCAAAATCGGTCTTTCCTCTACAGCATTCTTCTATACAAATTTTTACCTGTGATTATTTCCTTAAGATAATTACTGGAGGTACATTTAATTTTATATTTGCCAGCATTTGGTTCATTCATTCAATCATTCATTTAACAAGTGCTTTTTGACTGTCTGCTTTAGTTCTAGGCATTGGTTAGATTGGGGATATAGAGAACAAAGCAGATGTTGTCACAGCTCTCAAAGAGCTTACACTATGTAGCAGTTAACAAATATTAAACAAATATATAGTTAAAATTACCCTAAGTTCTATAAATAAAAAATCAGTGTGCTAGAGAGAGACTAATGAAAGATCTGGAAGTAAGGAAGTGAGAAAGTTCTGTTACTAAGAAAGTAACATACACATGACAATCCTAGGTTTTATTGTTTAAAAAAAATTTTGCTCCATGACTGGCAGAATAAAAATTGTTTTAACTTGCATTTCTTTTATGAACAGTGAATTTTAGCAAGTTTTCATGCCAGTTGGCTTTTATGTTATTCCTTATCCCCTCTTCTTCCTCCTTTAATGGGCCATTCTATGAGAAGGAAATACATATTTTGAATATATTGATTGTTAATTGAAATTTTATATTTCACTGCTCATTTTAAATCATGATTTTATTATTTTCCTTAGGATAAACTCAAAACTAATTAATTTGTCTTTTACCTCGTGTGAGTGAATTTATTCTTTTGTAAGTCATTGACTGTCAGTTTCTACCCATACTTTATAGTAGGAAAACATAGTAAATTTGGATCAGTTGTTTTTAATACTTCCAAATACATCTTAATATATGAAAAGGGTGTATTTCGGTCCAGTTGTCAGCAGAGTAAAATTTTGTGTATTTTATTCGCTTACTTCATTTATTGATTATATGTTAATATTCACATGTATTTGAAAAGAGTTGATTATTTCCAGATAATTATATCACCATGTTCCTGCTGTTTTGCCAGCATCCTTGTATTATCTTTTTATGACAGCATTGTGTAGTTGTTATGTGTACCTGCTTTGAAATAAGGCAGCATGTGTTCGAATTCCATTCTTACCGCTTAAAGTCGAATATAATCTTAGGCAGATTACTTATCCTTTCTAAGTGTCCTCCTTTTCCTCTTTATAAAAGCACTCCTCACATTCAAAGCCCTTAATATCGTGCCTAACACATAGTAATTGCTCAGTCAGTCAGAGCTATTATGGTCCTTTCGATCACTATTTTCCAATTTTCCCTTCAGATTTCATACCACTTTTGTTCCTACATTTGTTCCTACAGTTGTTTTACCATTTTGTTTACTTTCCTGTTATTTCTGTCATGTGTTATTTCTTTGTATTACTTCTTTCTGTTGTTCTATTTCAAGAAGAGAAGTGCAGACAGCCTCACACTCAACTTTAACTTTCATATCTATGATTTCTGCTAATCTCAAGCCTGCTTAGCAGGTAGCCATTCTGCTAGAGGCCTAGAAAGCAGCACTGTGGTTTCTCAAGGTGGAAGAGCTTGGTTAGCTACGTTCTGAGACTTTACTATGCTTGGTTGGATCACTACCTGGTAAAAATAGAGGGTATATTATAAAGTATACCAGTGTGGACTACCAATATTCAAAGTATAATAATATAGCTTCTAGCTGAGAAGTCTGGTCTTCATAAGAATTTAAATGTGTTCATCCTTCTAGTACCTCCTGAAAAATGGGGAAAAGAAGGTTTTCACAGTGGCCAGAGCCAATTGTAGGGATATTTGAATTTTGACTATCTTTTACTGTGTTGGCTCCAAACATTTTTATGAAGGTCAAGTTGATTTTCAAGAGCAGTTTTGATTAGTGGAACTGAGAAAGTCAATATGAAATATGTAGATGTTTTAGAGGGACAAAAGCAAGAGGTGAGAAATCTGTTGAGGAGAGAATGATGGCTTTAATAACAGAAATATGTGGAGACAAAGGGTACATGAAAAAGGGAGGAAAAGCAAAGTTGAATGTAGAGCGCTCTGTTAGGCAGCCATGAACAGGCTTTTTAAAGTGTTACCTGAGTAACAGTATAAAGGGATAACGAGTAGTTCAGGTTTTTTTTAGGAATCAACTAGCAGTAAGCATCTCCTTTTCTTGTCCTTTGATAATCTAATTCATCTCTTAGTAACCTGGTATCCTATTTAAGTTAAATAGGATACGAGACAAGTTAAATGATTAAAAACTGAATGATTGCCAAACTATAATCTAATGGAAATGTCTTCTTAAAAGCATTTAAGCCTTTGTTGGTAGCAGATTTTAGATTTGCTTATGAATAGTTGCCCCGAATCAAAATTCTTTCAGAACAGCTTTTAAAAACCATTTTATTATGGAAAAATTTCAATATATATACAAGTAGAAAGAATGGAACAATAAATCTTCCTATATCTATAATCAACTTCAACTATTATTAACTCAAATTAATCTTGTTTTATTGCTATCTCTATTCACATTCCTTTCCCTTTAACTTCCTCGGTCCCTCTCCCCAACTTCTCAGACTTGGATTATTTAGAAGTAAATTCCAGACATCATATGATTTTATTAGTAAATAGTTCAACATGTAGCACTAAAATATAAGTACTTAAAAAAAACACACCAGTGTGAATTTCATACCTAAAAAGATAATCATTCCTTAACGTTAAAAAAAAAAAAAATCTGGTCAGTGTTCAAACTTTCCTGATTTTTCTCTTCTAATTCATTTGATTGAATTGAAATGCAAATAAGATTTGTACATGTAATTTGTTGATACATCTGTTAATTCTCTTTTAATCTATATTTCTTCCTTCATCTCTATTTTCCCCCTTGCAATGTAAATGTTGAAGAAATTGGATCTAAATGTTCTGTAGTTTCCCGCAGTCTAGATTTTGCTGGTTGCATCCCCATGGTGTAGTTTATATACATTTTTTGTTGTTCCATGTATATTATTAGTTAGACCTAGAGAGACCTTGTTAGATTCAAGTTTGACCTTTTTTGCAATACTACTTTATAGATGGTATTGTGTTCTTTCATCAGGAAGCATATAATGTCTGATTTTGTATTTTTTTGTGATATAAATGATCATTGGTATTGATAATCATTGCGAAATGATCATATTCTAATTACAAATGGCTTCTTCATTTATTAGCTGGAATACTTTATAAATTGAAACTTTTCCTCATCTTGAGCTATATTTCCATATGCAGTTGGGTCTATTTCTGTATTTTCTGTTCTTTCCATTCGCTATCTATTCATAGACAGTGCTATACTGTTTTATAATAGAGACTTTATAATATATTTTAATATCTAGTAGGGCTAACTCCTGTTTTTCTGGCTATTCTTACTCATTTGTTCTTAAAATGAACTTCATAATCCATTTTCCTATCTCCAGAGAACAATTAATGATATTTTATTAAGAGCATTTTAAACGTATACATTAACAGAAAGAATATGACGTCTAACCATCTTTATGATGTTGAATCTTCTTGTCTGAGAACGTGATGTATCTTTCTATTTGTAGGGTTTGCATTATTTCTTTCAGAAGGTTTTATCATATTCCTGTGTCAGTTTTCTGTGGCCGCTATTATAACAAATTACCATAAATTTATGGTGTCTCAACCTACCAGAAATTTATTCTCTCCCTAGACACCAGAGTCTAAAATCTTTTTCACCGAAGCAAAATCAAGGTGTAAGGCAGTGCTGTGCTCCCACTGGAAGCTCTAGGAGACAATATTTTCATTGCCTCTTCCGCTTTTCTGGTGACCATTGGCATTCCTTGTCTTGTGGCTACTTCACTCTATTCTCTGCCACCTCCTCCATGTTACCACCTCCTTGTCTATGTTTGTATCAAATCTCTGTCTCTCTCTTATAAAAACATTTGTAATTGGATTTAGAGCCCACCCAGATAACCTAGGATAATCTCTTTTGTCAAGATCCTTAACTTAATTACATTTGCAAGGACTTGATTTCATGTAAAGTAATATTTACAGGTCCATGGATTAGGACCTGATCTCTGAACATCTATATTCAGCATAGTTCCTCATATAGATTTGGGGCATGTCTTTTAAAATTTATTATCTAATAATAAATATTTTATTTTTTAATTATCAAAATAGCATCTGCTTTCTCATTTTATCTCATAATTGGTTTATATTTATATATTGATTTTTGTATGTTGATTTTCTAACTTGCTACTCTACTGAATTCTTTTACTTTTGTGGTAGCTTTTCAATGGATTCCTTTGTGTTGTCTAGATATAGAATTAAATCATCTGCATATAAAGATAATTTTACCTTTTTCTTCTGGATTCTCATGCTTCCAATTATGTCCTCTTGTCTAATTATTTTGACTAATATCTCCAATACCATGCCAAACAGTAATGGCGATATTAGCATCCTGACCTTGTTTCTGTCTTTAGCGGGAAAGCTTCTAGAGTTTTTACTATTTGGACCCAAATCACATTTTTAATGTTCTTTTTAGGGACTTAAGTTTATATTTTAAAGTAAGAAATCTAAGCAATTACCTTTATAGAGAATATTATTATCTTATATAGTGCTCTGTAGCTTTTAAAGTGTTTTCAAATGTCTAATTTATTTGGTTTTATGAGATAAAAGGGCAGATATAGTATCTTAATTTTATGGTTAAGTAAATGTTCAGAGAAATTAAGTAATTACTTAAGGTCATGATGATAGAAGGTGGTAGAGCCAGGACCAGAATCAAAGATTTTTTTTTCTCACTGCATTAGGCTTCATATTCATTTTACTTAATATTTTCCTTCAGGACAATGCAATTTATACATATGAGAATACATAAGTTATTTTTCTTTTTAAAATGTAACTTTTAATGGTTTACTATATTAAGTAATCAGGTATGTGTGCTTGTGTGTTTTTTATAGATAAGTCTAAAGTCCCCTTTAATGACCAACTTCAGTCCCATTTCCTCTCCTTAGAGGCAACTACCCATGAGTTTGTTGTTTGTTTGTCTTTTTTTTTTTTAAATCCACCAAGTATGGTACTATGTCCATGATTTAAAAATATTACTATAAGGTTAATATCAAAATCTAACTTATGTTACATAGCTTCCTTTTTTGACCGGTCATTATCATATGGATTTTGAAGTATGCAAGGTGTTTCTAAGCATGACATAAAATTCAGAATCTACTTTTAAAATCTAGATCTCTAGACAAGTGCAGTGTCTTTCCACTATCACATTGATGTTGAATTTTGTCTGAGAACATGGTGTTTCTTTCCATTTGTAGAAGTTTGCATTATGTTTTTCAGAAGATTTTATTATATTCCTGTGTCAGTTTTCTGTGGCTGCTATAACAAATTACCATAAATTTATGGTGTCTCAACATACCAGAAATTTATTTTCTCCCTAGAGGCCAGAGTCTAAAATCAGTTTCACTGAGCCAAAATCAAAGTGTAAACTGTTCGCATTAAAAATTTTTTTAAATTTAGAGATATGCTTTCCATATTGATTAAACTTCATCTGGTCTAAGTTGTAACAGAAGAGGTAAAGAAGAAAGAGGAATGTAAATATAAAACATTTTTAGACTATTTCACGCTTGTCAAACAGCTGAATAAAAGTGCCTCCTGAACAGAAAGTTTGTTACTATATTTCATTTCGCCTGCAGAGGGAGGGTTCAGGTAGGAGTTATACATTAGAGTTTGGTAAAAAGTGATTTACTTCCTTGAATTAAATCAATTTTTATCCACAATAGTGGCAAAATCAATTCAAAATTACATGCAATACAAAATTTCAGCTCTTAACATTAAAAACTACTGACTCAGGAGTAGGGGAGTTGAGCAGAATTTAGGAATATCTTATTCAATAATCTTTTCTGTTTTCCACATTGGAAATGAGAGGCTTCACCACTCAGATGCTGCAAAATACTAGCATAAATATAACGGTCACTTTTGTTGTAAGACTGAAAAGTTGATGGTTTAGACTGGAATCTGCAAACTTTTTCTGGAAAGGGCCAGACACCATTTTCAGCTCTGTAGGTCATGTGGTCTCCGTTGAACTACTCAACTCTACTGTTGCAGCCAAAAGCAGTGATGAGCAATACAGAATGAATGGGCAAGACTGGCTGGGTTCTAATAAAACTTTATTTACAAAAACTGAGGGTAGATATGACCCACAGGTTGTAGTTAGATATTTGCTGGGTTGAAGGCAGTGGTATACTGGTAAATGTTTAACAACTGACTTTATGGAGAGATAGGTAAGCCCTGATTTATAGTATTTGCCCCATCATGGTTGATTTCAAGCTACCTACTTGACATCATTGAACAAAAGATATACAGTGGTATATATAGTGTAGTATTTCTATCATACAGATATCCTAGAGGTAAGTAACCTTAAGAGCATAAAAAATAGTAATATGAAATAATAAGAAAGTGATGAGTTTTGAATATTTATTACCTTTGTTTTTAATATAATTTATTTAATTGCAAATTTAGATAATTTAATTTTTAAATGATGTCTATGTTTAAGATCTGTCCCATAAAATCCCTAAAACTTTAATAAATGGCTCTGGTGAGCCAGTATGAACCTACTCCAGCACACTACTGTGTTGGAAGACATAATCAAGAATTTTGTTTTAATAAGTTGTACTGAATGGTAAGTTGTATGGGAGAGTAAAAACAAAAAGCTACAGAGAACATGCACCTTTTAACACAATTTTGCTCATCTGTTTCAATAAGAATCTGAAAAGATAATTTCGCTCTTTTTGAGAGTCGACTGTGTCAGAGGTGCTTTATTTCTTGGTTCTTTGTCTCAACTTTTAAGTGATGGCATGTGGAGTAAATTTGGGTCAGTAGATTTTGTCAGTATGTCATATATAATAATAGATGTTACTTATTGTTTGATTTTTTTCCCTTAAGGCATAACTGTGACACCTGACGAAGAACAAAACTTGAATCATTATGTACAAGTTTTACAAAACGTACTACTAAGTGTTCCCACTAGGGAGCCAGGCCATGAGAAAAAATCAGAGTCTTCAAATAATGTTTATTCTATGAGATCGAAGGTATCAAAATTTAAGGAGATAATTACACATGATGACACTTCAACTGCGAATGATGTTTTAATCAACCCCGTCACTGATGGAACTACAACTTTCCCTACTAGAGACTTCACACTGGAAACAGGGAGGAAAAAACGGACTAAAAGTACAGCATTCTGGTCGATTAAACCAAACAATATTTCTATTGTTTTACATTCAAAAGAACCTTATATTGAAAAAGAAGAGCCAGAGCCAGAGCCAGAGCCAGACGTAAAACCAACTGGGGCGCCAAAGCCACGGTCAAATGTCACTGAATTATCCCCAGGTACCTTGAAGACTGACTTCGATACCTCCACAGAAGGAGAAGATGTTCCTCAGCTCTCAGGAGAATATCAAACACTACCATTTGAAAAATACACACTGATTTTGAGTAATGAAGACATTTTGAAAAAAATTTCAGATATTAATTCAGAGGTACAGCAGGTACCTCATGCAGAGAGTCTCAAGCCAGAGTATAGAGAGGACATTCTAGCCTCTAGAGAGCACCTGAAACGAAGCCTTGCTCTCGCGGCAGCGGCAGAACATAAGTTAGAAAAAATGTATGAATCCCAGTTTTTACCATCAGAACGAAATGGTAAAATTGATGACATTGACACTGTTATTACCATGCTGTACAATTCTAGATCTAAGTTATCTGAATATTTAGATATTAAATATGTTCCACCAGAGATGAGAGAAAAAGCTACTACAGTCTTAAATACATTGAAAAAAAATATATGTATAAGTCAAATAGAAACTCAGAACCTTATTAGGAAGTTACTAAACAACAATATGAAAATTTTAAACCTACTTGATGTTCCTTGACAAAGGTGATTTAAGCAAACTGGGCATTCATTCACAGGAGAAATGAGCATATTAATGATTCAAAAGTTGTATAAAAATATGTTCTATTGTAGTTTAATGTGCTAACATCTTTACATGTAGTGTTATGAAAATTTTTCGTATGCCCTAAAAAGCCTAATAATTTAAAATAAAATTTTGGTTCAGGAGTTTGTAGTTTTTTCTCATTAATTTAAAAAGTTATAAAGATCTAATCTTGAAAATGTTTAAGCTTTGGTTTTACTTGAATAGATTAGTTAAATTCACCCGTTTTATAAGTTAAGAGACAGTGTGCATCCTATATATGTAGCTTGTTTTAAATAATTGCATATAAATGTAAAATTATAGTGTATATGGTTTTTATTACCCTTTCAGAGAAGCCAAGTTTTCCATCTGAATAGCATAGGTGGAGCTTGTATCAGAACTACTTTTATTTGGCTATATGTGTGCCTCCTTTGAAAGGTGGATAATGTTTTAAGATACACCTCTTTTCCTTTGTTGTTAAGTACTTTTGAAATATCAGTGAGGGTCTGTAACCTGGATTTGTAGTGAAGTCATTCTCATTTATTTCCTCTTTTTGTTTGCTTATATACATATTTACTGAAGTTTTGCAAATATTTTATTTGGGAGTATGACTAACATTAAGGTTAACTGTGTAATATTGTAATTATGGTGCAGGTAATTCTGTTTCATTATTTTAACAGTATTACATTTAAATTTATTTATTTGTTTGTTTATTCACCAAGCCAGTCATTTATAGTACAATAAAGATTTATTGACCTTTTACTATGTGCAGGACGAAATGCTAGGCTTTGGGGATACAATAATAAGACCTAGTTCCTTCTTTCTTTGAGATTATATTACGGCAGGAAAGACAGACACTAAACAAATAATTTCAACAAATTTTTAATTTCAGTTGTGACAAGTTGTTATGAAGGTATGAGAAATTTGACCTCACCTAGACCAAAACAATGGGAAAGCTACCCTGAGAAAGCAGCATTTAGGTGAGACCTAAGAGATGAGGGTGTGTATAAGGGGGAGGGAGGGATTCTATGCAGAGGGAACAGCATGTGTAAATGCACTAAGTATGGCAAGTTCAAGAAGTAACTGGAGTGTAGACAGTCAAGGGAGTGCATCTCAAGATTGAGTTGGTGAGGTACGCAGGGTCAGTTGGAATAGAGTCTGCAAGGCCTTAAATTGCATATTGAAGAGTTTAGCCTTTATCCTATGATCTAGGAGAAGACAGTGGATTTTAAACCAAGGATGGGTATGACCAAATTTATTTTTTTAAAAAATAGCACCCTGGCTACACTTTGAGAGATAGGTAAAAGTAGACGTGCACTATACATAGGCCAAAGTCAGCTTGGACTAGATAAAAAGAAGTGGCAGTTAAGAGGTAAAATTGGCAGGATTTGGTCACTGAATGAATATAGGGACTGAGAATCGCAGGGATTAAAAGTAATTCCCACACAATTAGCTATATTATAAAAAGGACTACATAGATTTTATAACACTCTACTGTTTACTGTTGTTGCTTATTTTTTAAAAATAATTTTACTATAGAAAATTTCAAGCTTGCAAAAATAAACAGACTAATATAATAAACCCAGATACCCATCATCCACTAATTATCTACTAATAACCAGCCTTACTTCACCTAAACTCCTACCCCTTTCCTTTTTTCCTACTTTATGTTAAAATAAATCCTAGATACTTTTTCATTTCATATATAAATTTAACAGTGTGAAGCTCAATAAGCTTAAAAAAAGAGACTATTACAATCTCACACATAAACACTTAATTCTTTAATATCATCAAATATCTAGTCAAATTTCCAATTGTCTAATAATTTTTTAAATTTAGAATTTGTATGAATCAAGATCCAGATAAAGTTCATACATTGAGATTGGTTGATTTGACTTTTAAGTCTCTTTTAATATAAAGATTTTCTTCCACCTCTTGAAATTTATCAGAGAATTTTGTCATTTGACTTATGGTTTTACATAACATAGATTTTGCTGATTGCATCCCCATAATGCCATTTAGCATGTTTTACTGTCCTTTGTATTTTCTGTAAATCAATAGTTGGATCTAGGATCTTTATCAGACTCAAGTTTTTCTCTCTTACTTTCTTTTTCTTTCTTTCTTTTTTGTAAGATGATGTCCTATTTTACCATTTGGTTATGTCTCCTTTTGTACTTTTAGCAGGCTTTGATGATCAATACCTAGATAGATTAATCAGGTATTGCAAAATGGAGATATCATTCCTTCTTTTATTAGTTGGAATGTCTATAAAGAGAAACTATCTCACTATTATTTGGTTTCCCAGTGGTCCAGTGTGTATTGGAAATAATTAGTTTATATAATAATATAGCATAAAATATATTTTATTTATTTAATATATATTATGTGTTTTATATATTTAAAATATAATATTAATATAATAATTTCAAAATAATTAGTTTATAGAATCCTCCAATAGTGACCTTTTTTTAAGTTGATCTTTATTCTTTTAGAGCAGTCGTAGGCATACAGAAAAATTTATCAGAAAGTACAGAGCTCCAACATACTTCCCTCTTCTCCCCCATAGTTTCCCCTATTATTTACATTTATGTATTAGTGTGGTACATTTGTAACAACTGATGAACCAATGTTGGTACATTATTATTAACTGAAGTCTCTTGTCTACATTAAGTTTCACAATGTTTTACATTCTTTGGGTTTTGACAAATGTATAATGACATGTATCCACCATTGCAGCAATATACACAATAGTTTCACTATCCTAAAAATCCTCTGTGCTTCACCTATTCATCCCTTCCTCTTCTTTTCCCTCCCCTTTTAGAATTGAATGAAGTACTGATATTTTTACTGTCACTATACTTTTGCCTTTTCCAGAATGTCATACAGTATAGTTAGAAGCATAGAGTATAGACTTTTCAGATTGGCTTCTTTCACTTAGCAATACACATTTAAGATCCCTCCATGTCTTTCTGTGACTTGACATTTTTTGAGTGCTAAATAGTGTTACATTGTATGGATATACTACAGTTTATCCATTCACCCATTGAAAGACATCTTAATTGCTTCCAAGATTTGGTAATTATGAGTAAATCTGCTATAAACATCTGTGTGCAGGTTTTTGTGTAGATTTGTTTCAATTTTGACAGTTTTTTCACACCTTTGAACATGCACTATTTTAGTGAACTTTTACATTTCGGCTAATCTGATAGATGAAAATATTATCTAGTTTTAATGTATATTTCTTTAATTATGAGTGAAATTGGACTTCTTCCAAGTTTATATTTTTATTTATTTCTGGAAATGATCTGTTTGTGTTTATTTCTCTATCGGTTTGCTTTTTCTTAGTGATACATACAATCTTTTTGTATAACAAGGAATTTTGTGTTGTTTTTTTTTTATAAATATTTGGTTCAACTTATCATTCATCTTTTGCTTTTTGCATGTAGAAATTTAAAACACTTATAAATCAAATGTATACATTTTTGCCTTTGGGAAGCTTTATGTCTTGCGTCTTGCTTTTCCTACTGTGAGATTTTACAGCACTCTTCTGTTTTATTCCAGTGTTTTAATGGTTTTACCTTTTTTTAAAAAATAAACTTTTTTTTTTTTTTAGAGTAGAGCAAATTAAGCAGAAGTACAGAGATTTCCCATATACTCCCCATCTCCACACATGCATAGCCTCCCCCATTATCAACATCCCCACCAGAGTGGTACATTTGTTACAATTAATGAACCTACTTTGACACATTACAATCCGAAGTCCATAGTTTACATTAAGGTTCACTCTTGGTGTACATTCTGTGGGTTTGGACAAGTGTATAATGACATGTATCCACCATTATAGTATCATATAGAATAGTTACACTGGTCTAAAATTCTCTGTGTTCTATTTAACCCTCTGTCCCCCTCAATCCCTGACAACCACTGATCTTTTTACTGTCTTCATAGTTTTGCCTTTTTCAGAATGTCATATAGTTGAAATCATATAATACGTAGCCTTTTCACATTGGCTTCTGCCACTTAGTTATATGCATTATGTTTCCTACATGTCTTTTCATGGCTTGATAGCTCATTTAGTTTTAGCTCTGAATAATATTCCATTGCCTGAATGTACCATAGTTTATTTATCCATTTACCTATTAAAGGACATTTTGGTTGCTTCTAAGTTTGGGCAATTCTTAATAAAGCTTATATAAACATCCATATGTAGATGTTTGTGTGGACATAAGTTTTCAATTTTGGGGGGTAAATACCAAGGAGCACAATACAGTAAGAGTATGTTTAGTTTTATAGAAATTCAAACTCTTCCAAAGTTGCTGTACCATTTTGCATTCCCACAAGCAACAGATGATAGTTCTTCTTTTTCCACATCCTCATCAGCATTTGGTATTCTTAGAGGTATTCTAAGTGGTAAGTAGTCTCATTATTGTGACCTACTAGTTGTTTTTTGTTTTCCCCCCTCTTTAATTCCCGGCCCCCCCACCCCCTGCCACTTCCACCCCTGACCTATGGATGTTGCCTTTTCCCCTTAAGAACTGGATCTCTGAAGGTGGGGTGTCTCCTCCTACATGTTTGGGGCGTGTACCTGGGGGCCTGGCGCACCTGGGGCCTGGCCCGTGGCTCCACCTGGGGCGCGAACCCAGGACCTTCTGCGTGTAAAGCAGATGTGCTAACCACTACACTATGGAGCCACCCCCGTGACCTACTAGTTTTTAATTAAACTTTTATATTGTGATAATTATAAATACACATGCAATGTAAGAAATAATACAAAAAATCTACTCTTCACCCATTTCTCCCAACAGTAAATCCTTTAAAACTATAGTACAATATTACGAACAAGATATAGATATTTATGCAAGAAACAATATATCCATCTCCACAAGGATGCCTCATCTTGCCCTTTTATAGCCACGACCTCTTCCTTCTTGCCTTCACCTCTCCCTAATCACTGGTAACCACTATTCTGTTCTACATTTTCATAATTTTGTCATTTCAAGAATGTTACACAAATAGAATCATACAGTACATAATCTTTTGGGAATGGCTTTTTTCAGTCAGCCCAATTCTCTGGAGATTTATCAAGGTTGTTACATGTATCAATTCACTCATTTTTATTGCTGAGTAGTATGTTTAACCATTCACCTGTTTAAGAACCTCTAGGCTGTTTCCAGTTTGGGGCTATTAAAAAACAAAGCTTCTATAAACATTCATTTACAGGGTTTTATGTGAACATGAATCTCTGGAATAAATGCCCAGATGTCAAAATGCTTTGTTGTACTGTAGGGTAGTTGGGATGCAGGACAGGCAAGATTCTCCCAAGTTGGAGTGGGGTGGAAGGCTCACACTCCGCACTGAGAGAGAAGAGGGTTCTTGGTGGAGTGTAAGAAAGAATTCAAACACGCCAAAGTTAGAGTCCAAAGAAACGTTTATTAGAGAGGAGAAAAAGCAAAGACAAGAGAAAGCAAAGACATAAAACCAAGACAAGGACTAAAAAGGGGAATCTGGTTTATATGTCATTCTTTAGTTCCTGTGAGTTACAGTTTAAAGACTTTGTTTGCCCATGTTCCTTTGATATAGACATACAGTGAGGAAGCATAAGAGTATGTAGCATGAAAAGGTAAGAATATGTAACATGGAAGCCCTGCTGGCAATTCCCAGCCTTCAATCCGTAGGTCCCCATGGTTTTAGCTATAGGGAATGAACAATTTTTGTGGAGGGTGCCACATAAAGACGGTTTTCCTGTTTTCTCTTCACCTTGTGGGGAAATGGGTTGTTAGCAATCCCAGCAGAACTCTTCCTTTGTTCTGCAGGTTCTGCAGGGCCGATCATCATATTGCAGTCTCTGAATATAGCTTGATTTGACATTTTAGTTTTCTTGCCTCCTTCCTACATTAGTTGCACATTCAGTTTTATAAGAAACTGCCCACTCTTTCCAGAGTGGCTGGATCCTTTCATATTCACTGCCAGCAATACGTGAGTTTCTCCAAAACCTCACCAGTATTTGGTTCTACCACTATTATTCAATGTTTACTTATTTTAAAGTGTACAATTCAATGGTTTTAGTGTATTTATAAAGTTTTACAACCATCACAACTATCTAATTCCAAGGACAAAGCCACTCTTCTGTATTGACAAATCGAGGCCTTGTGAGTGCCCACCCTGGCCAGACGGCTCATACAAAGACCTATATAAAACAGAGTACAGAGTGCAGGGGTCAGACCTGGTCCAATCCTGCTCTGCTTCTTACTGATTTGTGGCCCTGGGTAAATTGCTTGAACTCTCTGAACCTCAGTTTTTTCATTCATGAAAAGGGGATGATCAAAATAACTTTGCAGAAGATAATGTCTATGGCATATGGTACATGGTCTGGCCAGTGTGATAAAAATGTATTCAGCATGTATCAATGTCTTAATCAAGTCTTTTTATTCTCTGTATTTTATGCTTTAACCTCTGAGGCCTTACTGACCCTCCCAGGATTAGCTAGTTCTTAAAGAATGCAAATAACTGTGAGTGCACTTTTCATATGCAAACCAACTAATCCAGAACCCATAGGCCCACCCCAACTTTTTTTTTTTTTTTTTTTTTTTTTTGCTCTTACTCTGTGAGATACTATTCCCCAACCCCAATTACCCCAGGGCTGGGTACCAGACACCTAGGGACAGCCACTGTGCTCCAGGACCTGCCAAAATTATTCAAACTAGTCAATCCTAAATCTGCTTATTCTGCCTCACTCATCTTGTCCATGGAAATTAAAATAAAGAATCTTACCTTTGATTTTCCCTGCTCCTCTGCCTCCTGACCGACCCTGGTGCTTCCTCCAGGCCCTGCATGGTTGCCTGGGCCTCCTGATCGAAGGATCTGTGAGTACAACAAACTTCTTCCTTCATGAGTCATTTCTGTGTCTGCATGTCTTATCCTATAATCCTGGGTACCTTTATAATAATCAGGCACAGAACTAAGCACTTATTCTCCATTGATCATCTCATTGAATCTCAGCACAATATATGAGGTTGAAGAGGAATTTTTCATTTAAATGGCTAACCTTATAATCAGCTCTTTATTCTGCTTCTGTAGATATGCTTGCTGCATAAACCGAAGGGCAGAGTGACCTCAAAATTAACTAAAGACTCATCCTCCCTTTTGCTTGTTCTGTCTAGATAACAGATGTATTGTCTGAGTTCCTGTCTGAAAATCTCACACTGCAACTGCCTGTAACCCATAGCAACTCCCGCAGTCTGTAACTGCCTGAGGACAAATTAACCAATCAGCCCATGCCAACTGTAAAGCTGTAACTGCTTGGATAAGCCCTATAAAAGCAATGTTGCATCTGAGCTTGGGGCGCAGATCTTCAGAGAGTTAGCTCTTCTAAGACTGCTGGCGTAATAAACCTGAGTTCTCCAACTCTCCAAATGCTGCTTGGTATCTTGCCAGTCTGATTATTCTGCAACAAGGTGGGTGTTTTTATATTTTGCAGATAAGGAAACTAAAGCCTGAGTATATGTAGTTAAAAGTGACAGGGCCAGGATTCAGAATTTATGCATGCCAATCTGAAAGATCACACTCCCAACCTCCACTCTGATCTGGCTGTTACCATAGAGTAGTTACCTCATTATTATTATTACATTAGCAGGCAGGATTAGGGCAATTTGGGGTTCCCATAAACTCCCATAGGGGTTCAGAACAAGTCACCCCAAATGTGCCTCTGTGGTATGCAATTGTTTTGAGCTAAAGGCAACCGAGACCCTTGGGCTCAAAAGAATGTCTGCCCCACCCCTACCCCAACTACCTAGAATAATTTGAATTAGGGGCCTTGCACATAATAAGAAATTATCAGCGATAATATTTTGACCTATCTATATGACAGAGCAAACTTCTAATTACTGAGCACCTACTCTTCTTATCGTCCTGTAATGATTTTCTTCCCATTTGAAGCCCCAAGGTGATCCTTAGCTCAGAATGTTACATGTTCAAAGTCTGTGTACCCGATGCTTCAAAGGACTGATATTCAAAATGTCAGAATTTGAAGTAAAGAAAGGTTTATTAAGAAGGCACCAGCTCTAGAAGATAGAGGCCTTCGGGTTTCCTCAAATCCATCTTAAGAGAGCCCAGAATTCAGGCTTCTTTTACATGGAGGGAAGGGAGAATGGGCGGGGCAAGAGGTGATTGACAGTCACAGACATCTAGGCACCAACAGATATCCAAGGAAGAATTCGAATTCTCTAAATCTCTTTGACCCCTGCTGATCTGAGTCTGAAATTGAGGCTTCTGCAAATCTTTGATAAACAATCATTTTGTACATATTTCCCCACTTCCCTGGGAGAGGCACCTTTCTGCAAAAACTCAAGCAGAATTCCTCTAAAATTAGCATATCTATAGCAGGAGATATTTGCCTGAAGGCCATGGGGAAAATGTAGGCTAGAATGAAGCAGAGAGACCATGCATTTCACTGTTACAAGAATGTCATGTCTATACCTCATGCTTCCTTTGGGTCTTTGAATCTCATGTATGTGGGGCTCTCATATATATATATGTATTAAATTTATTTTTTCTTGTTTATCTGGCTTGTGTCTATTTAATTATTAGACCAGCCAAAAGAACCTTGAGGGTAGAGAGAAGTTTCTTCTTCCCTCATACTCCCATGTGAAGGCAGAGGTCAGATGGGAGAGCTGAGCCATGTCTCTGGTCTTGGTCCTTGGCAACCATTGTTGAGAGCTGTAAAGGGTCCATGGAGGAGCTGGACCCTGGGTGGGAGGCACTCATGTGGAGCAGACTGTCTTGTTGGATTTGAAGGGCCGTTGGGCAGCCACTGCCTAGTACTCTCTGTTCAGTGACCTATTTTAAAACTCCACGCTTGCCCCCCTCCATCTGTCAGTATGGTGCAGGACAGAGCAAATTCCTCCAAGTGGGGGGTAGCTCAAAACCCTGTACCAAAAGAAGGTTCTTGACTGAGAGCAGGAAAGAATTCAAGTGCACACCAGAGTTAGAGTCAAAAAGAAAGTTTGTTAAAGAAGGGGTAATACTCTGTAGACTGAGCGTGGTGTAGGGTGCCACTTAAAGACTCTATTTTCTCGTATTCTCTTCACAGTATGGGCAAATGGTTTGTTCGCAATCCCAGCAGAATGGGGAAGAAGGGGAAACCAAGCTGGAGGAGCCTCAGACAAAAGGCCTTTGAGTGTGGTTTCTGCCTGATCCCAAGAAGTCCAGAGTGCAAATGACATCTCAGATGTCCCCAGCTTAGGTGGGAGCAGAGTTTTTACAGTTGTCCTTCATCCCACCCATTGGGAGAGGAGGAGGCTATCAGCCCCTAGGTGTGCTTAGCACTCTTCATTTCAGTCCGGGCTACTCCAGAAGCCTTGGGCAGGTTCCCGGAAGAGGGTGTGGCTGTGGGAGGTGGACAGTGAAACAGAAATGACTGAAGGACTTCTGGATGGAGCTGAATGAGGCACCAGTGCAGTTCACTACAAGCCAGTATCTCCTTAAATCCTAGAAGGTCCAGGACTTGGTCGAGAGGGACAATGGAAAGGCAGTCTCACTCAGAGAAAATGTGGGCCTTGGAGCCCAGAGACCCCAGACTTCATTATTAAATGGTTCTATAATTTGGCCATGTGCTTTTATGCTATAGAGTAAACCAGGCCTCCCTGGCACGTATTTGGCAAATTCTCTTCCTCATGTCAGAGGTGTGGGGGTTCAGAACGAGTCACCCTAAGATGTGCCTCTGTGGTATGTGGATTGTTTTGAGCCAAAGGCAACTTTAGCCTTAGGCTCAAGATAAACTTCTGCCTCTTCATTGACTACCTAGAAGAATTTGAGTAGGGGCCTTGCCCATAATAAGAGATTATCAGAGGTAACCACTTTGACCTACCCACAGGGCAGAACAAACTTCTATTTATTCAAGTCTATTCTTTTTTTCATCCTTTTGAAGCCCCCAAGGTGCATTACCCTACCCCTAGCTCAGGATGTCTTGTATACCCATGTTCCCTTTCTATCTCTGAACCTCTCCTACATATGGAGTCTCTGACTTTCTCTTATACATGGAGTTCCCATACATATGTATGTATTAAATTTGGTTACCTGTCTCATGTCTATTTGATTGTTAGACCAGCCAGAAGAACCTTGTGGGGAGAAGAGAGTTTCTTCTTCCCCAACAGAGGCATTTAGAAAGATCATTTTTCAAAAAGTGCTACATCTTCCATTTTAATTTGGCTACTAATTTTGTCACACTACCATTACATTCTGCTGGAAACTTATGGGGTATCAGCCTATAGAGCCTGTGGAGTGAGAGAGAGAGAAGGAAGAGTGTGTGGGGACCTCCATGCTAAGGACAATCATCTGACTGGTTTCACAGGCAGGAGTACGTGCTGCCCAAACAGGACAGAATGTGAGGACTAGACATGTGTGAGAAGTGTGGCCGAATTGTACAGATGGGGAAACTGAGGCCCAGAAAGAAGAGACTGTTCGCTTCTTTAACTTACATGTACTGAGCATCTCTCTATGCCAACGCTTGTACTAGAGGCTGGGAATAGAATACCAGGATGCAGGAGACCCCAAACTTGCTGTTGTTTTAAATTTTTATCTTGAAATAATTATAATTTTACAGGAAGTTGTCAATATGATATAGGAAAGTCCTATGTACCCTTCACCCAATTTCCCCCAATGGTAACATCTTAAATAAACTACAGCATAATATTAAAACCAAGAAATTATCTTTACAACAACTCCACAGACCTTGTTCAGATTTCACCAGTGTTTACATGTATTGCTCATTTCTGTGTGTACATGTGTGTATGTGTGTGGTTCTATGGACTCTTATCACACGTATAGATTTGTGTGCACATCATCACAGTCGAGACACATAGCTGTTCCAACACCACAAAGGAGCTCCTATGTGTCCCTGTTACAGTTGTCTCCCTACCCCCATTTCTAACCATTGGCCACTGCAAAACCTCTTTCCATTTCAGACCCTGCTTGTGGGAGGCTCACATCCTAGAAGGGAGGGAGATGCAGATATAAACTTGGTAATACATGGACTGTTATATGTAAATATGTTAATACATATGTAAATATAGAAATGAAATTAAACCTTAACACTCGAGAGCAGTTAATGTAACATTCCTGAGGGTGTCTGAGTCGAATTAAATCTATCAAAAGGGGGCCAGAAATGGGATGCTTTCAGTCATTAAAAAGAATGAGGTGGTGCTGAGTGAGCTGACACAGAATACTCTTCAAAGCAGATGGCGAAAGGCAAAGGACAGAACAGTATGCTCCGGCATGTGTGCATGCACGTGTGTGTGTGTGTGTGTGTGTGTGTGTGTGTGTGTGTGTGTGTGTGGTTAGGCTGCTCTGTAACCGTGTGTCATGCATGACACAAAACCCAACACCACCAGTGTTATCACCCACAAACGAAAGCGCCTTAAATTACCTTGCGGGGACCAGGGAGGGACATTCTCTTCTCTTTCTCTACTACGCTCTGGTGCCAGACGTTTGCACACTATGTACTTGACTTTTTTTTTTTTTTAATGAAATTAAATCCTATTTGGTCTTCCTTAAGCAAGATTGAACAGTAATTCTGTATCCTCATATTCTTGCTTTCTCCTCTCCCCTGCATTTGCAAAAGTCCTCCCCACATCCCACCCCAGAACTTAGCAGTATGAAAAAGAGGTTGTGCAGCCTCTAGTTGCCATGGCAGCCATTGCTCCCGATGATAAGACATAGGCCCGGCCTTCCCAGCCCTGTGTACAGGGGACTTGGACACCTCCCCTTCCCCCCAAGTCAACAGTATCCCTACACCAACCTGGGTCCTGAATATTTAAAAGATGTCTCTAACAGCATTAGTGTGTGAGTGAGTCAGCAGTGTTATTTCAAGAAGACATTGTGTTCAGTGCTTGTGCTGCATGCTGTATACTCTCTAAAGACAAATGTTCTTTACCTAAAAACATCTTTACACTCTGCCTTGAAGCACCAAGTGCCCATTCTCAACCCCTCTGGGGTAATCTGGCTTAACCGCCTCCACTGCTTTCTAAACACGAAGTCCCATTCAGAGGTTGTCTTCTAGACAGCCCATTCTCACACCAGGCCCCCTCCTGGCCCACTCAACTTCTCTCAGACCCAGAAACAGGAAGAATTGTTTATTGCTCCTTAAGGGGCTAGAAAACTCATATTGACTGTAAGAAGGAAATCAGGCTACTTGCCAAGGAGATGGGATCCAAAAAGCTTCTGGTCTTCCTAGGTGAGTCAATGAAAGCAATAAATGACATAAAATTAATTTCTCAATAAATTATTGCGATATACTAATTGGGACATACTTGAACTGAACAAACTTATTAAGAACAAACTTATTCTTAATAAGTTTGTTCAGTTCAAGTATGTCCCAATAGAGTAAAAGCAAAGTAGAGTGAGAACTAGAGGAGAGAACTGAATTGGGTCTTTTGAAGAAGAGTGGGCTAGGGCAGGGAACATTTGTGGTGGCCCTTGAAGGTTGTATAGGAGTTCCCTGGATGAAGAAATGAGGAGAGCTAGCATATGCTTGGTACTAAAACCAAGGGCCTGACTCTGTCTGGAGATTTTTCAAAGTATACTGTGGCCCAACCCCTCTGCATCTTCAGGATTTAAGAAGCAGGTTTAGGTGAAGTCTGAGAGAAGCAAAGGCCTCTTGTCAGTTGGCTAGGACATGTTAGGTCAAGATGGAACCTGTAAGATGCCAGTATGCACTGAATCGCCAGATGTCTCACTGCTTCTCTGATGGAACCAGTGATCTGGGAATAGGCTAGGCCACTGCCCACAGGAATCATGCTGTGATTCCTGTGGGTACAAACTATACAGAGTTAAAGGAAGAAAAGGGAATAGGGAGGAGGGAGGAGGTGGACAAGGCAAGGTAAAGAAAGGCAGGGGAAGGCAAGTCTGCTTTGGTGAACATCTCAGGCAATGACTCACAGTGACAGACATTCTCCAAAGTCTAACATTTGAGGCCATCAGTATAAGAAACATCCAAACACATAGAGAATTTTTGTAAGAGTTTGAGCCAAACTGACAACACATGCCAGGGAGCAAGATCTCAAAAGCTCCAGAGAATGACAGTTTGCAGCTTCTTTTATGCATTTGAAATTAAAGAGAGAACATAAGGAAGAGTACATGGAAGTGGAAGAAAGCAAGGAGGACTGGTTTACAGGAGAGTTAAAAGATCATGTGCTTTTTTGAGGCTGGTTACAATTTATTTCAAAGGTGGGTTAACCTGCATGCACAGAAACAATAGACAGGGCTTGCTTAAGGCAAAGACAAACTTTTCACTAAAACATTATATGCCTCGGGCATTTCTACCCACCTTGCCGTGCCTGTAAAAGCGGGAATTCTCCAGTTTCAGGGAGGTGGTATCTCCAGGTGCCAGCCCCCAGGGAGAGCAGTAACTCAGTTACAGGGAGGTGATATCTCCAGACACCAGCCCCAGGAGAAGTGCAACATTTCAAGGTAAAAATAATAAAACTGTCTACTAGGCCCTGTTTGATCTGAGAGTTCCCCGGATACATTTATCTTTGTACAAAACGTTAAAGGCTAACTTCTGCTTCTTGTAATCTGCTTATTCAAGGATGTAGTAGGAGGCTTTATAAGCTGCCTCCTCTGGAAGCTCGGGGCTGATCTCCTCTAACCCTGCGTGGTAGAGAGTCAGTCGCCGGCCAATAAAGGCTCATAATTAATCTCAATTGGCTCTGTGGGTCTCAGGATCATTCGCGCCACAACATTTGGAGGCCCCAGCAAGATCCTCCCCAGAGGGAGAAGGGAAGTTTTCCCTAAGACCCACGGCCCTGGTTGCTCCAGCGGGCGGCTGCTGAGAGACGTTCCTTAGCCCCCAACGTTGGGCGGCCCTAGATCGGAGAAACCAGTGGACAAACATTCCTGAAAATTGGACGCGAGCCTTCTGTTCCTGTCTCACCGGTGAGTTAGTCTAAGAGTAATCTTAGACCCGTTTCAGTCTGTGGGCCCTAAGAACTAGTGGAAGGCTGGACGCAGCACAACTTCCCTAGTACGGTCAGGTCTGAGACGTCAGATCCTGACCCTGTACCTCTTTTAGTTTCGGTTTTTTTTACGCTAGTGTTTTTGTGTTGCCTGTAGTCTGTTTTGTCTGTCTGTATTGTGTACGTTAGTCTGGACCAGTCGAATGTACTATTACCCTCCTATTGCCTTGGTCTTCCGTCAAGTTTGTCTGATTGTCTGATCGCTCTGGTCTCTGAATATCTCTTGTGATTTTTGTGATTTTTAGTTTATTAACTCTTCTTTTTACAGGATTTCTTGCTGCTACAGTAGCGCCCGAGTGGCCACCTAGTCACCGAGCGGACCTTGTCTAACATTCTTATCTTTCTCAGGACTTTTATTCTTATTCACATCCATCCCCACTGCCATGGGACAAGCTTCTTCTAAGCCCACTCCCTTGCGGTGTCTTGTGAACAATTTTAAGGATTTCAGGATACAGCCCGAAGTTATGGGTCGTCAGTCACTCCGTTCGATCTCCAGAGGCTTTGCCAGGTAGACTGGCCAGCCTTCGGAGTTAGACGGCCATCTGAGGGTTCCTTTGATTTGCAGACTGCCTTCAGAGTCAGGAGTGTTGTTTATGGGAACCCTGGTCACCCTGATCAGGCTCCATACATAAATGTTGGCATAGATGTTGTGTCTGATGCTCCTGAGTATCTAAAAGATTGTCAGGGTAAGTCAGACTCTCTGCCGGCGCCTGCCTCTCATACGGTTCTTCTGGCAGGGCCAAGGAGCACTCCCGCACCTCAGAAATCCCTTGAACCTGTTTTACAGACCCTCCGGAAGATCCGGAGATCCCCAATCCCCCTCCCTATTGCTCTCCTGGTAACCACTTTAGGCCTCCTGATTCTCGGGAGGCAGCCCCTCTTCGGAGCCCACCACACACTCGGACGGGGGCTGTCTACTACCCTCCACAGGATCCGGACCCCATCCCCGATTCGTCACAACCTGCAGCTGTCCTGGCGCCTCTCCGACAGATAGCCCCACCTGGGGGAGACACCCAGACCTCTTTCATGGTGTATGTCCCCTTTTCAACTAGTGATCTGTATAATTGGAAGTTGCAAACTCCGTCCCAAGTCTTGACCTCCCTTTTAGAATCCATCTTCTTCACCCACCAACCCACGTGGGATAATTGCCCGCAGCTTTTACAGGTTTTGTTCACTACAGAGAAGGAACGCATTCTAAGGGAAGCTGCAAAGGGGGTCTCAGACCCCACTGGGCAGCCCACCACTGACCCCGCACGGGTACAACTTGTATTTCCCAGCACCCAACCCGACTGGAATACCAACACAGATCAAGGTAAAGAGGCTCTCCTAAGGTATCGTCAGTTGTTACTGAAAGGCCTCCGGGCAGCGGCTCGCCGACCAGTTAATTTATCCAAAGTAAGTGAGGTTATTCAGACTGAAGATAAGTCGTCTGCAGCATTCTTAGAGAGGTTACTAGAATCTTATAGACTGTATACTTCCATTGACTCGGAGGACCCAAATAATCGGGGAGCCATTAATCTAGCCTTTGTTAGTCATTCGGCCCCAGATATCAGAAAGAAATTACAGAAACTAGAAGGATTTGAAGGAGAGAACTTATCTAAGCTTCTCGAGATTGCCCAGAAGGTGTTCAACAACAGGGATGATGTCCAGAAGGTTATGTTTGTTGGACAGGATAAGTCACGAGACGGACAGCCAAAGGCCAAGCCGAAGCCCCGAGGGAAAGGCGGGACCGGGGTCGAAATAACTTAGAAAAGGACCAATGTGCATACTGTAAGAAGAAAGGACATTAGAAGAACATATGCCCCGAAAAGGGCCAGGGCCCAGGGGAAAAAGGCCCCACTCATTGTGTTAGAGGATGCAGAATGAGGAGGTCAAGGATCCTACATTATGAGCCCCCAGGAGCCCAAGGTAACATTCCAAGTTGGAGGCCAATCTGTAAACTTTTTAGTAGACACAGGGGCTACGTACTCGGTCTTGCAGAATACAAAAGGCCCCCTACCGACCTAGGAAAATGGACTATCACTCATTCGTTCCTGGTTATGCCTGAATGTCCATACCACTTGCTAGAGAGAGTCTTACTACAAAAATTAAGGGCCACCATCTCTTTTAAGGAAGGACACACTGAACTAACTCTGGGGGCCACTCCATCTGCAATAATGCTCACTTGCCCCCCTCTCTGAAGAATACCTTTTATTAGAGGAGCCTGTTTTCGATCCTTCCCCTAATGCATCACTGTTAAAAGAACTGCAGTGCAGGATCCCTCGGGTGTGGGCTGAGACTAACCCACCCGGATTAGCAGCCCATCATCCACCTATTGTTGTGCTAAATCCGGTATCGCAGTGCATATTCGGAGGCTCTTAAACGAAGGGATTTTAGTCCCCTGTCATTCGCCTTGGAATACCCTGCTGCTTCCAGTTCAGAAACCGGGTACCCAAAACTACAGGCCAGTACAGGACCTCAGAGAAGTAAATAAGCAGGTTGAAACCATACATCCCATCGTTCCCAACCCATACACCCTCCTCAGCCAACTGCCGCCTAGCCACCAGGTATACACCGTCCTTGATTTAAAGGACGCTTTCTTCACTCTCCCCCTAGCAAAGGTGAGTCAACCACTACTTGCATTTGAAGGGGAGGACCCTGAAAAACTGTATTTGGGACAATTGACTTGGACTAGACTGCCACAGGGATTTAAGAACTCACCAACATTGTCTGACAAGGCCCTGAGCCAGGACCTCATTGACTTTCGTCAGAGACATCCAGAGACTGTTCTTCTACAATATGTGGATGATTTACTCTTAACCGCTACAACAGATGTAGGATGTAAGCGGGCCACTGAAGATTTATTACAAGAATTAGAGGCTAAGGTATACCGGGTATCCGCTAAGAAAGCTCAACTCTGCACTTCCCAGGCTGCGTATGTAGGATATGAGCTGCAAAGAGGCCACCGGACTCATCAAGCAGAATTGAGGCCGTTTTAAAAATACCCCAACCCACCACTAAGCGGCAGGTCTGAGAGTATCTCGGAGCCGTAGGCTACTGCAGGCTCTGGATCCCAGGGTTTGTAGAGTTAGCCAAGCCCCCGTATGCCAGCACTGGGGAAAAGTCTGAGGACTTGCACTGGGGGAAAGAAGAAAAAAAGTCCTTTGAGGCCCTAAAAACAGCCGTGACCACAGCCCCTGCTTTGGCTCTGCCTACTTTAGACAAGCCGTTCCAACTCTTTGTAACTGAAACTAGAGGCATAGCAAAGGGGGTCCTCACCCAGACTCTAGGACCATGGAAGAGACCCATTGCATACCTCTCCAAAAGACTGGACTGTGTTGCAGCCGGGTGGCCTAATTGCTTGCGGGCCATTGCAGCCACAGCCATCCTCACCAAAGAAGCCTTGAAGTTGACTTTAGGGCAGACTATCCAGATTATAGCCCCCCATGCAGTGGAAACCATGCTCCGCAGCCCCCCTGATCGTTGGATTTCAAATGCACGGATCACTCAATACCAGGTTCTTCTCCTTAATCCCCCACAAGTACAATTCTTGAAAACTTCTGTTCTTAATCCAGCCCCCCTTTTGCCTGATGATGACCCTCAGCAGCCATTACATGATTGTCTTGAGCTTTTGGATAACATCACCTGCCTCAGGCCAGACCTGACTGACGTCCCGTGGCCACAGCCAGATGCCACACTGTACACTGATGGAAGCAGCTTTGTTGCAGAAGGAGTCAGGTATGCTGGGGCGGCAGTATGCCGGAGGGACTGGCCTCAGGCCCTGAGCCACGGAATATCAGTCCAGCGAGCCGAACTCATCGCTGTTACTCAAGTGCTCCGATGGGGTAAGGAGAAGACAGTTAACATCTATACAGACAGCAGGTATGCCTTTGCTACTGCACATATTCATGGGGCACTCTATAAAGAGAGAGGATTACTCACCTCAGTGGGGAAGGAAATCAGGAACAGAGAAAAAATCCTAGCTCTCCTGGAAGCCATCTGGCTGCCTAAGAAAGTGGCTATCTATCATACACTGTCCAGGTCACCAGAGAGCTTGTTATGGCGCGAACGATTCTGAGACCCACGGAGCAAATTGAGATTAATTATGAGCTTTTATTAGATGGCCGGCGACTGACTCTACTACGCAGGGCTAGAGGAGATCAGCCCCGAGCTTTCAGAGCAGGCAGCTGATAAAGCTCAAGACCATATCCTGGTGGTCTCCTGAACAAGCCAGCAGATTACAGAAGTGGAAGTTGGCTTTTAGCATATCTTTGCCCTGAACAACACCCTTAATTAACAAGTAAATGGATTACAGAAGCAGACATTGGCCATCTACATATTTTATACAATACACTTCCTAAACCACACACAAGCAAGTAGGACAACTTCTGATATTTAAAGATATTTCTTCCCTGTAGCTGTCTTAGCTAGTTTGCTCACTTGAAAATTTTCCACCCTTAACAAGCTGAGTCTGAAGTAGCCCGGGGAAATGCCTTTGCCGACCGAATTGCAAAAGAAGCCGCCCCAAAACCAGTGGGGCCCATTGACATTCTTCCAGTTCTGCCCCACAGAACGCTTCCAGACTCACCCATCTACACCCCGGGTGAACTTGAATTATGCAGTAAGCTAAAGGGGGTAAAAAGACCCACTGGGTAGATTCGCCTCCCAGATGGATGCACCCTAGTACCCGGTGCCTTAGGTCAGGAACTAATCTCACTAGTCCATCAGAGCACCCACCTAAGAGGAACAAAGTTGATTGAACCTTTGAAAAGAGACTTATATCCCAGGACTATGCCAAAGAGGTAACAACAAGATGTTATATTTGCGCCCAAGTTAACCCTGGGCCTCCTGTTGAAGTGCAAATTAGATCAAGACTAAGGGGCCAAGCCCCAAGGGAACATTGGGAACTAGACTTTACAGAAGTAAGCCCTGGAACTTTTGGATTTAAGTATCTACTCCTACTCAAGATGGGCTGAAGCCTTCGCAACTAGGAGAGAAACTGGTCAGGTAATAGCTAAGAAATTAGTATCAGAAATAGTACCCCAATTTGGCTTGCCATTAATATTGGGGTCTGACGATGGCCCGGCGTTCATTGCCAAAACAAGTCAAACCTTAGCCAGAATATTAGGCATTAATTAGAAACTACACTGTATATATAGACCTCAGAGTTCAGGCCAGGTAAAAAGAATGAACAGGACTTTAAAGGAAACTTTAACCAAATTTAAACTTGAAACTGGCGAAAATTGGGTGAGCCTCCTCCCCTTTGCCCTTCTTAGGGTGAGATGTACCCCTTACCTCCAAAGCCTCATCCCATATGAAATCATATTTGGGAGACCGTCGCCTCTTCTGCACAAGATAGGGGTAGAAGAGGCAACTGAAATTCACAATTTCTCACTACTTAAGTCCTTACAGGCACTACACTCGGCAAGGAAGGAGATTCAACACTTAATCTCCGCCACCCGGGAGAGCCCTGGACAATCACTTAAACCTCATAGCCACTCCCCTGGTGACTGGATTTGGGTAAAGAAGACACAGCCAGCTGCCCTTGAGCCCCGCTGGGACGGACCCTTTCCTGTCATCTTCACCACTCCCACCGTGGTCAAGTTTGCTGGGAAACGCCATTGGATTCATCACACCCACATCAAGGCTGCTCAACCACCACCAGAGACTGAGAAATGGCGTGTCCGCCCAACAGGAGACCCTCTCAAGATAAGACTCTCCCGGGTTTAATTATAATTAGATTAATTGCTATTAATAATGTAAGAGGGAATCCTCATCAACCTTAACTACTAGAGAAAAAATGCTGGATTTAGTGTCCTAGTTCATTTCATTCCTCAGGTTTACTTTTACTCTGGTGAGGTGGGGGCAAAAGCACTTCCAATATCTAGAGGCCAGAATGAAAAGTGTTCCTATTTTAGTTCCCCTTTTAGTAGGAATAGGGGTAGCAGGACCTGCTGCAGTAGGAACAGCAGCCCTTGTTACGGGAAGTTCCAACTATAAGGCCTTAAGCCAACAAATAAATGAAGACCTATCAACTCTTGAAAATTCTATCAATCACCTTGAGACCTCTATCAACTCCCTGGCTAAAGTAGTCCTGCAGAACAGAAGAGGACTAAACCTTCTGTTCCTAAAACAAGGAGGTCTTTGCATAGCACTAGGTGAAACTTGCTGTTTTTATGCTAACCATTCTGGAATTATATGAGACAGCTTAGCACTAATAAAACAGAGGGTTAAAAACAGAGAAGAACGACTTAGGCATGGAGAATCTTGGTATGAAGGACTTTTTAATAACACCCCTTGGTTAACAACTCTCCTGACAGCCATTACAGGCTCCCTTATTCTAGTCTTCTTGGGCCTTTTGTTCGGGCCCTGTGTAATTAATTGGATAACTGCCTATGTTAAGAAGTGGGTACAGGCAACAAAACTCTTGGTTCTCAGAACTCATTACCAGCCACTCCAGGTTGAAGATTCAATGGTTTGAATTCCCCTGCAAACCAGTGGGGAATGTAACAGTGGAAATTCTCCAGTTTCAGGGAGGTGTTACCTCCAGGTGCCAGCCCCCAGGGAAAGCAGTAACTCAGTTACAGGGAGGTGATATCTCCAGGCGCCAGCCCCAGGAGGAGTGCAACATTGCAAGGTGAAGATGATAAAACTGTCTACTAGGCCCCGTTTCATCTGAGAGTTCCCCATACGGCTAACTTCTGCTTCTTGTAATCTGCTTATTCAAGGATGTAGTAGGAGGCTTTATAAGCTGCCTCCTCTAGAAGCTTAGGGCTGATCGTCTCTAACCCTGCATGGTAGAGAGTCAGTCGCCGGCCGGCTAATAAAGGCTCATAATTAATCTCAGTTGGCTCCTTGGGTCTCAGAATCATTCGCGCCACAACAGTGCTCAGTTAGGAATTTATGATCAGATCACTCTGTGAGGTTATTTTCCATAGAAGCCCTTTTTTCATCCACAAAGTTCATATTTCCTTCCTCTGGGACTCCCAAAGCCTGATAGTTCTTGGTATCTCTTAAAAACAAAGGGCAAGAATAATATTTTGATTTCTTCCTACGAAAAGTATAAATTTATAGCTACTAACATTATTCTAAAAAATAATTCTTAGGAAATCAGATTAAGACGTAAATTGACAGAGTTCCTGGATCAGCCTAAGATGTTTTTTCCACTTACACTGCACGTACTCCACCCTGCTTTTTTCTTCCTTACATGTGGAATGCAGAGCTGAGTGTAACATTCTATAGTCATTGCCTAGTGTGGAGGCTGTGGAAAGCGCCTGAGTTAGGGGACCAGGGTTCTAGTCCCAGGTCAACCAGTTCCTGAGTTACTTCCAGGAAGCACAACCACTCTCTGGGCCTCAGTCTCTCTATCTACAAAAGAAAGTTTGCACTACATCTTTTATTTAAAAAAAAAAAAAAACTTTATCTACATTTTGGGGGGGGGTCAGTTAAAATTTTACCCACATAACTAAAAATTAATTTTAAATGTTTAGAAGCCACAGGAATAAATAATATCCAAGACTGCACCCAGACCTAATTTCTATACATCTCTAGACTTCTCCAAGACCCAAAGTGGAGGTAGAATGAGGAGGAGGGAGTAGACTTCCTTCTGCATCTGGGCCCCCACAGCAGCCTCCTCCTACCATTCACCTCTTTTACAAAAAGGAGTGTGTCTCACACACATCACCTGTCTCCTGAACTGAGTGGTGGTGGCAGCGACAGCTGGGCCTTGTTGCATGTGTATCTGATGGCCGCAACAATAAGTGGGCCCTGTGCTAAAGATAGAGAGCGCTCGGGGGGGAGTGGGAGGCCAAGATGAGACGTTCTTGCCCACATTTGGAGCTCAGCCCCATACTAATTAAACCAACACTTCCAGGAAGGAAAAGGAAAGGGGGACAGAGCTAGCATGGCTCCAGTTCCACCTGCTAGGGGTGTACTTGTGGTATCTCAAAGCAGCCCAACGACTTCATGGACTTAGGTCTAAATGACCCCTTTATACAGGTAAGAAAAATGAGAAACAGGGAAAGGAACCAGGTTGGCCTCAGGCATCAAATAGCGACCTAAGTGCCAATTCTGTAGATGGTAGGTGAGCTGTAGTTTCAGTAATGTAGGGAGGAGGCAAGAGGATTACAATCAGAGACTGTAATATGCTGATCCGCCCTGCAGCCAGGCCAGGAGGACACCTCTATTCAGAACAAAGGAAGATTGCTGCTGGGATTGCTAACAGCCCATTCCCCACACCTGTGAAGGGGAACCAGGAACCAAGAGTCATATTCCCTATGGCTAAAATCATGGAGAACATATAGGTTAAAGGCTGGGAACTGCCAGCAGGCCTTTTACTCTACCTTTTCACACTATGTACTCTGTCCTTTCCTCGCTATATATCCATGTCAAAGGAAATGGGAACTAATGAATGACTTATAAACTGAATTCCCTGAACACTCTGAGTCCCTCTCAGTGCCTTTACACTCTTTCTCTCACTGTCCCTCTCACTCTCTGCCTCTGAGAGGAGACCACACTCTGTCTGTAGAATGTTAGTTACCCTTTACTAATAAACTTTCCTTTTGAATTTAACTTTGGCATGTGTTGAATTCTTTCTACATTCTTTGTCAAAGGATCCTCTTCTCTCACACTCGGGGAAATTTGCCCTTCCCTGAATCATCAGGACCATGACTCCTGGGTGGGAAGTTGGGGGTCATGTACACTCAGCTACTTCTGCTTCAAGAGGACTAATTAGGGTTCTTTTTTTTTGGAACTTGGGAAACAAAAGGAGGTGGTTGAGAATAATCAAAACAATATTCAGAATGAGTGAAAGTGAATTTGAATGTCTGTTCTGTGCCAGGTGCTTCTGTAGGGGATATGGGAGGAGGAAGATGTGTCCCAGCCTTCCAGGGCTTAAATAGGAGATACAAAAAGCTGGCGAAAACTTCATGTCCTTTGAAATTTTATATATCGGTAGGAATGGTAACGGAACTTGCTAGAATGATGTTGGATGACCTTAACTGCCCTGTTTTCACAAGATCATTTCTGGGTTGGGATTGGAAGGGAGGGAGATGACAATACTTCTTCTCATTAGAATTTCCTGGTTACATGAGCAAGAGCTTGTGCTTATTTTTCTTGACCCCAGGGAAACCAAACCAGTGGACAGGCCTCCAGGGGGGAAATAATCCTGAGTAAATGGCCCCTAAACAGCACTTGTGAGCCTCTCTCCTAGACATGAGTTGCATAGTGTGGAGGACAGCTTTTTGGCTTAAAAAATATATATTCCTATCTGCTGTGATACTATGTCATGAGACAGGGAGCAGAGAGAAAAAAATCTCCTTTGAGCAGATGAGGGACTGACTCCTGGAGAAGAGGTGACTTTCGCAGGCCATGCAGTGAGTTAGGCCGGGTGTATAAACCTCTTCTCCTGATTAATGCTGGAGATGTTTTGTCCTCTATTCCTGCTGACACTCCTTAGAACTGCAGTGAGGCATTGTGAATGATTGACTGGAAGTGGGGAGCTTCCTCTGTGGGATGCTGAGGTAGCCAGCCCGCTTTAGTCATTCACTAAATATTGAGTGACAATTACAGTCCAAGCCCTATTCTAGTTGAGATTCATTTGCAAATAAAACAGACACAAGTCCCCACCTTCATAGAGGTGATGTTCTAGTGAAAGGAGGCAGACAAAAAACAAAAAACATAATAAAGAAGCATTATAGAGCATGTTAGAAAATGTACATGTCTGGAAAGAAAAGAGTAGAGCAGGGTAATGAGGAAGAATAGTTTGGGGTGGTTTGAGACTCAATTTTAAAATAGGGTGCTCTGTGTAGAATTCAATGAAAAGGTTTGAGACAAGCAAAGGCTTGAAGGAGGTGAGGGAGTTAGCCAGGCAGATCTCTTGAAGAAGAGTGTTTCGGGCAGAAGGAATAGGTCAGTGCAAAAACCCTGGGGTAGAAGTGTGACTGGTATTGTTACCAGAGAGTGGGGTCCTCTCCCTGCGCATTGTCCAGGCTCTTGATGTCTTGAACAAAGAATTGAGCAAGACTCTGAAATGCAGTAAAAAATAAAAGTTTTATTAGAAAGGAAAGCACACTTCCAGAAGTGGAAGTGAGCCCGAATAAGAGAAGCATGGCTCAAAGTGCCTGGTAGCAAAGACTTCGGGGTTTTTATCTCTTTCTGCTGTGGGTGGTTACTTTTCTTAGAGGAGCGGGCTTCCTTGATTGACAACTAAGATTGACAGGACTCAGTGATTCATCATTTTGCTTTCTGCGCATGTTTGTTCCCAGAATTCAGTCTGTTATAATGATATTAAGGAACTTCATATTATAATGATGCATCATATTATAATGATGGTATAATGAGGCTCAGGTGAGTTGAAGGTTGTTGGGCTCTTCATTGCGCAGGTGCAAGTGACTGGCTTAAACTGGTACCTAATTCTCTGCCTACTGGTTTCTTCCTGTGAGTTAAAAAATGCCTTCTGGCTTGCTTAATTGTGGACGGATTAGGGCGGATCTCTTCTAAGATAGGATGACCTCAGTGTCTTTGCAGGCAGACCAGAAACCCCCTAATTTTCCTGCCTACCTCTTTTCTAAGAGCCATGAACTTCCTTATTATTAGTATGGATGTTGAGGGATGGGAGGTCTCTTTTTCCCTATCTGCTTCCTGTTGAGAATGGCCGTAGTCCCTACCTACAGGGGTTTCATGGAGCTCTTTCTTTTTCTGCCTCAGTCAAGGTGGAGTCTTGGGTTTCCTGCTGAAGTGCCACCTCAGTCCCTAGACAAGGAAAAGAAAATACAAACTGTTATTAAAATCATACATCTATTCATTTCTATTATTGATTTGCCTATTAAGTGAGTAAAGGAAAACAGGCTTGGTTAATATGTTTCTTAAACAGTAAAAAGAAAGACCTTTGGCTTAAAGTCCCCTTCCCCATCAGACTCTAAGGGCCCTGCCTGGCTTAACACCATTTCTGCTTAAGGATAGGCTGATAACCCTTATCAATAGCCTGAGGATCTGAGTCGCCAGGGCAGTTATTAGGATTTGAGGGAAAGGGCCTTTTTCCCAAAGAAAGGAGGGAAGAAAACGAGGTTTGCTAAAAAGATTAACTCTGCAACTAAAAATTAGATTAACTCTGCAAGAGATGTCCTATTTTATTTCCTGCTAAAAGATTAAGAATTTTACAAGTGATGTCCTGTCTCAGTATTTTCAAAAATATTGAAGAGGCCAGAGTGGCTGGGGCTGACTGAGGGAGAGAACACAAGTTATGGGGCCAAGTCATGGAGGAGGACTAGGAGGGGGCTTTGGTGGTTATTCTGAGTGGGATGAGAAAGCATCTGAAGGTGTTAAGCAGGGGTGACCTCATCTAACTTATATTTGAATAGAATCTCCAGGACAGCTGAGTAGAGAATAGCTTATGAAGAAGAATTTCCCACTTAAATGGCCAACATTTCTAATCAGTCCTTTGTTCTGCTTCTGTATACATGCTTACTGCACAGGCCAAAAATCTCAGGGTCAACTGAGAACTAACCCTTCCCTTAAGTGTTTAGTGCTTTTAGTGTTTAGACAGATGTATCCCCTCCCTTTAAGAAGTATGGCTTTAGTGCTTGTTAGAAACTGCCCATGGCCCATAGCAATTTCAGGGGTCTGTAAATCAGCCCACGCCAACTGTAACAACACGGGTATAAAAATGAAATAGCCCCTAAGCTCTGCGCCCAGATTTTCAGAGCACTAGCTCTTCTGGGACCGCTGGCGCTATAAAACTGAGTTCTCTTTCTCTGGGTTACTGCATGGATTTTCGCTGGTCTGATTTTTGGAGCTTTGGGGATTTTTCCATAACACTTATAGGGGTTGAAGGTGGAACAGCGAGGTGAGTTAGGAGGCTGTCAGAATAGTCCAGGTGAGAAGCGATGGTAGCTTTGGCTGGGGTGGTAGCTGCAAAGAGGCAGACAGATTATGGATCTATTTCTAATGTAGAAGCAACAGGATTTGCTTGTGGATTGGATGTCAGGCATGTGGGGAAGAGAGAAACAGATGAGTACTCTGAGTACTCCATGGTTCTTGTTAGGCGCGAATGGGGAAGAGGTCATTCACTGAGATGGAAGTGTTAAGGGTGTGGTTCTGGGCAAAGATATGCTAATGCCAGGCCAACTTCTGCTTCTGTAATCTGCTTGCTTGTTCGACGTTAACTAGGGTGTGGCTAGGCTTTATAAACTGCCTCTTTTGGGAGCTCGAGGCTGATCTCCTCGAACCCTGCGTGGTAGAGAGTCAGTCACCAGCCGGCTAATAAAGGCTCATAATTCATCTCAATTGGCTCTGTAGGTCTTAGAATTGATCGCACCACAACAGAAGCACGAGGGTGGCTCAGAGTTAGAGACACCGTTAAGTTTGAGATCATACTGACACCCAAGTGGATATGTTAAATAAGCAGTTGGAGCTATTAGACTACGGTTCAGGGCCAATGTTAGGATTGGAGACATGCTCTCGTTGATGCACTTGAAAATCATGGAGCTAGATGAGCTTAATGAGGAAGTTAATCTAGATAGAAAAGAGGTTTGAAGACTCAGCCCAACTTTCAAAGGTCAGATAAAAGAACAGGATGTATCAATAAGTCAGGACACTGAGAAGGAGTCAGGGAGTTAGAAAGGAAACCAGAAGAGGGTGGAATCCTGGCAATCGAGTAAAGACAGAGGTTCTAGAGGGAAAGAGTACTCGCCTTTGTCGAATGCTGCTATGGACTGAGAATGACCACTGGATTTGGCCATGAGGAGGTTATTGGTAATCTTATTAAGAAAGGTTTCTATGGGGGACAGAATTCTGATTGGAGTGGATTACCTCCCAAAAACGGAAATAAAGAAGTGGAGACTGAGTATAGGCAACTCTTTCAGGAAGTTTTACTATTAAGGAGAGACTGATTAATAACAGCTAGAGAATGATCAAGCAGAGAAAGGGAAAATGACAGAGAAAGGAAGAGGGTAATTGCAGGTCACTATCTTTGAGTGGGTAAGGTGATGTGGGCTCCAAGGTGGTAGGCAGCCACAGGCAGGAGCACAGACAGGTGACACTCCTTCTTCTCTGTCTTTGTCCACACCTCAGCTGCCTTTCCCAGCTCATCCTGGCCTAGGAACGTGGCCGTAGCATGGTCTTCACCCTGTAGCAAGCAGGAGAACTCTATGGGCTACAGACTCAGAGATTTTAGACCTAAAATCAGGCCTAAGAATAATGAATACTCTGATGTAAGGCTCAAGTGAAACATGCAATGTCTTTGACAAAAAAAAAAAAAAAAAAAGTAGGAAAAAAATACTTTATTCTAAAAAAGCAACCTATTTATTGGTAGCATGGCTATGGAAAAGAAGCACCATGTCCCTGTACAGTAAAACATGCTCTACTTCACCCAAGAAATGAGGAAAAGAGGATGTCATGAGGTTCCCTTCCATGGTGATGTTTTACTTCACTACTAATCAGATAAAGGCAAATAAAAACTGCAAGGTATCATTTTTTGTCTAATCAACAAATATTTTAAAGGCTAATCCTTAGTTTTCACAAGTTTGGTGAAACAGACGTTTTCTTAAAGCATGGGTGGGAATGAAAATTGGCTCAAGATTTGGGGATGCAATCTGGCTATATGGAAAGACTTAGAAAAGTTCATACTTTTGGAGATCAGTAATTCCTCTGAGGAATTCAGTCTAGAGAAACCATTGGAAAGTTGGAAAAAGATGTAATCACAAGATTTCTCCCAAATTTGAGAAATTAAGTTACTGTTAATGGAATAGATATAAGAAAATTAGCTGTCCAAACATGACTAGTTTATAACATTATGACATATTCATATTTAATAATAGGGAAAAATGCTTAAAATATGTTCTTAAGTGAAAAAAGTTACAAAATGATTCCAAGTGAATCATTTAATACTATCTTAGAGATTATACATCCACTTTTCAACTATGCCTAATCTAAAAATTGTCCTATTCATTGAATAATTAAATATTTTTAAACACCATATTTTTTCTAGTTGTATTTTCTATAACACCAACTGCGGTTGATTTCATTTCTGCCTATTTTTATTTCTTAAATTCTTATCCTTCTTTAAATGAATGTTTTTCTTTCCTTTCTCCTTTAGAGGATTCTAAATATGCTTGAAGTCTATTATTTTCACTCTTCACAGAGTGAATTCTCCCTATTGTTGGTTTGACTGGCTGTCTTCATAGCATTCATTCTTTTGGGGTCTTTTGGAATACCGACTTGCTGACTCATCTTGAAGTGTGTGTGTGTGTGCGTGCGTGTGTGTGTGTGTGTGTGTGTGTGTGCGTGTTCGGCCCATTTCTGGAAGTTTTGTGGTTGCTTCCGCCCAGCCTACTGATTCCTGTAATTTAGTATTGGCCATACTTTGGTGGCTTCGCGCTCTGGTCCATAAGAATCTGACGATAACGTGGGTCCAGTCACCAAGCAGCAGTAGTCCTTGCCCAGGTCTTGGCTAGGATGCTACATCAACTTCTCCTTTTCTTCTAAGTACAAAATACAAATCACAGTTCCCTGGCAATGGTCAGTCGCAGCTTTTTCACCCCTCTCCCATAAGCGGGGCCCATCTCAGCCCGAGGGGTTCATATCCCTTCCCCACAGCGGAGCTCCCAGAAGCCTCTGCTTGCCTCTGCACCCAGAGCTGAGCAGGACTAGAGCTTCCATTTCATTTGCTGTTGCGTGTTTCTGCTTCATCTTTGGTCAAGAGAAATGTTTATCTTATTTTTGAGAGCAGCTTAAAACTTTTTCTAAATATTTTATCTATCATTACTTAGTATGTGGTATAGACGAGGATGCATCAGAAAGTGAACTTAATGCCATCTTAGCCAGAAGTTCTATGTTGCAGCTTCTTACTTTTCTGACTTTGTCTTGTGGATGTGAAGGAAGTGTCATTAGCATTTATGTACACCTTTTGCTTTCGGCATCGCTTACTCCACTTCCAATTTTCCCCAGGCATTTCTCAGTGTGGGCACTTGGGTGCCTCGTATTCACCAGCCAGACTGGCTCAGTTTCTGGCCCCTCTGGTATCATGGGGCTGTCTACCATCTGGCAGCCATTTGAGGGCATCTCCCCTCCCACTGTCTGTAGCTGGTGTCCTTTTGGAAAGCACCTCACAGTGCAGGGGTGATCTCCTGGGCCTCCAAATATTCAAGAACCCTTAGTCCAAACAGTACCAGAGCTACGTGAATTCCCTGCAAAAGAGGAGAGAGCACCCCATGAAATAAAAACAGCAAAATGGAGTTGATACTGTCAAGAGAGCAATCTGAAATGGAGCCAGGAGGCATCTAGGAAGCTGAGCTCACATACCCCTCCCTGTGAAACTGAACTAAACTACGAATGGTGACACCCTGATACAGTGCCTGGAACTGGCTCTGCATCGCTGCACTCTCTATAAAGAAATAAAATTTTCACCTAGCAGTCAATGATATACAGCAGTGGTCCCCAACCTTTTTAGCACCAGGGACTGGGGCTCCTATGAGAATCTCATGCCTGATGATCTGAGGTGGAGCTGAGGTGGTGATGTTAGTGCTGGGAAGTGGCTGCAAATATAGATGAAGCTTCACTCGCTCACCTCATGCTGTGTGGCCCAGTTGCTAATAGGCCAAGGATCACTACCAGTCCAGGTTGGGGACCCCTGAGCACAGAATAAGCTTGCCAGCACCAATCAAGCTCTTTCAAAATAACTTGTATAGCCCCCTTTCAAGCCCCCTTTTTCTGTCTTTATAGACTCTTTCTTCAGATCACAGTTGGGTTTCTGCCCAAATCTGTCTTCCAATCACAATTCTCAAGACCCCCAAATAAAGCTTTTGTTTGTTTTGCAGTTGTTGGTCAAAACTGATTGATAATCCCCTCTCTTCAGAGAGCTCAGACCAGAGTCCAAGAGCAGAGCTAAAGAACAGACCCATGCTTTCCCGTCCCTCTTCTCAGGTGCCACCCCAAGCCCTCCACTTACACCATTCTCCTCAGTGGCTTCTTTCCCGCAGGCAAACCAGCTCTTGTGGATGAATTCATCAGACACGACCCCACGCGGATCCCATACTGGCTTACCTTCTACATGAGACTAGAGATAAATATTCAACTTTAGCAGAGATTTTATCTGAGTGGGTGAATTACAGTGAATTTTAAAAATCATATTTTGAGCTTTTAGATATTTTTCTGATTTTCATAATTAATGTTTATAACTTTTATAATCATGCAAAAATGTTATGGGGAAAAATATTCTGTCCTTCTAGAATGTCTGTTAAAAGGAAGACCCCTTTAAAAATTAATTTTCACAATGTTTATCATCTTCCTTTTAAAAACTTGCACTTTGTCCAGGTACTAGTGTACAAACTAGACTTTAATCTGTCTGAACTTTGGCAAGCATCTGATGTTTCTCCTTCTCCAGCTCCCAGAGCTGAGTCCTAGCTTTTTTGCTTGCCTTATGCCAAACCCTTCATGATGTGACTCCTACTTCCCACTCTAGTTCTGCTTTCAAGCTTGTTCCATCTCATGTAATTGTTTAGTTATACCTGAACTGCTTATAGTTCCCCAAACACAGAAGCATCCTCATTTTCATGCCTTTGTATTTGATCTTCCTGCTGCTCAGAATTTCCTTTTCCTTTTCCACCTGAAAAACTCCTATTCATACTCTAAGACCCATCTCAGATCAGTCACTTCCACTGAGAAGTCCTCCTGATGCTCTCTTCTTGGCGCTCTCTCTCCACCATGTACGTACTTCTGTATCTGCCTTTATCATGTTAGATGCTCATCTCTGTATACCCACACAGTGCTTGGCATGTGATAAGTATTAGTTGGATGGAGGATGGTTTATTCATTCCACAACTATACACTGAATGCCCACTATGTACTGAGCATAGTGCTGGTTTCCTGGATTCAAAATTAATGAGACACAGGTTTTACCTTAAGGAGCTCATGTCTGGTGGAGTAGCCAGAGAGACACACAGATAATTACAAAGACAATAGGATACAGGTAACTCTGTCTCATCTCTTCTCATTCTTTCTTTTCTCTCCTAATTGGCCATAACTTGAAATCATAATTCATATTTACTACTTGGCTCGTTTCTTCAAAACATTTTTTCATTTGGAAACTGTTTAATACAATTCTTTATTATTTCTGTCTTCACTCTAGTATGAGGAAGACTATTTGAACAGTCAAAGTATCCCCCCAAATTGCTGCTTCCCAAGCAAGTCAGCATCCCGTGACTGGAGGCATGCAAGTGAGAACTGGTGACCACCAAGAATGGCTGGGGAAGGATGGAAGAGGAATCGAAGCTAAAAAAAAAAAAAGATTGGTTGAACTCTGTAACCTTGAAGGGCTTTCCAAATCGGATTCTAAGAAAAACAAGGCAAGCCTAAACTAAGATCATGAGACTGACCTCCTAAAATGCTATCATCTCAATGCAAACCCTGGGGCAGTTCCCTTTGTGGGAGAAAAACAAAACAAAGCAAATGTTCTTCATCCTCCCTGGAATTCTGTTTTAAACCATTTGGACCCAATGGATTTAATCTCTTGCCAAGTAAGAATGAGAATATTTCTGGATATCATCATCAGATCATCCCAGTTATGCAAACCTTATCTTGCCTTGGGACTGGCCTAAATGAGAACTGCTGAGCCTGTGGGTAGAGGAATATGTTAGTGACAGCAGAGAGGCTTCCGTTGAGCCCCTGTTAGATCCAGAGTCCTGACATGACTACCACCTGAGGAGCCCTTTAAAGTATCCCATGTGGGCCACAGAATTAGAGAAATTTCTTCTACCAATCTGCTTTAATTGTTTATTTTTCAATTTTGTGTGTGTATATATATATATATTAAATTTTTATTTTTCAATTAGAGTTGACATTCAATATTATTTTATATTAGTTTCAGGTGTACAGTAGAGTGGTTATACATTTATACAATTTAAGAAATAATCTCCCCCATTAGTCTGGTAGCCACCTGCCACTATACATAGTTATTCCAATATTATTGACTATATTCTCTATGCTGTGCTTCACATTCCCATGACTATTTTGTAACTGCCAATTCATACTTCTCAACCCTTCACCTTTTTCACCCAGTCTCCCCAATCCCCCTGCCTCCCAATCTGGCACTCACCAGTTTGTTCTCTGTATCTATGAGTCTGTTTCTGTTCTGTTTGTTCATTTATTTTGGTTTTTAGATTCCATATATAAGTGAAATAATACGGTATTTGTCTTTGTCTGACTTATTTCACTTAGCATAATACCTTCTAGGTCCATCCATATTGTTGCAAATGGCAAGATTTCTTTTTTCATGGCTGAGTAATATTCCATTGTACATATGTACCATAACTTTTTTATCTAATCGTCTATTGATGGGCACTTAGGTTGCTTCCATATCTTGAATATTGTAAATAATGTTGCAGTGAACCTAGGGGTGCATATGTCTTTTCCAATTATTGTTTTGGCTTTCTTTGGATAAATACCCAGAAGTGCAATTTCTGGATCATAAGGTAGTTCTATTTTTAATTTTTTGAGGAACTTTGAAACTGTTTTCTATAGTGGCTGCACCAATTTGCAATCCCACCAAAAGTGCATGAAGTTTTCCTTTTTTCCACATCCTTGCCAACATTTGTTGTTTTTGATTTATTGACAATAGTCATTCTGACAGGTGTGAACTCTAGCAACTTGCTTTAAAACAAAACAAAACAAAAATTATTTCTCTCATTTGGAAATAAACCAGGAACCTCTAAGATCACTAGTAGGAAGTCCTAATTTTCAACAAATGTCCAGGTTTATCAGCCCGAGCTGATCTCTTACCAGGCAGGACAAAAAATAATAAGCACTTAGAATTTTAGTTGCAGAGTGGCTTTATTTAAGTAATTGTATAATTTCTCTTACATTTTTAACAATAGAACTTGCAGATCTCTGTCCTTCCTTGGATCCCTTGGACCAGGAACCTCTACAAATGACTGTTCCAGTATATTTTTTTATGGTTGGGGCCGAGTTTAGCATCTTGCATAGTTAATGCAGTCTCCAGAGTCAGCACAACATAGCTGATTCCTGCCAAGCCATCTGGACATGTTACTCTACCCCTCTGAGTTTCCCTTTTCTCATTCATAAAATAATACTGTTAATGTCCACCAGGCAGGGTCGCATCATGTAGTAAATTGAACAACATGTGTAAAGTTCTAGTACAGGGCTCAGCTCAGAGTAAATACATCAACATTTTTGTTGGTAATTGACATTAGTGCAATCATATAAGTCTCACATAGCTCATTGGCACTGAGCAGGGCCTGCCTTGAGTTGTTGGTGATTTTTTTCATGGTGCATTTCTAGATCTCTTACCTGCGTTCTCTCCTTGAGGGAAGGAAAGTAGAAGATATGGGGGCAGCCTGAAGGCAGGCAGTATTCTTCCCAGTGAAACTCTTGCCCCGCCCTTGCACTAGGCTTCCTGGTTGGAATTTCTCTAGATCAAGCCAGCCACCAGTCAACACATGGATGGCAGAGGGGCTGTGGGTGTGAGCGGCACTTTAAGAAACTCTGGAAGAGGAGGAGCTGGGGAGAGGTGAGCCGTGGGCTTTACCATAGAGACTGCTATACAGGCAGCAGCTTCTCTGAGACCTGTGGTCTGAAAGACAGGAGAAAGGATGAGCATACCAGGAGACCCAACCCAGCCAGACCCTGAAGGCCACAGAGGGTGAGTGGTTCATTTGTCAAGCTTCCCATGCCAGGGACAAAGGAAAGGCAAGGGTTCTTTGCTTTTGGTGGGGCTCTACAAAGAGTGACTATGCCTGCCTGGGACAGAAGTCAGGAAAACTGAGCTCTGCTCTGGCTTGGTTACTAGCAAGCTGTGCAATCTTGCATAAGCCACCAGTTCTCTCTGGACCTGTTTTCTCATCTGTAAAATAAGGAAATGGCCAACTCACACTAATAACAATAGCTAGCATTGGTACAGTACTCGTCAGTTGTACTTTCCCAAATAGAATCTCATTTGGTCCTAAGGGCAGCCCTTGGTTGGAGGGATGCTTGTCACATTTCATAGATGAGGAAACTATAGTGCAGTGGGATGAGTTATTCGGTTAATACAAAGCAAGGTTGGACCTAAAATTCTGGCCTCTTGGGGACAATTCTAGCCTCTGGGAGCACATTATTCCCTGGAACTCTGGCATCTGAAGATCCCTAGTTCCTTGTCAGGACTTATATCTCCCTCGGTACTGCCTTCTTCCCTTCCCACCTCCTATGCCCTCACCGCCTACCTCTCTCCAGCTGTTTCAGTCTCTTCTCCACCACCTTCCCAGAGATATCTTTCTCATTCTGCAGGCCAACACATATTTCTGAGACACCCAATCCCCACTCTCCCTGGGTTAGCACTTATCTGCAGCTCACTTTCCAGAGCTCTCTCTGCTTTATGGAATACCTTCCTGTGTGAGAGGTGAAGTAAGTGGGGGCTGTTTAACCCTCAGGGCAGTGTTTCTCCAGGTGTGAGCCTGGACCACACTGCGTGGTTCATAAACATCCAGGGTTCTGATTAAATGTTCAGATTCTTGGGTCCCACCCCAAAGTTGTGTTTTAGCAAGCTTCCTCTGTTTCTGACAGGCATGTATCAGTTTGAGAACCACTACTCTTTAGCAGACTGCACTGTTGGGTTGCAGAAGGTTGTCAATAGATTTCTTAATAGTCAACTATCCTTAAATTACTGGAATAAGTCCTTCCTGATAAAGGTAGATTATTATTTTTTAAAGCAGACTTTAGGTTTTAATTTGGTTATATTCTGGTTTGAGTTTTGCATCTCTATAAGTTAAAATTGTCTAGAATTTACTTTTGCATGTGTGTTATCTTCATTGAGATTGGGTAATGCTAGCTTGGTAAAATAAATTGGAAACCTTACCATTATTTTCTACAATTTGAGATAGTTTGACATTGGACTTATTCTTTGAAGATCAGATAGTACTCGGCTATAAAAACAGGCTGGGCTTGACATTATTTTAAATGGTTGATATTTAACTGCCTTTCTAATTTCTTAAATGATTATTGGTCAGTTCAGGTAATTACTTCTTAAAATCAATTAATTTCTCTAAGTTCACTAAAGGCTAATTTCTGTAACCTTCCATTTTCTGGAGTTCATTGACTTTCTCAATGTTAATGTTATAATTTTTTTCACTTTTTTTCTTTTTTCATGATTTTCTATTTAGTCTTTTCAAAGAACTAATTTGTTTCTTTACTACATTGAGGCATAATTAATGTACAACTGCATATTTAAAATGAACAATTTAATGAGTTTCAACTTATAGATATATCTGTAAAACCATCATCATAATCGAAATAAATTTATCACTTTGATCTTTTTTAGTTTTCTGGTTCCTTAATTTTAGATTTTCTATTTAATAGTCTATCTCTCTACTTCTGTATGTGTGTACTTATTCTTTTTCTAGTCCTTTAAATGAAAGTTAACTCATTTATTTTTAATCTTTATTTATAAATATAGTTGACTCTTGTTATTTATGATTGTTATGTTCTATAAAGTCACTGTAAACACTGAGGTAGAGAATTCTGAATAATTACTTCTAGGGAAAAATACAGCCTTTGGTTCCTGCCAACATCTGGGCACAAATTTTTCATCAAACGAGCAATATATAATCTTGTTTTATATGTGTTTCTATTTAAAGACACCTTTAACTTTGATTTGTGAAAGTTAACAAATAGAACTCACAGTCAATAGCACTAGAACTCATATGTGAACAAAGCTTATCTAACATGTGTTTTCTCTGTAAGGCACATCCCAGCCTTTTTGTGCTTAGAACACTAGACAGCACTTCAGCACTACTCTAGGGGGCTATTTTAAAGAGCAACATCACCAACAAAAGCACAAAAATGTGAAACATGCAGCACTAAATAGATCGTGAAAAGGACACTCTTTCACAATGAGAACTGAAACAAGAAGGCAGAATGTTGCCTTATTCAACCTCAGCTGGGAACGTGTGCATCAGGAGACTCAAAATTCATCACTGCTTTGCTCATATCCACGAGGATTGCTTAAGATGCTGCAAGTATTGATTTGGGAGTTACAAATAGCAAGTAGGTGAATTCGCAAATACGGAATCTCCAACTAATGAGGACTGATTTTGCTAAATCATTTAAAGTTATATCAAACTCATAGGTACAGGCAAAGCCATTCTCTCAAAGGAAAATTTATAGCAACAGGATGCTATAAATCCTCACTCAGTGCCTCATTTTTGGTTTGTTGAGTCCTGATGCATAAGAAAGTGGTGTTCTCATTTCATTACTAACCTCTGTTCAGATCATTGGATAGATAGCTCACCCGTGATGGTTTTAGACAGCTGATACCCTTGGGGTTTTGTAGAATGAGCCCTGGGCCTGCAGAGTCAAGACCCCAAGTCTGAGTCCTGGCATGGCTTGTGCTATAAGTGTTCAAGCAGAGGGCTCTGGGGAGTGATGGAAAAAACGCTGGCCTTGGATTTGAACTGTCTCTCTCTGTCTCTAAACTGCTGAATAAATTTTGCTAAATTACTCAACTGCTATGAGACTATTTTCTCCCTGTAAAATATCATAGCCCATCAGATTGTCACAGAGACCAAATGAAGTAGTGAGTAGGAAGTATTTGGAAAATGGTACAGAGCTGTGTAAATGTGAGTGGGAAAGTCATTGTTGTCATGTTGACAGCACTCCCGGAGTGTGCCATTTTTGACCTTCTCTCCACAGTCTGGGTTCTATCTCACTGGGGCCCTGTCATTCCAGAACCTAAAGAAACACAAATCTAGGCCAACCAATGGGAGACGGAAGGAAGAGACAGTGACTTAGAGACATAAAGCAGCAGCTGTGGGGAGGCTCTGCTCCCATGGCCGTGCTGAGTCAACCCCATGGGAGGCCCGAGGCCCTAGTTAGAAGGAGGCAGAGGATCTGGGACCACTGTAAGCCCTTGGCTTCGCCAACCCCATACGCCTGTCTCCTTTGTCTCTCAGCACCGTGAGTGCCAAGGAGGATGCCAAATGGCTTCAGTGGGTGACACAGCAGTTTGAGACCATTGCAGGAGAAAACGAAGAGATCAACCTGCAAGAATTCAAAACAGCCCTGAATGTGAAAGAGGCAAGTGTCTACTTCAAAAGTGGGGCCCCTGCATTTGTAGAGGAAGAGCAATCTGGTTCCCAGGATGCAGTACCTCACAAGGAGAGAAAGGTTCCCTCTGGGTCCCTGGAGTTCCTCCGGGCTTAAGGCTCCACTGCTAGCAGAATCGAAGTGTTTCTGTCTCTGCTACTGGGGCCCTTCCATCTCTCTTGCTTGCCATACCTCCTATGATCTTCAAAACAATACATGAAGTTGGAAATCAGTAGCTTGTCAAATCTTGAGAAATATTATTGACCTCACAATTTCCACTGGCCTCTGGGGCAAAGGTGATGTTATGATGTAAGCCTCCTTCCAGGAAATAAGTTTTTCGCACCATCACACTATTCCCAGTCCTCAGTTTTGTGGTCCTCTGCCCATCTCCATAATAGTCTGCATGCTTGAAAAACAATGGTGACATTAGCAGAGAGATCAGAGGAGTGAGCCTGCAGAAGCCAACTTGTCTCCCCAACTGTCTTTTGGGATGGCATTTGGTGGCTTGTATCCTTGATAAAGGTGAGCCAACAAGCATTTGAATGCCCCTGTTTGGATTGGAGGACCTCTCACTTGCTGGTACCTGCGGTACCACTAAGGGCTCTAAATGCTCTGCCTCCTTCCATTGTAATTGTAGAGAAAGAAAAAAAGACTTTCTGCCTAACAACACGTTACCATCATAACAGGAAGCTGTGAAATGTTTTAAGACAGAGGCCATTCAGGATGGTAGAGAGTAATAAAGACAAATATTCAATGGATCTGGGGAAAAGAGTAAAGCCAGAGCAGGCTTGACTGTCCACACTGGACTTCATGCTTCATGTGAACTCATGGTTTCTTTAGGTCAGACACAAAATCCCTGCAGGCTTCTCTCCCTGCCTGGAGGACAGCATTCAGGGCACAGCAGAGCTGGAAGTGACCCAGCCTGTTTTCTTAATTTGCTTTTCCAGTGCCTAACATCAGACCTGGCAAGGAGGGGCTATGCAGGACATGATGAAAAGAAGAAGGAAAGAAAGAAAGAAAGAAAGAGAGAGAGAGAGAGAGAGAGAGAGGGAGGGAGGGAGGGAGGAAGAAAGAGTGAATTGGCATTTAGGAATAAGTCTTAAGTGTATATTGTAGGCAGTGTAAACAACAAGGAAAAGACACAGGTATTCAAGTGACATCTACTCTATAAGTTCTTCTCAGGGTTTACTTTTCTCTAGAGGTCACTCTAAGGGGGATAGACAGGACCTGGGAGACCCTGCAGGGGGATCCTCTGTCTGACCCTTTCTCCTGTTGAGTAACGGGCCACCAGAGGTCAGGACTGCAAGGCTGATGAAGATGATGGTATGTAGGGACACAGAGCTTATACAAATGCCCAGGCCCAGGGGCCAGGAGGGGGCCTTAGCCCCAGACACAAGTGCATCTTCACTGTAGAGTTCTGAATAGTTCTTCTACCAGAGCCCAAACTTGCTCTTAGCAGGCGGGATGGGCCATGGACACTGAAGTCGTGGTGTGGCCTTGTTGGCGGATAGCACTAGAGTCCTGTCTGAATCCCACCGCCCTGTCTCCACCCTTCTCCCATCACAGCCCTTCTTTGCGGAGCGGTTCTTTGCCCTGTTTGACTCAGATGGAAGTGGCACCATCACCCTCCAGGAGCTGAAGGAGGCTCTGAACCTGCTCATTCACGGCAACCCCATGGACAAACTCAAATTTCTCTTCCAGGTGTATGACATCGATGGTAAGGACTCTCTGGGAGAGAGGGGACTCAGTGGGAGGGGAAAAAGTGAATCAGCACATCTCTGTGCCGTGCCCAGCACAGGGCTGTTTTCTCCAGGTAAGGCTGACAGTTCTTTCTCTCTGTATCCAATGCCACACCTACATTCTCTCTGTCTGGTCCCTGCCTCCCCTTTGTGGGGACTGGAGGAGAAGAGAGGACTCTGGCCCAGGAGACAAATGCCCTTGTTTCAACTCACCAGAAACCAGAGCTTTCCTTTTTTTTCTTCTATGTTTGAAAAAAGAAATCTCTTTGTTGCTTTTCCTTTATAACAATAATAATATAAGCCCACAGTGAACATTTTAAATAATAGAGTAATTTAAATAAGAAAGCAAAAATTACTCATGATATTTTTCTATACTGTCTTCTAACTGACCACACACGCACATTTTTAAAACAAAGGAGGATTATACTATACATATTGTCTTTTATTACTAAACAATATGAAGGTTTGTTCATGTAAGACTGTACTGCTTTATAACATCATTTTTATTGTAGTAAGTATACATAACATTAAATTTATCATTTTAGCCATTTTTATGTGTACAGTTTAGCAGCATTAAGTATATTCATATTGTTGTGCAACCATTACCACCATCTATTTCCAGGACTTTTTTGCTTTTCCGAACTAAAACTCTGTACCCATTAAACACTAACTCCCATTACACTCTCCTCCCACCCCTGGCAACCATCATTCTACTTTCTGTCTCTATGAATTTGATTTTTCTGGGTACATCATATAAGTGGAATCACACAATATTTGTCCTTTTGTGACTAGCTTATTTCATTTAGCATAATGTCTTCAAGGTCCATGTTGTACTAGGTGACAAGATTTCACTCTTTTGAAGACTGAATAACAAATAATTTATTGTATATATGTATCTCATTTTGTCTATCTGTTCATTTATCAGTGGATGCTTGGGTTGTTTTCATCTCTTGACTATTGCAAATAATGCTGCAATGAACATAGGTATACAAATAGTTCTTTTAGACTATGATTTCAATTCCTGTGGCATATAACCCAGAAGCGGAATTGTTGGATCATACGGCAATTCTATTTTTAATTTTTTGAGGAACTGCCATACTTTTTTGCACCATTTTATATTCCTACCAGCAATGCACAAGGGTTCCAATTTCTTCATGTCCTTGCCAGACTTTTTTTTTTTTATAATAGCAAATCTAGTGGGTGTGAAATGGTAAGTCAACATAGTTATAACATTGTTTTTAGTGCCTGTATCATACCCCACTATATGTATTGATGCCATGTTCCATGTAGCACAGCCTAGTAGTTAAGATTTCTGACTCTGAGGCCAGTTTACCTAGGCTCAAATCTCAGCTCCGCCAGTTATTAACCAGGTGACCTTGGACAAGTTCCTTCATGTCTCAATTTCTTCATGTATTACATGAGAATAATGGTCATAGTAATACTACATAATCATGATGTTTATATGAAGATTAAATTAGTTGACTTATGTAAACTCAGAACAGTGCCTAGTATAGGTACACCCTTTATAGATATCAGCTGTTTATCATTATTTACACAGACCCTGTTACCAAAATGGAGAAATCCTTTCTTGTCCCCCTCTGAGGGTAGGGGGCATGGGCATTATAAATGATGCTGCAATGAATATTCTGGTGTTTACATCTTTGGTAGCTTAAAAGTTCTCAGAAGGCTTGGACTCATCAGAGCAAAAGAAGCTGAAATGGGAAAGAGGCACCCAATGAGACCAGGATGGCGAGTGAAGCCAGACTACACAGGCCCCAATCTCAGTGCAGCGAGCAATGTGGAGCCATCACAGAGTGTCGAGCAGGGGAGACACAGGGCTGGATTTCCATCCTGAAAAGCTCAGCCTAGCTGCAGGCCTGCTCCTGGGCAAGGCCTTCTGGCCTGTGGGGTTTCTCTGGCTCCCATTCCCAATCTAGCCAGACCTCATTCCTGGAACCCTTTTCCCTAAGTTGACAGCCTGCTCGCACCCCCCGCCCCTCCCCCCGCCCCCACTCCATGGGCAATTCACCATGCCTGCTTCCCAAGCATCCTCCTCAGACCCCATTCCAGTCATCATGGGATCCTCTTCACTGACTGTTTTCTGACCACTAAGTTTGCTCATACCTGAGGTTTGATGGAGACGTTGGCTTGTAACAGGAGGAAGCAGCCCACTTACATTCTCGAAGACAGAGGTGGGGAAGAAGACAGGGCTTCTTGCAGGCAATGTGAGAGCGACCTTAACAGAGAAGTAGAAGAGGCCTGTCCGGCAAGTTGCAAGTCTTGCTGTGGCTGGGGATCAAATACTTCCTGCCCTCTCGGGGACTGGTGTAGGAAAGGAGAAAACAGGTGGTTGAATTCACCCAGAGATGGGATATATTTAAGGCCAGTGGGACAGAAGGATAGAGGGATAAGGAAGAAGAATGTATGCATGAGGATAATTGTGAAGGAGGACCCTGGATTTGCACTGCCCAAGGAGAGAATAAAGCTCAACAGACAAGAGGGTGTGAAGGGTGCAAGGGAGGGACTGGCATTCTGGATGTGGTCAGAAACCTGTTGCATGGTGGCTCTTGACTAGGAAAGTTGAGGATAGGAGGTGTGGCTGGAGAGTGATATGTTAGACTCTACTGGATTACAGACTTTGGCTTTGACCCAAACGATGATCACAAAAGTAAGAAGACTTTGCATTTATGTGCAACTACCTTCTTCTAAATTCTGCGTTAAGTGCTTTGTAATTAATTATCTCTCATTCTTGAACCAGTTCGTAAAAGGAGGAATTATTATTCCAATTTCTGAGACAAGCAAAATAAGCTTCACTACTCTAAATGCCTTATAGCCCAGCATCACATAGCTAATATGAAGCCGAAGAATGTTGCCACAAGTATGTCTATATCCAAAGCAGGCCAAAGAATCATTAATGATGGGTCCTCCTGCTCCTGAAGAATGAAAATATGTACAGAAAAAAAATGCCCCAAATTTCATCTCAGTTAATAGTTCTGGCTTCCTTTTCACATCGCTTTCAGCCACTCATGTTCACATAAGGCCACATGCTGTACTTGCGAGCCCAGATGTGGCCTGTCAGGACAATACCGATGAGCAGAGTCTGCTACAAGCTGGGGAACAACAGGGATCTTTCCCTCATCACAACTTCATATTCGATTTGCCTCTGGATAGCTGAGGCTCTGGGCACACAGCTCCTTGTAGATTAAGCAAGCAAGTGTATCTTCTGAGCAGTTGGTCCTAGATGTTCCATGGTTCTTAGAGAGGAGGCTGCAGATTCTGCAGAAAGGCGTGCACCAAGGCCCAAGATTGTCCGTGCTTGGGAAGGCGTTAATTTCTGTTGAGCTCTGCAGTAGGAAGCCATGGAAAGTTTGTGAGCCGAGAGTGACACATGTCCTATGACTGCCTGGGTCCTTTGACTGCCTGGTCTATATGGCGGAAGGGAGTTGGTTGGCGGGAGGATGAAGGTGGGCGATCAGGAAAAGTTCATCACTCCATGCAATGATTGTGCAGGGCAGGGGCATCTGCAGGTACAGAGTGGGGTCCGGGAGCAGGCACCCACACTCAGCTTAATCCCCACTTGGGACAGGCAGCGGTTCCATCGACGCGGACGAGCTGCGCACGGTGCTGCAGTCGTGCCTGCGGGAGAGTGCCATCTCGCTGCCAGAGGAGAAGCTGGACCAACTAACGCTGGCGCTCTTCGAGTCGGCCGACAAGGACTGCAGTGGTACCATTACCTTCGACGAGCTCCGAGACGAACTGCAGCGCTTCCCCGGGGTCATGGAGAACCTGACCATCAGGTACAGCCCGGTCTCCGACGTGGGCACTGCACGCGTTGGGTTACACTCCAGGTGTGAAGAGTGCCCTGAACTCACTCACGATCTCTCAGTCCCGCCGGGTTGCCCCAGCTCAGCTCAGCCCAGTTTAGCTCAGCCGAGCCCAGCCTAGCGGGTCTACAGCCCAACCCCGCCCTACCCCACCGTGCCCCAAACCAGCTTAGCCCAGTCTTGCTCACTTTTTCATAGGGGACAAAGGTCTATCCTGCAGGGTGGCTATTGTCATACCTCCCTTGTCTACTGTGTCGCTTCAGAATCAACTCAATATTAAGCACCTACTATGTGCAGGGCATAAACTGGTACATTTGTAAAAGGAAATTAAAGTTATAAAAGGAATGAAAGTTACAAAAGGAAATTAAAGTTACTTCACCTGAATATGCCTAGGATCACACAAGTAATTTGAAAAGGCAGTCATTTATTCAACTTGGTCAAGCAGCTACTGTGTACCAGCCACTATTCTGAATAATGGCGGTGCCCTGCTGGGGCTGCATGTAATTTATATCAAACAAATACATAACTAAAGGAATACAAATATGATAAGGGCTGTGGAGAAATAATATAAATAGGTTGTAATAGACTCAAGTTTGTCTGACTCCAAGCTCTGAATAGTGCCAGGTTTGTAGTTCATTCTCTTTGTGTATTAACTTTCTTGTAGGTTATTTGCCATAACACTTCTCAAATTCTCCTATCCTCTTCCAATGCCTTCCCGGCCCCTTCCCTCCCCCCCTCCCCAGTTGGGAAGTAAGGAGAGGTAATAAAAATAGCCACAGATGTGGCATCAGACAGACCAGAGTTCCATCCCAGCTTCACCCAGCTGTGTAACTAAGCAAGTCGCTTGAGCTGTTTTCTACTCTGAAAGGAAGGGGCCCGCTTGCTACAAGGATCCAAAGAGTTAGGGGGCTACAGAGGGAGTGGGTCTCTAGGTTCAGATTCCAGTGGTCCCATCAGACCCCATCCAGATTCTTTCCGACCCCAGCACGCCCCACCCCATCCGTCTTGATTGGAGCCCCTCTCTTGCAGCGCTGCCCACTGGCTGAAGCCCCCCACTGCTCAGCTGTGCCCGTACCGGCCTCGCCCACTGACCTCTGCCTATTGGCACAACCACCGCAGCCAGCTCCTCTGCTTGACTGCCTACGTGGGCCTCCACGTGCTGCTATTCGCGCTGGCAGCTAGTGCGCACCGGGCCCTCGGCGTCAGCGTCATGGTGGCCAAGGGCTGTGGCCAATGCCTCAACTTTGACTGCAGCCTCATCGCGGTAGGGCTCTGAGGGCCCAGTGTAGGGAAGTGGGCAGGGGGTTGATGTAGGCTCCTCATAGACAAAACGACCCACACGTGGCGTGGACACCTGGAGTGCCAGGGCAGGATGACATCTTAGAAATCAACTGCAGTGACACTCAGCGGTGGGAACTGAGGCCTAGAGAGGGACAGTAGCTTGTCCATAATCACACAGCTCGTAAATAGCACAGCTAGCATTGTTGTGCCCTTTACTATGTTCTAATTAGGATGCTAAGCACCTTCCATTTGATCTGCACAACAACCCTGTGGTGGATCCCAAGGAAGTGGGGCTGGCTGCTGGGTAGGGCTCCAACCAGAGGGAGCACTTCAAGAGGCTTCAAATGTCAGACTAGAGAATCAATGTTATTGATCCTCTGGGCCAGGGAGTGAGGTCACCGAGCATTTTTGCACACTCCTACAATTATAACAAAACAAAACAAAAACAAACAGAAAACAAAGACCTTTCCAATAACCTAATATATGTTCATTTACTTATAATTATATGCATGCTCTATTATCATTAACCAATAGACTTATGGCACAATATAACTATAAGGCAAGGTTTGTTCTTAATGATCAGGGATGTACATCTCTAGTTCAAATACTCATCTTGATACTATCAGCTTCTGATTAGTGTGGATTGTATTTTTAACCTCATAACTGGCTATAAAAAGTTCATACCAGGAGTGGGAGACACATGACTCATTTTCTTGGTCACTTGCTATTGCATTATTAATACTATTTTCAATCTGCACTTTCTTTGCAGTGAACATTTTTAAGCTACTTGTGCTTTCTGTGAGGAGCAATTAGCTTAGTTAAATTAAAACCTGACAATGTAATCTGCACATCCACACATCCAGGTGTGCAGAATTACATTGAAAGCAAAAGAGCAAGTGAGGGACTCCTCATCAAAAGTCCCTTAAAAAGCCAGGTCTTCCTCCAGGACACCTCGAGAACCATAAGTGACATGTGCCCATCTGACATATAGACTAAACGAGGGCACCATGTCAACATAGATATTAAATATTAGTAAAAGCACATGTGCTTTTCATGTGTTTAGATAAAAGTAATATTGGCAAGTGTTCTGTAACATTTTCTCTTCCTGCTCTAATTCTGGAGACCCTACTTTAGAGACCCCAGCTGTGGGCCCAGGCTTGGGGGTGAGGGGGATGGTGATGGGGCCCCTTCAGGAAGCCCAGCCAGCTCAGGAAGACAACTGCTGGAGGACAGGACAGCGAGACAGCCAGCTGAGGCTCTCTGCTGCTTTGCCTGCCAGGTGCTGATGCTCAGGCGCTGCCTCACATGGCTGCGGGCCACATGGCTGGCTCAGGTCCTGCCTCTGGACCAAAACATCCAGTTCCACCAGCTTATGGGCTACGTGGTTGTCGGGCTCTCCCTCGTGCACACTGTGGCCCACATTGTGAACTTCGGTGAGTGGCCCTGGGGCTGGGGAGATTGTGGGAACCGAGTCTTTCACAGACCACTCATTTATCCGGCCCTCATGTGTCCTTCCTGCTCAGTGGGTGGAAAAGGGGTGCCTGGATAAGCCGGTGCTCTGGATGAAAGTCCCTGCGTACACGGGTTTCTTATGGGGGCGGAGTGGGGACCACAGAGGGCATGTGGAGTGGAAAGAGCTTGTCTTGTGCTTGTCTCCAGCACTCCGGGCTCAGTCTGAGTCTAGCCCCTTCCAGTTTTGGGAACTGCTGCTCACCACAAGGCCTGGCATTGGCTGGGTCCATGGCTTGGCATCCCCGACCGGCGTGGCGCTCTTGCTGCTGTTGCTCCTCATGTTCGTCTGCTCCAGCCCCTGCATCCGCAGGAGTGGCCACTTCGAGGTGCCCTGCCCTTGCCCCTTTGCCTCTCCCAGGCTGGGCTCCCACCTTCATTTCATAGGTGCTCCGAACATGTTAGTTTCCTCTTTGCTTTCCTCTCTCTAGCCTCCTCAAGACACAGGAAGTCACAGAGAATTAGAACCCTGGCTGCCCCCTGGACTAATCTGATCATATCAGAAATGTACAGAGCACCTACTCTGGGTCAGCAACAATCCTTTAAAGTAGGAATCAGCATCCTCATTTAACCAATGAGGAATCTGATGCTCAGAAAAGTAATATATCAGGCCAAGGTCTCAAGCTAGTATCAGGGCAGGCATTAAAATTCAGCACTCAGCTCTTTCTTCTCTCCTCCCAGAAAACTGTCTTTTTTTTCATCCCCCACCCCCTTCCCTGAGAAAGGGTCAGTGTGATGGGCCATTGGTGCTCATGAACCCTTTGAGGGTGCTCCACTTTGCCCAGAACATCCTCAGGCAGATGTTTCAGATGTTTGCTGCTGGCACCGGGAATCTTCCCTTACAGGCTCCCTGGGCCAGGCCCCCAGAACAAAGAAACAAGGAAGCTTCCCAACCTTTTACCCAGCCTAGTCCCCAGGAGAAGGTGTGTAGGGCCAAGGCTCTGGGCAATGTGCTTCTAAGGATGGCCCTGAGCCCTGGCTCTGTTCCACCCCAAGCCTTGAGCTCTGGCAGCTCACTCCCCTCACACCCACAGGTGTTCTACTGGACCCACCTGTCCTACCTCCCTATGTGGCTCCTGCTCATCCTACATGGACCCAACTTCTGGAAGTGGCTGCTGATCCCTGGCACCTTGTTCTTCTTGGAGAAGGCCATCGGACTGGTGGTGTCCCGCATGACAGCCCTATGCATTGTGGAAGTCAATCTCCTTCCCTCCAAGGTGCAAAGGGAGTGCAGGTGGTGGTAGGGTACAGCAGCTGGATGCCCAAGGAAACAGGGAACCCCAGCACAGTGGAGGAGATAAGCAAAGTGCTTCAGGAGTGACACCATAGGAAGGGCAATGACAGGTAGGCAGGATAGCACTTAAGGCCAGGTCTGCATAGAACATGCTCAGTTAGCATATATTAAGTACCTGCAAGATGGCAAGCCCTGCGCTAGGTGACAGAGACACAGAGAAAGCTCAGGCACTCTCCTGCTTTCCACAGGTTCACAGGCTAGCAGGGAGTCGGCCTTTTCATCACAGTGCAGGGCTGTGTTGGTGAGAGAAGTAGAGTCCCAGAAGTAGAGTCCCTTTGTCTTTGAGAGGTTAGAGAAGACTTCAGAATGTGGGAGATGCCATATCAGGGTTTTGAGAGATGAGTAGGAATTTGTTGGATAGATAAGACAGGGAAGGGTGTTGCTGAAGGGATGGGCAGGGCCTGATGATGAATGGAGCCTCTCACTCTATAGGCTATGGGGAACCCCTGAGCAGGGTGGAGGAAGGGTGGTGGTATCAAGATAGTTTATATTCCAGCTAGATCCTTTAGTTGCTTTGAAGAAGACAGCTTGGAGAAGACCATTTAGGAGGCTCTTGCACATAGGTAGATGAGGGCTCATGAAGGACTCGACCCTGGGGCAGAGGCTGTGGGATGAGGAGAGGGCATATCACAGAAAGACTCAGGAGGTAACTGGTTACATTTTGGGGTGAGAGAGAGAATGGAGGCTAGGACTCCCACGTGTCCAAATGACAAATTTATGGAGAAAGGGAAGGCAGCTCTGGGTGGACTAGGCCCTGGACAACTGAAGTGTAAGGATATAGAAGCTAAATAATGAGAGTGTGGTTTACGTCTAGGCTCTAGCATTAGACAGCTGTGATTGGATTCAGATCCCATGGTTTCCTACCTGGTGGCTTTGAGCAAGCTGTTTAACTTCTCTGAGCCTCAGCTTTTCATCCATAAAGTGAAAAAAGTATGGCATTCATCTTAGAGAGTTACCGTGAGAACCAGAAGTAAGAAAGTACTCCACAAGGCTCTGGAACACAGTAAGTGCTGAATAAACGGAAGCTATCTTCTGGAAGGATGTTGTTATCTCAGGGGAGGTGTCCATTAGTGGTTGGAATGCTGGCCAAGTGCTACAGTAGTTCCAAGAAAGAGGCTAGAGCAGTCAGCGGGACTTCACAGAGGAAGGGACTGCTGAAAAACAGCATTTACACCATAAGTGGGATTGAACCATGATCCTTACTCCAGACACAGCCTGACTCTTCCCTTCTCTGAATTTTGCCCATCCCTGGTTGGCAGATGTGCTGCAGGGGTGGCCCCCACTCACAGGCACAGAAGGATCTCCTATCTGGGCTGGCCTGGTGTATAGTGGAGAATGGCCCAGCCTCTGCCCTCCTGTCAGCTTTGGGTCTGTACAAATGATGCTGATCTCCTTGTCTCCCCAGGTGACTCATCTTCTCATCAAGAGGCCCCCTCTTTTCAACTACAGACCTGGCGATTACTTGTATCTGAACATCCCCACCATTGCTCGCTACGAGTGGCACCCCTTCACCATCAGCAGTGCTCCAGAGCAGAGAGGTAAGCCAACTCCTCCAGTCATTCAGACAGGTACTGAGTTCTGCCGTGTGCCAAGCACGGGCTGGGAACCAGGCGCATGGAGGTAAACAAGACCACAGTTGCAAAGTGGACCTCCGAAAGCTCCCTCTGAAACAAAGAGGCAGACAGGCAAACACTTACTGAATGGTATGGTCAGGGCTGTACCAGGTGCTGCCAAGGTCACAGAAGAGGACCTGGCATGGTGGGGTAAGTGAGCGAGGCTTCACAGGCATGTGACATTTCAGCTGAACTTTGAAAGATCAGTCAGAGTTTACTGGACTAGGAAGTTGGGAGAGGAGGCAGAGGGAGAAGCATAGGCAAAAGCATAAAAACCTGGAAACATGGAATAGTCTGAAGTTAGAGTTAAGGGTGGGGGTGGGGTAGGGAGGAAGGAAGGGAGGGACAGAGAGAGCATGGGAGAACAGGAAAGAGAGTCAGAATAAGATTGAAAGGCAGACAATGTGGCTGGCAAAGCCAATTAGAGCCAGCGTAGGACCAAGGAAGACTTGGAATACAGATCGGAAGCAAAGTTGGATGGCACAGGCAGTTGGGAGCCCACAGAGATCTTAAGCAGAGGACTAGCCGGCTCAGAGAAAGGGGTACCGGAGCACTTTCAAGGAGGCTGTGACGAGAAGCCGGGACTTCCCCGCTCCCTGTGGGCATGAGCCCTGCGGACCCCCAGGCAGCAGACTGCCTCACACCCTTCTCCCACAGCCTTGTACCACTCTCATTTCTCTGTGGGTTCCCCACACCCACAGAACGGCTCAGCAGACCCTCTCTTCGCCCATCTGTCCTCTGACCCCCACCCATGAGTGTACTTTCCTTGTGTTCCTGGCCTACCCACTTTACTGGTGCTTGTGACAGGAAAGGCTTTCCGTGGCCTGTTACAGTGAGACCCTTGCTTGGCATCATGAGGGGTAAAGGAGTTCTCTGACCCATCCCCATTAAAAGCTTTAGCTTCACTCAGGATGCCTCTGAGTTGGAGCCCAGCAGGACCCAGCTCCCGCAGCTCAGGGAACAGACCCAAGGTGGAGGTTCTCCTTGTTAGGCTGCACACCACCTGCCCTGGAATCACCTGAGTGGTGGCCTGGATGTGCAACGGGATGAAGGTAAGCATGGGGGTTGGAGAGGGTGAGTTATTTTCTTCCTATTTTTCTTCCCTTTTCTGTTCTCTAAAGAAGATAATGTGCTCTCGGAAAATTCAGACGATATAGAAATATGTACAGAAGAAAATTAAAATCCCTCAAATTAAAAAAAAAACTATTGTCATTCTTTTTGCTGAACAGCCTTCCAGATCTCTCTATATCTACATGGGTAATCAGATACAGAGATAGTTTTGCACACATGGGATCAGACTGTTCACACTGTTTTGCGGCCCACTTTTCTTGGAGAACAGTATGTTGTGAAGATCTTTGCATGTCAGTTCTTTCGGAAAAAAAAAAGAACTTTTCCTTTTCATGTCTGCATAGTATTCCAGTATATAGCTATGACTCTGATTATAATGGCTGTGTTTACTATATGATGGGTCATTTATCTGACCAATTCTTGAGGGGGTTTCTTCAGGGGCTCGGCTTGGAATTTGCCTATCTCTTGAGCCCACGTCTCCTGCAACAAGCTTAGTGAGTCCGTATGGGGACTGGTAAATATTCCGACTGTTTACAGAGCTTGTTTACAGAAATCAAGAATGGGAATCAGGTTGGCAGCTGTGGCCGATTGAACTCAACCAACATTTATGGAGGCCTTTTACATATGAGTTACTGGGTGAGGGACTTCAGGTTGCATTCGTGTAGACAAGGCATAGCTCAACCTTCCTGGCACTTGCACCTTGAAGGGGAAAGATGCCTCAGAGAGGTATGTGGGAGCAGAGGTCCGAGGACCTGAGCTGCAGTCTTGACTTTTCAGTTCACTCCGCACAAAGCTGTGAGAGTATATACACACCACTCCGGGCCTCTGTATTACAGGGTTGAACAAGTTCATTCATGAACTTGGATAAGGGGAAAAAAAGTGACATCTTTATTTTCACTAACCTCTAGCTGAAATTCAGCCTTTTCTTCAATTATGAATGCAGACAACAAACCACAGTAATGTTAACAATACTTGTGACTTCTCGAAATAAAAAGTGTAGATTCCTTTATATCACATGACAGATGTTGCCGATACCTCATCACTGCTTCAGATTTCCAGGGGCCACGAGACTCCCTCTGGATCTCATTATTTCACGTGTTAACAAAGAAGCACTTGTATTCTTAAATCACACATTTGCTTGTTTAATATTTTGATAACTGTCTCATAACTGGTTTCATTTATAATATCTATGTATGTTACTTTATGTATTTAAAAACCTTATCCTGAGAAGGAATTTATCCATTGCCTTCAAAGAACTGCCCCCAAATAATTCATGGTTTAAAATAAAAGAAAAGGGGTAAGAACCCCAGACTAGGAAAACTCTTAGGGACCTCCTCACCTTAATGTGTGGATTCTCTCTGTCCCCGTCAGCAGAGGCGTAGTCACCCACATCCCCTTTCTGCCAGTCATCCACTCAGCAGAGAATCTTAGTAAGCACCTGCTACATCCCAGGTACTGGGCACTACGAAAGATGTTGGTCCCACCACCTGTTGAGCACCTACTATGTGCAGAGCCATTGACAGGCACCTGGTTGAATGTGGGAGGGAGATGGTCCCCATGTTGGTGAAACCCTAGCCTGATGGAAGAAGCAGGGCCCCCACCCCTAGGGAACTCCTAGTACACTCGGGGCCGCTCTGACGCCTGCCCTGGCAGAGGAGACTGAACCCTTATTGTGTAGGTTTGGATTGACTTCACTGAGAAAATTTGCAAGGTCTGCACCAGAGAGATCTGATCTCCATGTCCTGTGACTGTGGCTGCCAGTCCGGATCTGAGGAAGAGCATCCAACCTGGGACTTGAACAGTGGATACCCAGCCCCAACCACCCAGGGGAGACAGGCCTGCTCCTTGTTGGAGCCCAGCATTCACCCCACCCTTATGTTTTGCTCAGACACCATCTGGCTACACGTCCGGTCCCAAGGCCAGTGGACAAACAGGCTGTATGAGTCTTTCAAGGCATCAGACCCAGTGGGCTGTGGCTCCAAGAGATTGTCGAGGAGTTTGAAAATGAGAAGGAGCCAGAGGAGGCCTCAGGTTGGTGGCTGTGGGGAAGGAAGAGTCTACAGTGGTGGCAAACCCACTGGGACCAAGCTGCTTCTGAGGTGGCGGGCACCAAATATTGAGCAGCAGCAGTTGTGTACACTGGCTCGATGGCAGCATGAGGGACAAGGCAGCTGCAGGCTGTGTGGTCCTCGGAAGCCTGAGCACCCCAGACCCTCCCCAGTCCATGTCCTTCATTAGAAGGTGAGGGCCAATGGGAAAAAGGGCATTTGGGATCAGAAGAACTCGACTCTGTGTCTCTGCTCCAGTGTTTGCTGACTGTAGGGCCATAGGCTCATCCTTTAACCTCTCTGAGCCTCGGGTTATTCGTTGATGAATTAGGAGTAATTCCCATCCTCGGCTTCCTTTTTTCACAAGATTCTTTTAAAGACCAATGGAATGAATGCCCGTAGAATATTGAGTGAACTGGGCAGCTCGATCCTGGTGGACCATTCATTATCACCATCAACGCCATTATCATCACCAGTATCAATATTAGCATCACCATTGTTGTCTTTTGAGTCCTGATGAAACCCACAAAGCTGACAAGTTGCTAGTGCCTAGAGTGAATACAGGCTCTAGGGGGGTTTTGGAGGAATACAGGAAAATAAGAACAGCACTTGAGGAAGTAAGAGTAGATGAAGGAGGCTGAGGGTGCCTGGACACTTAGTAGGCTGTATGACCAGGCTGGGAGATAGGTTCGTGTGTGGAAACCCTGCTAAAGGTCAAAAAAAGAGAAGACCCTGGACCTGGCCCAGCCCTGTTTTACCTTAGCAGAAATTAAAATCTGGTGGGAAAACCAGGTGGCATCCTGCCTGGCCGGGTTAAAGGACCCTTCTAGAACGGTGCCAAGAGTAAAGCTTTGGGAAATGGAAGAGTAAGTAGAAACAAGAGAGCTTTCTCTACTGTTAATCAGGGGAAACTTTCTGAAGGAGGAAGCTGACTTTCAAAACCAGGCGGGTCACGGCCCACTGGGAATTGGTGGGTAGATCCATTAAAAGCTGTGTTTCCTTGGGACCTTAGGTACTTCTGCCAAAGAATAATTTGGCACAATCTTTCTGGCAGTCTAGCCATATGTGTCAGCATTTTAAATATATATACCCACTGGCCCAGCAGTTCCATTTTTAGGGATTTATCCTAAAAAGCTAATTGGACAGGTGCACAAGAAGTATTTTAATCACCTTGTTCATTCATTCATTTAGCAAATATTTACTGAGCACAGCACCTACTGTTTTCCGAGTACTGTTCTAGATGCTAGCAATATATCAATAAGCAAAATAAACACAGTCACTGCTTATGTTCTGGAAAGATAGACAACAAACAAAATAAATACATACTGTGTCAAGTGATAATAAATGCTATGGAGAAAAATAAATCAGAGTAAATGATAGAGATGGAAAAGGTGCTATTTTATGTATGGTGATTGTTAACAATAATGAGAAAATGAGGATAATCAAAATTCTGCAATAGGGAAGTAGCTAAATAATGACTGATTACCATTATAATGGGATAATAGGTCACCTAGAAAAATGTTTGCATTGGAAAGCATGGAAAGCTAGTCAAGATGTAGTAAGTGGAAAAGCCAGGTAACAAAGCAGTGTTTTCATTTATGTAAAAGTGTGGTGTGTGTGCGCGTGTGAGAGAGAGAGAGATACTGAGACTGGAAGGACAGAGAGAAAATGTTTAGAGAAGTTATGTTGTCTGATTCAGGGCACTTTTTCATTTAATTTGTTAACGTTCTGTAATACCTGAATCTTTAAAATTAGCATGCATTAATTTTGTGATTTAAATAATAAAATAATTCTCATTTCGAAACCAAACAGGGTTTCCAACCCCAGCCCCTCTTTTCTGGGGCCCTGGCACAGGAAGCAGTGTCCTCCCAAAAAGATGTCACGGTGGAGCTGACATCCTACAGTCCTGAGGGAACTCCGTGGCAGGGACATGAAGGCCTGGTGCACACGGGGACAAAGGACAGGATTCAGGCTCAGTGGGGAACCTCAGCAAGCAACCAGGTTCTGGTAAGGCTGAGGAAGCTGGGGCTGGAGGCTGGAGAGCCAGTGGTTTGTCTCCCCAGGGACAGCAGGTCTTTAGAACTTGGAAGAGAGGGCCTCACGGGCAGGCCACGTTCAGGAAGCACCGCACATTGCATGGTGTTTCTGCAGCCAGTCATCTGTGTATCACCTTTATAACTTTTGTCATATTTACTTCCCAGTGGTAATATTTCCTACCTAACATTTTTCTTTACATTCCAACATTATTTTAAACTTAATTGTATTTAAAAAGGACTCTTTCGATGGCTATCTTTAATGGAAAACTAGTAGCATGTGCCATAAACAGAAGATAGCTCTAAAAGTAAAAACACTGAAAACCAATGTAATTGAATGTTTGCCAGAGGCTTCTGCCTGCTAAGGCGCTGAGCCTTCACTGCTCACTCCACTGCTCATGTGCTCACGCCCTCTCTCCTCCTCAATCTTTCTCACTTTATTAGAAGGAAAAAAAGAGGAGAGAATAGTAAGGGTTAAAGATAAAGTAATTGTGATGTAAGGCTTTCTCTTTGCAATCAGAAGGATTAAAGAAGAATCGAAAGGGATCACTAGCACTCACAGCATGTCTCCCCAAATCACCAGTAGTTCACGTCCAACACCATGGGGAACATAGCGGTCAGTTGAACACAGACAAAGACGTGACATGGAGGAATGTGAAGAGCCCTGGACGGGCAGCTAGAGGCGCAGGCTCTGGGAGAACTTGGGCGATTCATTGCTGGGCTCTCAGACTTAGCTTCTCTCCTGTGGAATGAGGGACTGGCCTGGATGACTGTGAAGGTCACTCCTCACTCTGCCTTCTGGAACAGAGAGTGATGTATCCCTGCAGCCTGTTTGGGGGTCCATTTCCTTCACCTTCCAGAATTTGACCTTGATAAATCTGGTCGGAACTTCTACCCCTGCTCAGACCCAGAGGAGTCAGGCAGGCCTGCACCCTGTCTTCAGGTTGCTCCCTGTCAGCTAGCCCAGAGCAGGGTCCCAAGAATGGGGTGGAGCTGTGAGCCAGGTCAGCCACTGGTGCAGCTGGGCAAACTTCCAGGAGGAGCAGCCACTTCAAAGGAGGTGGACACTGAAGGATGCACAGGAATTTGCCAGCTGGGTCAGAGGAAAGGATGTTCTAGGTCGAGGGAAAAGAATGTTCAAGGTCAGGGGATGTATCTAGAGACATGAAAGTTATTGGGAGTGGCTGGAGACAGAGTCGAAGATGTGACTGGAGGTGAGTGCTGTCCAGGCACATCCTGAAGCTGAATTGTATCAGACCACAAGAGCCGACTATAAAATTTCCAGAAATTTTGAGGGCTAGTTATTAAACGCAATCATTGGTGAGAGCCGTGATGGCAGCATTTATACCAGAAATCAACAAACACTAGCAATTGGGAGTTTGTTGTTGTTGTTGTTGTTGTTGTTGTTATTGTTTTTGAAGAGTCAGTTTTCCAGAACACCACTTATGTTCTCCCTCAAAAGGGCTCCATGCTTTCAGGAATAGTTGGGGCGGAAAAGGCAATTCCCCTTTTGTAAAGTTGTTCAGACAGGCAAAGTTTAGGAAGCCTCTGAGAAATGCCCGATATGCCCGCTCCCAGAGACCCACAGCTCTCTACTCTCCACAGGTTTCTGAAATGTCCCTTGAGAACCACCAATTCTGTAACATCAAGGTAAGAGGCTCCAGGACCCCCTGCCCCAACCTGCCTGTAGGGAGGGCTTGCTGCAGCTGTCAGTGCCCAAGCCCCTCAAGTCCTCCGGACTGACTTCTAGGTATCTACAGAAAGAAACCAAACCCTCCCATCATAGGTGCACACAGAGATGCTGGCTGGGCCCTGCTCTCATCATTCTGACCTTCTAGGGCTCTCCCAGACATGTGCTCAGGGCACAGGAGTGGGAGCCACTTAGATCTGGTCCAGCCCAGGAGACAACTGCCTGTGTATAAGGGGGGTCCTGAAGCCTTCGGGTCCAGCTCTTCCCCACACTCACCCACCCACCTCTCTCTTTCCTCTAATCCCTCCGGTGCACAGTGCTACATTGATGGCCCTTATGGAACCCCCACCCGTAGGATCTTCGCCTCTGAGCATGCCGTGCTCATTGGGGCTGGCATTGGCATCACCCCCTTTGCTTCTATCCTGCAGAGCATCATGTACAGGTGGGTGCACAGGCTGAGGCCCTGGCCTGCATCCTGGGGCAGAGTCCCAAGAGATGCCATCCCCTTTTCTCCCCCTTTCTCCCTCCTCTCCTTTCACTTGTCTCCTTCCCCCCTTTTCTCTCTTCCCTTCCCTGCTCCTCCACCTTTTCTTTTTCTGGGTCTCATCCCTCTCCTTCCTCATAGGGTGGGCTCTGTCAGCCCACCCTCCCTCTCTGTCCCTGCACTGTTCTCCGAGGTCCTAAAAAGTCTCCTACTCATCCCAAATTCAAGACTCCTCTTCCTGCCTCCCCTAAGGCACCAGAAGAGAAAGCACATTTGCCCCAACTGCCAGCACTCATGGAGGGACGGCATCCAGGATGACGACATGAAGCTCCACAAGGTGAGCAGGGTATCCTGTAGGCAGACCTGGGACCCTCTCTCTGGGTCACCACCTGGAACAGAAGCCAGGCCCTCCTGTGCAGAAGCAGGGAAGGAACAGGTGACTTCTCCCCTGCTGGGATCCACTGGTACGTACACTTCACTCAGTGCCTCGAATTCTCCTGGTGCCTTCTAAGTGTCCAGGCCTCCCTCTTCCTCCACACCCCTCGTCACCTCTGAGAGATGCCCTAAAGTGGTATCTCATTAAAGACCCAGGAGCTTGAAAGTCAGGCAGTCTAGATACATTACAGCTATGATACTTACTAGCCATCACCTGATGGTGGTTTTAAAAATGAAAACATGTTCGCTTTTTGAAAATTCGTTATTTTGTATAGGCCACTTCAAAGAGTTTCTTAAAAAATAAGTAATGTTTATCTGACTGTCCTAACCTTAAGATCGTAGAACATTGCTTGCTATAACAATAGATTATTAGATAAAATCCTGAACCGGCAGTCAGGAACCTGGGTTCTGGTCTGGGCAAGGCTCCTCCCCTTGTGAGCCTCAGTTTTCCCCTTCGCTAAGTGAAGATACTAATGTGTGCCCTGCTTACACCAGAGTGATCACATGGACCCTGGGGATCACAATATGAGCATGCTGTGAACAAGGTAGACCCCACCTCTGAACCCAAGGGCCTCTCTCCCTAGGTGGATTTCATCTGGATCAACCAAAACCAGAAGTCTTTTGAGTGGTTTGTGAGCCTGCTGACCAAACTGGAGATGGACCAGGCCGAGGAGCCTCAAGAGGGTAGGAGAGGGACAGGGCCTGAGGAGGATGGAAACAGGGCAGGAGTGTTTAGTGTCAGGGGCTTTTTAAGAAGATGTTTAGATTATTCCATTTCTTTCAAAAATGTGGAGGAGAGAGGGTTGCCTTTTTTTTTTTAACTTAAATGTAATATTTTGTGAAATGAAAAATTAAGCAGAAAAAATCACTCATAATCCCATTCATCTATCCATACTATTTCAGCTTTTTGAAAGACTTGCCTTCTGATGTTTTTTCTTATTCACATTTTATAAACATGTATGTCCTTTTTTCTTATTTTCTTTTTTATAAGACTTTTTTTTTTTTTTTTTTTAATTCAGAATGAATACTGGTTAAGAATTTAGATTTCGAGAACTTCCAAAGCAGATTCTCTGGGAAGAGGGCCCAGAAACATACATTTTAACATGCTTTTCAGATGATTCTTAATCACACCCTTTTGTAAATAAGTTTTTTCAGGGATAATTTATATACAATAAAATTTACCAATATAACTGTACAGCTAACACAAAGACATTTTGACAAATGTGTGCAATTGTGTAACCATCAGCACAATCAAAATAAGAAACATTTCTTTTACCCCCAAAAGTTCTCTCATCTCATTTTTCATCAACACTCTCCCTCAATTTGTAGCCCCCCACTACCACTGATCTGCTTTCTATCACTACAGTTTTGTCTTTTCTAGAATTTCATATAAATGGAATTATGTGATACATAGTCTTTTTGCTTCTTTCACTTAACATAATATCTTTGAGATTTATCTAAATTGTCACATGTATCAGTAAGTAGTTAATTCCTTTTATTGCTAGGTAGTGTCCTATTTTATGGATATACCACGATCTGTTTTTCCATTCTCTTGTTGATGGATATTAGAGTTGTTTCTACTTTGTGGCTATTTTGCATAAAACTGCTATGAATATGTGCATACAAATCTTTGTGGGGACATATGTTTCCATTTCTCTTGGGTAAATACTTAGGAGTGGGATTGCTGGATACTATGGTATGTGTTAAATTTAACTTTATTAAGAAACTATCGAACTGTTTTCCAAAGTGACGGTACCGTTTTGCATTTCCATCAGTAATAGATGAGAGTTCCAGTTGCTCCACAACTCACCGACATTTGATATTGGCAGTCTTTTTAATTTTAGCTATTGTAGTGGGTATATAGGAGTATCTTAGTGTGCTCTTAATTTGCAATTCCCTAATAATTAATGATATTGAACATATTTTCATGTTCTTATTTGTCATTTGTACATCTTCTTTGTAAAGTGCTCAAATATTTTGTCCACTCTTTAAATCTAGATGTCTGTCTTTTTTATTAAGTTGTAAGAGTTCTTTATATATTCTAGAAACAGGTCCACTGTCAGGTGTAAATCTTACTAATAAATTCTCCCAGTCTGTGGTTTCTCTTTTCATTTTTGAAAACTGTTTGAAGGACAAAATTTTGAAAGTTTAATGATGTCCAATTGATCATATTTTTTCTTTTATTCTTCATGCTTTTTGTATCCTATCTAAAAATCTCAGATCTTTTTCTAATTACCGATTTTCTCCTCATTACGAATTGCATTCTCCTGCTTCTTTGCATGCCTGATAATTTTTTTATTGGATGCCAGGCATTGTGAATTGTGTGTTGTCGTGTTCTGGATTTTGTGGTACTTAAATAGTACTTACTTTGTTCTGGTGCAGTTACATTACTTAGGATAATTTGGAACCTTCCAAGACTAACTTTTAACTTTTGTTAGGGTAAGCCCAGAGCAGCCTTTACTGTGGGACTAATTTAGTCCCAGTACTAAGATGCTATGCCTCTGACGCTGTCTACTGCTCTGTGTATTACAAGGTCTTCCCACTCTTGCTGATCAGCCTAGTGCTGTCTGGAAAATTTCTTTCACACATGTACAGATTAATGCTCAGCCAAAGGCTTAGGGGAAAACTTTATGCAGATTTCCAGAGCTAACTTCCTCCCTCCCTGACTCCCTCTCTTTCTCCCTTCCTTTTTCTCTTCTTCCTTCCCTCTCTCTTTCTGTCTGCAGATTCCTTTTTCGTATATTGCGCCTGCATATTCACCTTGAACTCCAACTTCTGTCTCCCCACTCAGTGAGACCCGGACCAGGTGGGGGCAATTGCAGGGCTCACTTCATTTGTTTCCTTCTTTTGGTAATTACAGTCCTGCAACTGCTGACCGATGTCTGGAAACCATTGTTTTATATATTTTGTCCATTTTTCTAGTTGTTTAAGGTGAGGAAGTAAATATGATTCTTTTTATCCAATATACATTTTTAATGTGCATAATCTGTTGGTAAAGACAAACCTATATCTATTTATTGGGGGTGAATGTTCAATATTTTCCGTGATATGGTGTTAGTCAAAAAGTTTAGAGAATGGTCTACGATAAAGATTAAACGCCGTAACATACGTGAGTTCTTTTACTCTTTGGTCCCTTCTTTTATACTTTCATCAAAAATGAATGTTTTGAATGTCTTCCTCCAGCCCCTGCAGCCTTCCCCACCCTACCTGAGTATGGCATTCTACATTTTTTACTAAACCAATGCTTAGTACGTATGACAACATGTTTCTCTGGGTTACATCACAGTTTTCATGGGACATCTTTGTGGGATACTGAGGTTTTGTCCCACGTTTTAAAGTTAATCTGTTAGAATCATTATTTTGTTTTGTTTTGTTTTGTTTTGTTTTGTTTTGTTTTGTTTTACCTGTGGAATAACTTATCAAGGAAGAATATCTTCAGATATGTTTCTAACTTCAAGAGAATTGGTATGCTTTTTTATACTGGTCAAGTTCATCTTGGTCTTAGTTGGCTGTTTAATTATCATAAGGTTGCTGTGAGTAAATTCAAATTCCTCTGATCAACACAGTTTATAAGTTCAAGTAATCAACAGTTTCCTACAAAAAACATTCAAACAGATGTAGCTTACTATAACAAACATTCAAAGCCTTAAAGCCCAAGCTCTTTAGAAGATTATTAAACCTTGGAATGTTGCAGTAAAGCTCCTTGCCCTTTCTTGTAAATAACAATTATAGTAAATATTTATATAACACTGACTTTGTTCTAAATGCTTTTACGTATATTAATTCGTTAGAAACTCGATTTTATGATAAGCTAGGGCAAAAGTTTATATTTAATTCTAATTTCTAGTTACTTGTCTATAAATATTTGGTGTTTACTTCTTCCTAATCTGTGTAAATAAAGGGTAACAGCTAACCCAGTGCTTCGTGTTCTCAAAGCCACTTGAGTCAACAACTTTATTACCTCAAATTTCTACCAAGGCTTCTCATTAACTACAACTGAAACTTGTTGTCTCTGATTTCAATTTTAATTTTTTGCCAAGATTTGAGTTAAAAATTTTGCGACTTATTGTTTTTAATTTCTGTAGCTCAAGCTTAATCATTCTGTTTGGTTTGAATCTTAATAGCTATAGAAGCATGGACACATTATTTAACTGCTTTCTTTCAATTTCCTCATCTGAAAAATATGGATAAGACTGGTAGTTACCTCACAGGATTTTCATGAGGATTAAATGAGGTATCATCTCTACAGCACTTAGAACAGTGAGTGGAGCTTAATGACTTCTGAGTAAATTTAGTAGTAATAGTAGTAGTTGTCATCATAGAAGTAATAGCAGCAGTAGTAGTAGTAATAATAATAATGGCTCGGAACATTTAACAGTAATAAAAATAGTATTTAAATTTAGCAATAGCAGTAGTAGTATTTAACGGCTGTATGATGAATGATACAGTTAATGATTTGCCACATATTATTTAACCAAGCTCCTACCATTGGACATTTTATTTATTCCTAATTCTCTACTATCATAAATAAAGCTGGAATTGATATATATGTGCACATAGTTTTTATTTTTCCTTCCTTTGGATGATTTCCTTAGCAGAGTCTCCCAAACACAGCTGTTTCGGAGATGGCGAAGCCACGTCAGGTCATCTTGCAAGCATGGTATCTCCTCCTGTCTTCTCTTACCGACCTCTCTGGAGTATGGTGACTCTGTGGAAGGGGGAAGAGGGCCAGGGCTCTGGCAAGTAGGCCTCCCTTATAGTACATCACCCTCCCTCCCAAACCACCCAGCAGTAGTTAAGTTCACTGATATATGAAATAAAATGTGGTGTCCCTTCTAAGGCCATTTGCATTTTAACAGTGACTATGACTATAAGACAAAGGGAAAATGGGCTAAATGGTGGCATATGAAATGACTGAGAGCAGGTTGGGACAGCACAAATCCTTCAGTCTAGAGAGAGGAGAAGGATGAAGTGATCATCAGCCCATGAATCCAATGTCCCAGCTCAGGCCCTGCCACTTCCAACTTGCACAGAGGCACAGGTCTAAGGCAGCACTTGCAAGTCTTTTCCCCATCATGGCACACATGGAAAACGATAATGTTTGTAGGCCATATCTGGGGAAATAGAGGAAGCAGCTTGAACACAGAGGTGCCCACCTGGAAGTTCTCATTGCCCTGAGGGCTGAATGGATCAGCACCTTAGCAAACCTGTCCCATTGCAGGCACAGAACTGAGGATGCTTGGGCCTAATGAGTCTCTGTGATGCCAGCCTCTGCCCTGTCCCTTCTGTCCTCTGACTCTGCCTGAAAGCTGTTTTCATCCTGTCATGCCCTGCTCAGAGACCCTCTACCTGCCCCCATCTCCCAGCTGGGCATCCAAGACCTTTTGTATTCCAGTCTCTGTGTCCAGTCCCCTCTCCTGCTGCTCCTTTCAAGGATCCTCTGACGCAGCCAGGCAGTCACATCGTGCCCGCAAACACTACATTTGTTCCAGCCTCTTGCCCTTGGCTCATGCTATTCCTCTTTCTTAAGTTATCTTCCATTCACCTTTTCCTTTGAATCTTACCCCTCTTCCAAGACATAACTCAATCCCTGCCCTCCCAGGAAGCAGCTCTGTCTACTCCAGCCCTTCCCTGTATATCAATGGCATTTGCCATTTGATCTACTCACTCAATTCTTGGCCCTTTGGTCTCAGTTATGTTTTCATGTGTGCATAGCTTATGTCCCTAACCTGATGGAGCAGACACTGTATATAATGAAAGGGCATGTGCTTTAGAGCTCAAGGATTGCCATGCTGCCCTGGGATTCATTTCCCCTCTAGAAATATTACTCGTGGGGTAGTTGTGAGGCTCACATTAGATCATGAATATGAAATAACTTGTGTATGCCATGCACAGAGTAGGCCCAGCTCAAGCAGTGGGCGTCTTTTCTCTCTACAGCACTGGTTACATGGGGGTCCTGGGCAAACACGGTGGCAGCAGGTGTCAGTTCCAAACCCTCTTGGTGTCCCTCCGAGCCCCACAGCAAGGTGGCTGACATCCTGCCCTGTCCCCATCATGGATGCTGGCCCCTCAGTGTACCCTCTCCTCCCACCACATAGGCCGCTTCCTGGAATTGCACATGTACATGACCTCTGCGCTGGGCAAGAATGACATGAAGGCCATTGGCCTGCAGATGGCTCTCGACCTCCTGGCCAAGAAGGAGAAGAAGGACTCCATTACAGGCCTCCAGACACGCACCCAGCCTGGGCGGCCTGACTGGAACAAGGTAAAGACCAACTGGAGCCATGCAGCCTGCAGGGACCAGTAGGGCTGAGAGCTTGAGGTGGTAGTCAAGGATATTAGGGCCAAGCAGCCAGGGCAAAGCAGGAGGCCAACATCTGGAGTCCAGTCAGGAAGTCAGGGCTAGAACAGGAAGCAGGGGACCTACTTTTGGATCCATCACTAGCTCACTTTGTGCCATCATTAGCTTCAGTTTCTCCATCTGTTTGGAGAGAAAGTTAGCCTCCAGGGCCTGCCCCTGACATGATTCCCCACAAACCAGAGTCAGAGGGCTCCAGTGGGCAGCGTCCTGGGGAAGCACTGAGTCTTATCCCTTCCGGGCACAAGTGGAGAAACTGAGGCCCAGAGACATGAAATAGTTTGCAATCTTCCTATTTCATTTCTCAGATTGGTTTTATTATTATGTTTCTTCCATGAGTGCTTACCGACAGGGGTCTAGAGTTTCATGAAGTGACACAGGATGGACTGCTTTTCAAAATGCTGTTGGAAATCCAGGCCTAGATAGTGAGAACTAAGCGGGGCACGAGATGCCAGTGGTGCTTAGACACCAAAGAGAACTTTCAGCAAAGGCAATTCTTAAGCAGAATTGGGGTGTTAAAGGATTCTCACTGGGGAAAATAAAAGCTCGACTTCAGGAAAGAGACGACATTTCAATGGAGGCATGTGGCCAGCCGGAGGACTAGTATAAGGTTCAGGCAATCGGGGTTCAGCATGCCCGCGGGGCTCTGCCATTGCCCACTGACGCTGCAGCTAGTGTGGTACGCATCTCCCCCACAGATGCAGCTTCTTGAGTAAGGGCCTGGGTCTTATATAGTTCTGGCTCAGACACTCCCCAGAGTCTGGGCCAGGTTATGGGTGGAGCGAATGGCTCCTAAACAAATGGCTGCATGTTGGACTCTTTGCCCTGAAGCCAAGGAACTGCGTCCTGGAGTTCCTCATGCGGATGGACAGATGGCCATCACTGCCACTGCCAACCCATTACACTGTCAGCTCCACTACATCGTCTCTGGGTGTGCCTACAGTCCTACCTCACCTCCCTTTGCTCTTCCCTACCCCTGTGGACTCCAGGTGTTCCAGAAAGTGGCTGCTGAGAAGAAAGGCAAGGTGCAAGTCTTCTTCTGTGGCTCCCCGGCCCTGGCCAAGGTGCTCAAGGGCCACTGTGAGCAGTTCAGCTTCAAATTCTTCCAAGAGAACTTCTAGCCACACCTTTCTGAGCTCCGCCCAAATCTATACCGCTGGCCCGCTGGATCGCATTGCTATAAGTGCCCCACAGGGACCAAGCCAGATGAGCCATCTAATCTTGCTCCACACACAGAATAGGAAGCCCCAAGGGGCAGATGGACTTCCTTCAGAAAAGGGGTACGAGGAGAGGCTTCCAAGGCATCAGCTCCTCCAAAAGTCCTCTGAGGGAGCCTCCTCCTGCCTAATCATCATGATCATTTAGGAACTTTCTCCCCCAAAATTTTCTTATGAAAATTTTCAAACATACGGAAAATTAAGAGATTGTATAGTGAACAGTGTTACTCATTTTTTAGAGTCTTCAGTTAACATTTTGCTGCCTTTGCTTTAGGACATATTATCCATCTATCCCTCCCTTTATCCACTCATCAATGTATCTTACTTTTCTGATACATTTCAAAGCACACTTTGCCACTCAGAGGAACTTTCTTTTAATATAGATTCCTGAGTCCCACTCCCAGAAATTCTGATTCTGAATGCCTGGGGATGAGATCTAGAAAGTGCATTTTCTCCAAAATCCATTCTCATAGGGAGACATAAACAGCTTTTCTTTTCTCTATTTCACTGTCTTCTGATCATCTCTCTAGTTATCTGTGCCTCTCTCCTCCCTCCCTCCCCCTACACTCCTGTCTCTCTCTCTCTCTCTCTTCCCCTCCCGGGAGTGTCCCTCCATTGCTCTGCATGCTCCTCTCTCCCTGTTTTCCGTGCACTGAATTATCAGAGAAATAAGATGGAGACAGCACCCTTGTGTCCATGGGGTTATAGAGGGCCATATCCTGGGAATCAAATAGCCTGTGACTTTGAAGCTCAGCTCAGCCACGCCCCAGCTATAAGACCATGGCAATCCCTCTGAGTCTGTTTCTTCATCTCAAAAATGGGATTGATGACATCTCCTAGTCACAGCTGAAAATGAAGTGTAAGTGCTCAGGACATTCATCTTCCATCCCTATGTGGCTCTTTATTGTTCCAGACGTTTGTATCTCTGCATCTCTCTAGTGGCTCTCTCTATCTCTGTGTCCCAGCCTCTGTTTGCATCTGTCACTCTCTAGGCAGGAGTGGATGGCAGAGATGGCAGGTGCAAAAGCTCTCCTAGGAGACACTTTGGGGGAGGAGAGGCCCTGGGCTGTGGGCAGGGGTGGGAGGACTGGCCTCATCCTCTCAGATCTGAGCTGCCCTATACTGCAAACCCCTGTGAATCTCACAGTTCCTGGGCACCCTTCACCTTGTAGCCGGTCTTGCCAGGTTCTGTCTTTTCTATGACAGTCTCAAACACTGCCTTCAGAGGATGGGAATCAAGTACTTTCCAATGGGATTGTAGATTATGCCTTTCTTTTCCACAGATTGGAGGTCGCTGGGGTGGAACAGGAAAAGAAGCTGGGTGACAACGGGCTGGGAGCCTAACTGGGGAGCCAGATGAGGGGGGTGGTGTGCAAAGGATAAGCAGAGAGGACCCATGAAGGAATCTTGCGGCTGACAATGAAACAAAGCCGGAGGGAAAAGTTCTCTTTAAAAAGAAGCAGTGAGAAAAGAGGGTGGTGGATGAAGAAGTAGCTGTGGGAGAGGGCAGAGCACACTGTGGGCACTGGGACAAACAAAAGGTGAGACACAGGACAGCATATCCAAGATGCGGGAAGAGCAGGAGGAGAACACGAGGAAGAGTGGGACTCGGCTGTCAGCCCCATGGTGAAGGTGGTAACCACACCCAGGATGGGAGCGAAAGCGAGGAGACCAGGTCTCACCGAGCCTCTCCAGCGTCGGCAGCCAGCATGTCTGGGAGGCTTGGTGTTGGGGGTCTTCCGCCCATGATCGCGTTTAATTTCCGGCAAGCCTGGGGTAGGCGTGCGGCTCATACAGAGAAACTCAGACCTGGAGAGGTTACGTTACAAGCCCGAAGTCACAGTCTTGGAACCCACTTCCTCCTGTTGAGCCTTTGTTTTCCCCTCTTCATCAGACTTTGAAAGGCTTGGAAAAAACTATCACTATCTGGAGCAAGGAAGTAAAGAAGGTGTCCTGATTTAGAGCTGGAGTATATCAAGAGGATGCACCAAGGTCACTTGGAAACTTGCAGAGCAGAGTCTGTTTAGCACAGGACTTCACACACATACACACACAGTCACCATTTTACATTTTGTTTAGTCTGTCCATACTGTCCTAAAACACTGGAGCCCCAATCCTCAGTCCTTTGCCCTCTCGTAATAGATTTCGTAACAGCCAACAGCTCATTTAGAATTCTACATTACGCAGAGGGTGGGAGCAAGGGGCAGAACTTTAGATTTTAAAATCCATTGCCCATGTGTTTGACTTACGGCCACCGTGTCAGAAGGCTTTCTCGCCAGGCATTACTGTTGCCCACTGGAGGGCGCTGCAGAATCAGGGATCCAGGCAGGTGTCGTTTCCTGGGAAGGAGACTGGTTCCTGAGTGGAGGTGGATCAAAGATTGGCCAGAGAAGACTGTGCCCCACCCCAAAGTTCCCAATTCAAGGCAACACCTCTAGGCTGTCTTGGGTAGAACTGTGACTTCATAAGAGTTTATTTTCAAGATCGGAGTTTCTCTAGCTGCCAGCCCCTCACCCTAACACACGATGCATGCACAACCCCCCTCCCCCCACTGCCTTCCCCATACAGCTACACACATACACACCTCCCTTCCTGTACCTGCGAGCCAGGTTTTGGGCTTCCTTCTTGTCCACCTGCAAGGTCAGGACAGGCCTGGTTACGGGAGAGTTCTTAGGTCTGGGCTCAGCCTTCTCATATCATCATAGTTGGCTGGACCAAATATGTGGGTGTAGAGATGCAGTCTGTCCATCTGGATGTTTGATCCAGTCTGTCCATCTGGATGTTTCCCAGATGTTCAGATGGGCCATCCTGCTGTCAACGAGAAACAAATGCATCCATATGGCTGGCTGACTTTTCTCCTTTCAACCCGATGTTAGCAATGCTATAGACACGTCTGGGCCCAAGATGGCTAAGGCTGACACATACACACAGCAGAGAGCACAGGCTAACTCCAGACAGAGAGTGTGTGCTGTGAGCTCCTCAGGGTTAGGCTTGTGGCCCCAGAATCTAGCACAGAGGGAAGGACACATCAGTGGACATCAGGCCTAACGTGGACGTCAGTTCCCGCTAGGCCAAGGGGTTACTTAAATGGAATTATCTTTGAGAAGGATCTGGCACATATAACTGCCATTTGAAGGTGCAAACGCAAGCCCACTGAATAAGTCACTTTGCCAGGTTCCACAGTGCTGGTTTGCTGTAATGACAGCTCTGCCAGAGACAGCAGGCTTTAGTGAAACAAACGGTTAGGTGGGCCCCAGGACAAGTGGCACAAGTGCAGTCTATTAATACATCGAGAGCCAGCAGCGTTCCTGGGAAGGGAGGGTGACATGGGCAATAGTGAGAAGTGTCACCGCCTTGCAGACCAGGTTGAGGTGAGATTAGAGATACCAGCCAAGTCTGGCTCTGGGCAAATGCCATGGAGATGTGCAGTGGAAAAGGCCTTTGCCCTCCGAAGTCAGGTTACTGGGCTCCACATTTGCCTCTGCCTCAGTCAGCTGTGTGACCTTGGATATACCTGCGACCTCTCTGAGCTCTCACTTCCTCATCTATAAAATGAACATGAAGGACGTCTGTGTTTAAACGTTAGCATATGCATAAACAGTTTTTGAAAGATACACAAAGATATGTTTATTTTATCTGTTTGCTCTGAGGAATGGGAACGGAGGAACAGGAAGGCAATAGTTTTGCTTTTTAGGGATAGGGGTTTACTTTTTTCTACCCATCTATAAAGTTTGAAGATTTTATGATAAACATGTATTAGTTTTGTCATTGTGTTTTTAAAAGAAACTCAAAATAGAATGTTGTTTTAAAAAAATTACCAAGTTTTGATAAGATTCTATTCATGTAACAAAAATAAACAGTGTATGTATATTATGCAGAGGATAATAGGTAGAAATGCATTGGAAGAGAGTGAGAAGGAGACACATCAAACAGTTCACCATGGTCAACTGTGGAGGAAGTAGAGGAGGACTGACATTTTTTTCTTTACTATTTTATACATTTATGTATTTCCCACGTAATTTTTCATGGCGTGGAATTTTTACACTACACACTTCACTTATTACTTGTATGATGTGTTACTTTTTCATCTATGTACTGATGGTATGTCCTGGGTACATTTTTTAAAAGAATAAGACGAAATGGAGAGATTGGGGTGTTGTCTAAGATCCCTGATATTGATTAATTCTCAGATGAAAGTGTTTCAGACACATCTGGGACCATAGGACGACCCCTCCAGCTGGGGGCGCTGCTGTCCTCTTCTGAAAAGCGAGGCTGCTACAGCTTCAGTATTCAATATGCAAAGCTGCTGGCCCTAGACAGTCTAAATATTAAACAAAGGCCCCTTCCAGGCTGAGGCTGGTCCAGAGAGACGGCAGAGGCCACCGACATCCAGGTAACATTGCGTGCACAGGGCTAGGCCCAGCACCCCAGCCTCACAGTCCAGACACCTCAGGGCACGTTGTCTCTGCTAAACAAATAGTCATGTTAACTATGCTTCTTGACAGATTGATGCATCTTTTTATGATCTGTCTTTACAATATGATGACTTTCTCCTTTTAAGAATAAGATTAGTTCAGACAAGATATTTATTTTATAGGGAAATCCATCCCAAGGGAAAAAATACTCCAGCTAAATGACAGACATGGTGGGAAAGAGACTTGACTCTCAAAGAAGCTTCCAGGCTCCCAACCTTAGGTATGCAGCAACGGACCCAAATGGGCTGCCCTGATCCTACCCACAGACAAATGGGGCCATCTTGAATCATCCCAGTTGATGGGAGAAAAGAGTGCATTTTTTGATCAAAGAAAAAAGTTCTGAGATTCACCCAAATTTGGTTGGATATGAGTCCATATATGAAGCTTGTCTTTAAATAACCCTGAAGAACATTCAAGGGAAATGAATTATTTGTCTCTGCATCTCTGTGAGATGCTTGACAGGGTTTCACGAATGTTGCTACTGCAATATGCCCTGTGTCAGCTGCTGGCACAAGGAGAAGCCCTTGACTCCTCTATCTCCCCCATTCTCCTCCCTCACCCAATCACCAAGCCCTGTCAATGTGACATTCTACATGTTTCTCAAATCCGTTCCCTTTCCTATTGGCCCTGCCTAGGTTCAGCCTTTAAATCATCCTTTGCCTGGACTATGGTAGCCACTTCTTGACTGGTCTTCCTTTCTCCAGCCTCTTCCGGCTCTAATCCATCCTCCACACCATAGCGTATCTGGTCACACAACTTTCTATTGGATAACTGTTCTATTGTTGTCGTCAAACTCCTGAGACTGGCACACAGGCCTCCCCCACATAAGCACTTGATTAGGATCTGCCGTTATTATTACAACCAGTATTATGCCTGGCCCTTGCCTACCTCTTGTGTCTTGCCGATGTCACTCTCCATGCTACGAAAATCCTATATAACTTACATTACCCCAGAACACCACGTAGCGTCACAACTTCTAGCCTTTGCCTCTGCAGCAGCTGACATTTAGCGCATACTTCCTCACCTTCAGATTTCAGAATATTTTATCATCAGCCCACCTGTGAAGACTTCCTTGCAGGTCCCTCTCATCACAGAATAAACAGTCTCCTTCATGTGACTGCATGGAACCTACTATTAGAGCGACGGTCCCCAACACCCTGGCCCTGGACCAGTGTCAGTCCGCGGCCTGCTAGGAACCGGGTCACACAGCAGGAGGTGAGCAGCAGGAGAGTGAGAGAAGCTTCATCTGTATTCGCAGCTGCTCCCAGCGCTAGCATCACCGCCTCGGCTCCACCTCAGATGATCGGGCATTAGATTCTCATAAGAGCACTGGTCCCTAGTGCCAAAAAGGTCAGGGACCACTGTACTAGAGCATTTATGACAAGTAGTGCATTTACTTGTTTACTTGTCTGAGAACTTCTTGAGGGCAAGAGCAGTCGGCATCTGTTGCTTTTTCTCCCCAGTGCCTGGTACAGAAGAAGTGATCAATGGAAGTGTTAGTGAACTGATGTGACTCACTTAAATTCCCATCTCTCCTTCCTTTCCCTACCTTCTCTGCTTCTCCCCTTCCTGGAGAAACCACCAACATCCTGCAGGTACATAGGACTAGCCTTACATGTGAACAGAGTGGGCAGCTGCCTTCAAGATGTGACTTCAGGGGCCCTAGAAAGAGTCCTGCCTCCCGCCACTTCCCATACCTCCCACACTTGCTTTTTTTCTTCCAGGGGAGGTCAGGCTAATATAGTACTCCTAATGGCCGAGGGGTACTCTGTCTTCGGCTTCCTCTGTAAAATGAGGAGGTGGGGCTCAGGCTCAACTGTGCCTCTGTGACACCTCCTTCTCTTCTTCCTCATTCTTCTTCTTTGGACTCAAAAGAGATGAATGACTTAGAAATAGCAAATGAATCAGAAACAGAGAAAGCAAAAAGAGAGAGTCATTTTGCCAAGTTATTATTCGAAGGAGCTCTCTGGGACCCAGAGTGAGAGCGGCCCCATCAATCACCCCGCAGAGAAGGGACAGGAGGTCTGGAGCGGCCATGGGATGTCTGAGACTGCTCTGTATGTGAACCACCAGGCTAGGGGCCTGGGGCCCTCTGCCAGCCACCACAGAGGAAGGCAGGGAAGGAGGGAGGGAGACCAGGGACACTGAAAGAAGATGGTCACCCCAAAGACTCTCTGACCTGCTTTTCTCACTGGAGGCCCTACTCAGGGCCGGATCAGCTTTGGGGAAAGCATCCCTCAAAGCAGAGAGGAAAGGGATGGGGGGCAGGTCCCAGGCCTGGAGTGGGCTTCCTGGGCTGCTCCCCTCAAGCCTCTGCTACACTGCGGGAGGCTGCCGCTGCCTCATCTGACCAGAAGCGGGGCCTAAGTCACTGAGTCCTGCATCCCAGGGTTTAGCTATGGATGTCCTCGAATGAGTGACTGAGTGGATGGATGGATAGATGACAAAACTAGCATAGCAAATTTTCTGCTTCTTTTTGTGTTTTATTACTTTGCCATAATTTTTATGCATAGCTTATTCCTGCTTCTTAAATTGTAATTATAATCTACTTGAGGGGCAGGAACTAAATCTGATCCCTCACTGTGCCTAAGTTCTGCATCTAGGAGGTCCTTGAAAAATAAATATGGGAGAAAAGAGGATAGGAGGGAGGTGTAGAGCCTCTTGAATAACTTCAGGGCCTCAGTCCACCTCTAGGTCACAGTATGCCATCGCTTGGAAGATTGTTGGCCCTCAGGCTCCACATTAGAGCACATCGCGGTGTTAAGTAGAGGAGTTTGTTGAATTCCTACCATCCTGGGTGTTGAAGTTCAACAGTGGATGGAAGAATCAAGATTCCTGCTCTCACTTTTCTCATCTGCAAAATGGGGACAATAATAAAAATGGTACCTATTAGATAGAGTAATGATAAGGCTTAAATGAGTTAATATATGAAAGGTGCTTAAAACAGAGCTTGGCACATAGTAAGCTTCAGTAGATGTTTGTTATTCTCTCTTCGTCCATCTGGACTACTATAACAAGATACCGTGGACTGGGTGGCTCATAAACAACAGAATTCATTTCTCCCAGTTCTGGAGGTTGGAGTCGAGGTTGGGGTGCCAACATGGTGCAGTTCTGGTGAGGACCCTCTTCTGGGTTGCCCCACTGCTGCCAGAGGCATCTGCAGCCCCTTGTCTTCAGGTTCTTTATGATCAGACACATTTAGGAATCTAATAAATGCTTTCCTCTCCCAAGGGAGTCCGCAAGGCTCCTGGTCAGCAACACCACACCCCTCCTTTGTGTTGAAGCCCTGGTCATGCTGTGTGGACACCATTGCAGTAGACAGCAACCCTCCCTGTTCTTTTCCCAAACTTGCTAGTCTTGGGCTGCAGGAGGCAGGGGATCAAATCACAGCTCCCCCAGCTCATTAGCGCTGCATTATAAATTCCAGGGATAATGTATGTTCTTTTTTCCCCTTATTGCTTCTGAAATCACCTGCCTGTTTATCAAATCTGAGCCTCACTTCCCCTCCCTCTGGCTTTGGCTCTGAGATCCTCTCCTCCAGAAGGAAAACAGGGAAATGCTCCTGGGGTTGGGGCTTGGGGTGTTCTGGTATTGAGAAGGGGAAGGCCAATTTCCTTGAGCCCATCCCCAGAGAAGGGGGAGATTGGGTGAGGGGACTTTGGGGGTAGGAGGCAGGAGGGCCTCAAAAAGCTTGTGACTCCCCCACCCCGGCTGGACTAAGGAAGGAAAGTCCCCTCCTCATGCCCCTACTGTGCCCAGGAAAACCCTATCACGAGCTAAAGCCTACTAGTTCATCATTAGGGAATCACTTGTTCATTCATTCACCCTGCAGCATTTGTCGAATGTCTGCTTTGTGCCAGGAGATGAGGATACCAAGTGTAATGTCAGTACAATAAGGTAGATGCCAGTGTGAGGCTTCACAACGTGTGGTGATGGCCAAAGGAGGGGAGAGTCAAGGTCAGGATGGGAATGAGATGACTTCTGACCTTGGTCTTGAAGGAGTGGGAAACAGGAGTATGCGTGTGTAGGGGGGCCAGTATTTGTGCATAGGAGTCCGGACATTGCACAGGCAGAGAGATATGACTGTTTATCTTGACGTAGCTGGAGAGTGGGTCAGGAGACTAGCTGTGGGAGATACGCCTGGAGGCTGAGTTATGAGGAGCCACTCAAAGGCTTAAAGCAAGGGTGTGACATGTTAGAAAGATGTGGGAAATAAATTGGAGAGGGAGAGCAAACGCAGGGAGAGCTGTTGGGGGAAGAAGACCTGGACTTGGGAGGGGGAGGGCGGAGAGGGGAGGAGAAAGTCTTCCTACACCAAGACTATTCAAGCTGAGACACAAAACTCTTTCCAATCAGCTCTAGGAAAAGAAAAGTTGATGGTCAGGATGGAATGCGCAACCCACAACCCCAGGACAGGATGGACCCAAGTCGGAAGTGAGGCTGTCCTTTCCTTCTTGAGGACATGTGTGGCCTCTTGATACGGCCCCACATAGTACCAGGACCTTTCACACTGGAATAGTAGTCTGTGTCTCTTACTGCAGATTTTCAAGAGACAGCATCTGAGTGGCTCGATTCACCTCCTTGCTGCCTGCCAACAGCGGATTTAATGTAGAGAGCAGGCAAGAAAACTAAAGTATTAAAGAAAGCTACATTCAGAGACTGCAATATGTTGACCAGCCCTGCAGCCAGGCCAGGAAGACACCAGCAGAACAAAGGAAGATTTCCGCTGGGATTGCTAACAACCCATTTCCCACACCTGTGAAGGGGAAACAGGAAAAACAGAGTCTTTAAGTGGCTGCCTTACACAAAATAAAATTATTCATTCTCTATGGCTGAGACACAAAACTCTTTCCAAAACCTTAGGGAACCTGTGGATTCAAGGCTGGGAACTACCAGCAGGCTTTTCATACTACATATTCTTGTCTTTTCATTACATACTCTTCCCCTTCCCCTTCCTCACCGTATGTCCATATCAAAGAAAATGGGTAAACAAAGTCTTTATAACTCACAGAAACGGAAGAATGATATATAAACTGAGTCTCGCCGACACTAGGGGTCCTCCTCAGGGTCTTTCTCTCCATCTCTCTCACTGTCCTCATCTCTATTGTCTCTGTCCCTCTGAGTCTCTCTCAGGCTCTCTCACTCTGCCTCTGAGAGGACACCACACTCTATGGAATGTTACCCCTTCTCCAATAAACTTTCCTTTTGACTCTAACTTTGGCGTGTGTGTTGAATTCTTTCTATACTCCACCAAAGAACCCCCTTCTTTCGATGCAGGATTTAGTCTCCCCCAACTTGGGGAAATTTGCCCTGTCCTGCATCAGACTGGCTACCTGTAGCTCAGGGTCCATGTTAGGTCCTACAGCCATGGCTGGGTAGGACGTGGCCTGGATATCATAGAATTACCCCTTTAGGAGCTGTGACGTATTCTCTAGAAGGGGTGTGAGCAGGACAGGGCATGAGAATGCCTCTTACGACTGCCTTTACTTGGGCCTCTATTTAATGCCTATGCTTCCAAGTCCAACTAAAGCCTTTTTCACTCTTTCATGGTCACAGGTTGTTTTATATGTTGCATGTGTCATCTCTGGCTGGCCTGGTTCTGAGGCTGGGTCCTTTCTTCCCCCTGCACATTTCCTACTGAGCACTTGAAAAGGAGTAAACAGTAGGCACTCAATAAAGACTCTTTGCCCAATCTTGGATTGTATCTAATGTAATTATCAAGTAGTTTCACTATTTACTTAAGATTTGTAGTCAGGTATTTGCCCATGGCGTTTTCCCCTCTGTCAGTGTCTGGGAGGAAGCAAGGCCACCTGACCCCACTATCTTTCCTCCCTCTCCTGTGCAAACTTGAACGTTGACTTTGTTTTGGGCAACCCCAGGTGATAAATAAGGACCAAATTAATAGTCATAAAAATTCTGATATAGCCACGCCTGTGATGGTAAGGGAGAATCTGCTGAGGGTTCTGGGAAAGCTTTGTTTTCCTGGTAAAGGAACAGGTGGGACTGATGTCACTTCTATCTCCTGCTTCCTGTCTTGACCAAGATTCCTGGACATCCTAAATGATCCAATGGCTGTGAGGCAGAAGCCAATACACAGGATGCATGGAGGCGAAAGACAGATCATTCAGGCATTCAGGGAGGTGTCAAGCCCCTGCCTTCACCTGGGCTGCAGTGCGTGGCACATGATCACCTCTCAATAATTCTTTGCACATTGAGGGAACGTCTGTATTACTTAGGCCACCATTAGTTGGGAGATGTGTTTGTTACCGTTGGGGCCCATAGGAGTTCAGCATCTCCCCAATGGCAGGAGGGAGGGAGAAGTGTAGTTAGCATTTTCCCTCCATTCTTCCTCAAGTGAGGCAGTGAAGAATCATAGGTCATTAAAATTTAGAGAAGATTTATTAAAAGTATATTTTAGAAAGACAAAGCATGCCCCAAGGAGACACATGGTCTCAGTGCTATAACCAACACAAAAAGGCCACGAAAAAGAGGGCTCAGAAGTAGGAATGTCTGCATTATATCTGGGTCACGATGGGTGGTTCCAAAGGCATTCCTAGGTGATTGGCAAGTGAGGTCATTCTGATTGACACCTGGCTGTTCTATAACTCTTTGTCTAGTGCGCATGTGCATACCCAGAATGCAGTCTGTCACAATTAGATTCATGAACTTCTAGGCATAAACATACTACTATAATGAAGCTTAAATTGTAGGCAGATTAGGGTAGTACCTTCTGCACAGGCATCTGTAGCTGGATTAGGCCAGCTAAGACTATGATCCTCCTTTCCTGTGTCTCTGAGGATGCAGGAGGAATTCTCTAAGTACCAATAGGGTGTTCTCTGGGCGGTCTTTGGGCTGGGCCGCCATTCTTTTGTTCCCCCCGTCACTCACGTCTCATGAGCTACCTAACTAACACGTTACTTACAACTAAATGCATTCCTAACTGATTCACTCAGTATCTGTAAAAACTAATAACAGTGTATGCTAAGATTATAAATGGAATAAACTGGGCAGACCCACAAACTCAGGTGCCACCCTAAAATCTGAAGAGATGCTGTGATGAGTCACCTGGTCCCCTAACCATCAGTCTTTTTTTGCCCAGAGCGGGGAACACTTGCCCTTCTCACCACTCAAACTTGCACTTTCACCTCTCCCTGTCTCTCTAGAGAAAGGCAGAGTCTCTCATTTTCTTAGGAGTTACTGTTTCTTAGTGCTAGCCATCTGGCCTGGCCCTGACTCCCCGAGCTGAGGAGGCAAACAGGACCCAGCTCTTCCCAGGTAAAAGAGTGTCAAAGTCCCACCAAACACCAAGAGGGGAAGGAAGAAAGAGGGGACACTTTAAAGTCATTTCCTGCCACATGGCTCCGGCCTTACAGTATCCCTGAAGTGTGCTGTTAACCTGCTAATTACCAAACAATTAGCTCTGGTTGAGGCTGCTGCTTTCACAGACTTTTAAGTTTCCTGTTCCTCAGCTACTCAGAGGGGCCTTGCCAACCTCACTTCCTGCCCCTCTCTCCCAAGCTGTTCTTGGGAGAGACCTAAAGAATTCTCTGTAAACAGATTCTGCACGTCCTCCTAAGCTCTTTTCTGTAGGTGCTGAAAAGAAACTTTACCCTCAAGAGACTCCACAATTGCCAGCATGAGCATGTATAATTCAACAGGGAAGAGATGCTGCCATTCACAAGTTAGATGTTTACCGAATGGGAAGGAGACAGTAAAGATCATGAAATAACCTGCTTTCCTGCAGTCCCCACTGTAGGCCTAGAAACTGACTTGGTGAGATCTCTTTTTAGCCTCATTACTTTGATATCCAGTTAATATCAAACGTGAAATTTCCCCACTCCTTCCCATGCTCCTAATTTCCTTGCCATGTTGTTAGCAATGCCACCCCCATTCTCAGAAATGTCATCTGCCGTTTTCTTCAAAATCCAGATCAAAACCCTTTTTGTCTAGAAAGTATTCCCTGCCTCACCCTCCCTAAATAGTTTGTTTGCATCGTGCTTCTAAGCATACACTTAAATGTGGATTAGTAAATGCCTCAAATCTTTATACTTGCCTATGTACAATCTCCTTGTCCAAACTAAGTTCCTCTGTATCTCTCACAATGAAAGTTCATGGTTTGGTACACAGAGAAAGTTTGAAAATATTGCTATCTGTTTCAATGATCTATTGCTGAGTACTATAACACTCCAAAAGTTAATAGCTTAAGGGAATCATTGAGGACTATCATGAGTCCATAGGTTGACTGGGATCAGCTGAGCAGTTCTTCGGTTGCACATGATACCTGCTGGACACACAGCCATTTGACTTGAGCTAGAGCATCCAGGATGGGTCATTCATGTGGCTGGTGTCTTGGAGGGGTGGCTGGAAGGCCAGGCTCAGTTGGGACACTAGGACAGCTGGGACTCTCTTTTGCCATATATTTTCTTTTCCTATGTGTTCTCTCTCTACAGTGTAACACAGAGAGCAAATTTTGTACATATTGGCTCAAGACCCCCCAAAGCACAAAAATGTAAGCTTCTTGGGCTTCTTAAGGCTTAGGTCCAGAACTGATCCAATGTCACTTCCACCACATTTTATTGGTTAAAACAAGTCACAGGCCAGCCCAGATCCAATGTGGAAGGAGACCACACCGGTTGGGACTGTGGGGAGGTGGGGAGGCTGGCTCACTTGGGAATGTCTCTAACACTCACTACTCCCTGACCGAATCTCAACAGTGTCTTATTGAGGCAAGTCTGCTTTTCTGAAGGGTTAAGATTTCTACAAAGGACTTGGCTTTCTCTCCCTCAGACTGTTTTCACCAAGAATAAGAAGCCCTGCGCCTCCCCGCCGCCCCCCTACACACACCGGCACACACAGTGCTCATGGAACATTGCTGCCTCAATCTGTAAAATTACAAAATCTTTAAGAGGGTGAATTTGTGTGTATGTTATGAAGGAAAGATTAAACACCATCATTTTTTACCTGCCTATTTATAGGGTATGTTAAGCACATTATCTCATTTGATCCTGATCTCCTTTTCTATTTTAGAGATGAAGAAACTGAGGCTCAGAGTCATTAAGTAATCTGCCCACGGTGGTGGAGCTAATGTCTGTCTCACACTGAGACTTCTCCATCATACCAAAAAGAATTATTAGAGAATGAGGTAATGTGTCTCTGAAGAAACGAGACTCTAAAAGGCAAAATTGTCCAGGGTCCCTTAGCCAGGGTCCTGATCTCCTTTACAAGGGAACAGATGCAAAAGCAAGCACAGGGCCTGGCACATAGTAGGTAGGTGTTTAGTAAACACAAGCCCCACCTTTCCTCTCAAACCTTATTCTTCCACAGCTCACTGTCATTGGTCCCAAGAATGCAGCATGTGCGATTGGCATAATTGTAAGCAGAACTAATTCCCTTTCTGATTGGTGGGAAGTCTGAAGTACAAGCTTGCAAGGGCTCTGTTCACTTTCATCTCACTCCTTTCCCTGCTCAAATTTCACCCAACAGCGTTTGCTTTTTGGATCTGTTCTTGGAAAGCAGAGGAATGTAACAAATTGATGCATCAACTGTGTGTGGCCAAGTGATTTATTCTTAATGTGACTAAACAAGACACACACCTGCCTATGGAAACATAATCACGTTGAGTCATCAGGGACTCAGATGGCCATTTAAGCAAGGAAAAGACAGAAAAAAAAAATACTGAGGAGAGGAGAAGAGAGAGGAGGAGAGGTGAGGGGAGGAGAGGAGAGAGAGGTGGGCCGGGAGAAAAAGAGATTGGGACTAGCTTCCTAAAAATTATGATTTCAACATCATCAGTGAAGCATTCACAGTTGAGTCAAATGCTCCACCATTTAGCTTTGCTGATGCCTGAAAATTCATAATAAAACTTCCATTCCTGAGATTTAATCAAACACAGTATGTCCCGCACTAAAGTGTAAACATAACAGGAGAAGTAGTGCATAAAACTATACCAACCATTTCACTTTGGTGAGAATTATAAGATCTTTTACAAAAGCAGGGTTTTTTGGGAGAGGGAGAATGGCCTTAAAACAAAGTTTATGGGAGTTACCAGTGAGGAGACAAAAGGGTACAGAGAGGAAATTCGCAGGGTGGGCGGGGGTCCTGGAGACTTTCCTTCATGGCTTTTCTTAATTATAACAGCTGCCTGTACTGAGCATTTGCTACATCTAGGTGCTGTGGGCACAATCTGATACATATATAATTTGATTCAGTCTTTAGTACAGCCCTGAGAGTTCCATGCTGGTATTGTCTCTACTCTAGGTGAGGGAACTACAACCCAGCCTGGCTTGTTGTCCATCTCAGCCCTTTGAAAGTAAAAAGCTCTGGATACAGCGGACTTTCTCATGGGATTCCCAGCACCGTAAATAGGGCCTGACTCATAGGAAGCACTCAGTAAATGTGTGTCACACAGTGAAGTGGCAGAGACGGGACATGAATGCAGGCAGTCTAATCCCAGAATCTGCACTCTTAGCCATTTGCCATAACTTTCTCCTAGGTCATCCACTCCCTCCTCCCCACTTCTCGCCAGAGCGGCATAAGAAATTTGGGAACTGCTGCCTTTAGGAGGCTAATGTCCTCCTTCATAGCTCTCTTCTCGAGGTCCCCGGGTCAGCATCAATAAATGGACAGCCAGATCATTTCGCTTTGCACTCTAGTTGTCTCTTTCCAGATGTTTCTTCTCCCCAGTTAGGCTGCAATGTCTTGCAGGGCAGGCACAGCATCTCTGCAAAGCCTACTTTGGTGACGGATATGTACTTTTAGAGTTGTAGGAGTTTCTTATTCAAAAGCAACATTATATCTTTGTGTTTTAACACAGATTATGGTAGTTTCTCTTGAATTTCTTATCAACATCCTTCATCCTGCCCCTACCATTTTGTACAGCAGCACATGAGAGAGATTATAAAGCCATAAGTGAAGGGGGAACCCATCAGATTGGTCAGTTTTTAAAGACTGATAATATCTAGTGTGTCAAGGATGGGGGGAAAGAGATACTCTTACATTGTTGGCGAGGCCTTTTTAAAGGGCAAATCTGTAAATAACAGAGGCTTAAATAAGACAGAATTTTAATTTTTCTCTCATACAAAAGCCTGAGCTAGTAGGAAGTCCTGGGAAGAGGGTTGCTCAGTTCCACAAGATCATCCAAGGACCCGAGTTCTTTCTTTGTGTCGTCCCACCATCCCCAAGGGTGCAGTCTTCATCACAGGGTGGAAGCTGGCTCTCACCACATCTGTTCTCCAAACAGCATTCTCCAGGGTGAAAAAGGAAGTAGGGCATGGCCCAGAAGTTTCACCAATATTTCGCATTGGCCAGAATGTACTTACATGTCCCCATGCAGCAACAAGAGAGGCTGGGAAATATATTCTCGAGCTGTGCCCAGCGAAAATTCAGGAGATCTATTGCCAAAAGGAAGAAGAGAGACAACGACTATTGGGGGACAATTAACAGTTTCTGACCTAACAAGAATTATCAAATTTAAAAGTGCATATATCACTTGGCCTAGCAATCCTAGTTCTAGAAATCTAAGGAAATATTCACACAAGTACATAAAGATTATGTGTAAGGGCAGTACTGGTGGTTTTAAAATATGTTCGCAAATTCTTTGATATGCCTCCCTTCAAAAGAGCTGGACCTAGTGACTCACTTCTAATGAATAGAATGTGGCACAAGTGACAATGTGTGACTTTTGAGGTTAGATCATAAAAGACACTGCTGTTTCAGCTGTGTTCTCTCTTGAGTGACCTACTCTGGGGGAGACCAGCCACCACGTTGTGAAGACACTTAATCAGCCTGGTAGAAAGGCCCACGTGGGGAGGAACTAAGGTTCCCACCATCAGCGAACACCCAGGGGCCAGCCCATGAGCAGGTGAACCCTCCAGCCCTAGTCACACCTCAGTGACTATAGCCCAGCCAATAACTTGACTGCATCCTTGTAAAAATCACTGAGCCCAAAGCCACCCAGCAAAGCAGCTCCCAACTTGCTGACCAGCAAAAACCGTGAGCAATAATAAATATTTATTATAGTTTTATGACACCAAGTTTTGGGGTAATGTGTTAGGCAACAGATAACTAATACGACAGTCATTGCTTCTTTATTTGTAATAGCAAAAAAAATTAGGAACACCAGAAACGGTAATGATGAGAGGTTAAATAAAACATGAGATTTCCATAGTTTGGAGCTTGCAGCTGTTAGAATGAGATAGGGCTATATGCAAAAGTGCCACATGTTCTGTCATTGACAGCTCCCTAAAACATATTATTATGTGAAAATAGAAAATTGCGAAACACTTATGGCGTGGCCTTAATTACATAAAAATACAAAAAAGTTGTACATACACACATGTATATGTACATCTGTAATAAAGCCATATTCGCATATGTGGCTTATATTCATATATGTTTGAGCAAGGATGAAATGGTACATAGCAAACTGCTGGCAGGGATTCTACCTGGGAGGAAGGAAGTGGAAATTGCTGGGGGGTGCAGCACGCAGAAGTGCAATATGATGACATTTTGCTTCCTAATCTCATGCGTTTATTGTTTCAGCCTCTCACAGCAAAAATGCATTTGTGTATTCCCTATGTGGTAAAACAAGGAGGATCCTAAGAGAAAGAGGGGCAGGCAGGTAGAGAAGATAGAAGGAAGGAGTATGTAGTGGGGAGTGAGGGATGGGACAGTCGTTTGACAATTCATTGAGTTGTTACTACAGGTCCCTAATTTAAAAACAACATAAAGAAACTGCCTCTCTGTGACCTTGCACTTGCTAGGCCAACAGGGCTGTTGGGTGACTGTTGAGGACAGGAGGATGCTAATTGCTTGATTTGATCGCGCCTTTCCCCGGGGACCCTGCGTTCCTCTTGTAGAGTTTGGGGTAGAGAGGGGGTATTGGGGTGGGAAGGATGTCCACACCCTAGCGGGCAGGGCTGAAGGCGCGCAGAGTGGCCCAGGAGAGTGGCCGGGGGAGAGGGAGGAGGGTTGGTACAGTGAGCCTGGATGGAGCAGGGCGGGTGTCCCGGAGCCCCGGCTGCCCTGGGAGTTCTTCTATACATGCCCTGTGGTGACAGTGGCACGCCCCGGAGTCCCAGCAGATTCTGCATAAAGGCCTTGAGAAGAATTGGGGTTCTGGGCCCAAACAGAGACTGGAGGAGGGAGCACAGAGAGGATCGAGGCAGTGTGCACCCTTATGAGGCCGTGACAACAGTGGACGAGAAGCGGGCCTTTTTCTCTGAGATTCTGACGCCTAGTCGCCTTGCTTGTTTCTCTCCACCCCATCTGGGCCCACCTGAGGCACCTTGGTGGGCTGAATCCAGGGAGAATCCAGCACTCAACTTCTCTCCGTCTCCTTCTGGGCTGGCTGGGCCCGCATCCGCAGCCACACCCATTCAGGCTTCCTGAACCAACTTCTCCCGCACCGCACCGGAGATAGAACAAGCAGAAAGGTGGCCTTACTGTTACTATTTCCTTGCTTAAACTCTTCAGTAGCTCCGGTGGCCTTAAGGAGGTCACAATCAGAGCCTCATTAAGATCTTTAGAGGCCCTAAACATTGTATAGCTAATGGGAACCACCACGGATGTGATTTAAAATAAAAGCAATACTCAAATGGAACTTTAGCAAAAAGCTGATCCCCCCCATCGAATAATTTCAACAACAACAACGACAACAACACATTTTTCCCTTGCCTTGTAGCTCACTTGCCTGCCCATCAGATGACCCGGCAAGGCTTGCAAAGACAGTTGGGGTATCCCCCACCTCTCTCCATCTTGCCTCCTCTCTGTTTCCTACACCAGTCTTACTAACCAGTTTCTAGCTCCTCAGAGGTTCAGCTCCTCCCTGCCTCCAGGCCTGTCCTAAGGAGTTCTCATTGCCTTGCAAGCTCCTCCCTCTCCACTTACCTAACTTTCACTTAACCTTCCCAGCCAGCCTGCGCTTTCATTCATCCAGCGGCCTTCCTGATTTTCCCCTTCCCAGCTTCCCATCCAGGCTGGGTTAGCTGCCTCCAGTGCTTTTTTGATAGTGGGATTTAATGTTATGGCCTGAATGTTTGTGGTCCCCCACCCCTCAAATTCATATATTGAAGCCCTACCCCACCACGTGACCATATTTGGAATAAGGAAGTAATTTAGATTAAATGAGGTCACAGGATGGGGCCCTGATCCAGTAGCACTAGTGTTTTTTAAGGACACCTGAGTGCTTGCTCACTTGCTCTCCGCCCTCCATCCTCTTTCTTGCACACACTGAGGAAAGATCATAGCAAGAAGGCAGCCATCTGCAAGCCAAGAAGAGAGCTCTCACCAGAAACCAAATCAGCTGGAATTTGATCTTGGGCTTCCAGTTTCCATAACCTTGAGAAAATAAATTTCTGTTGTTTAAGCCACCTAGTCTATGGGCCTTTGTTATGGCAGCCTAAACTGACTAATACTGGTAACAGTCCTGGTTCTTTTCTGTCACCCTCTCTGCACTGAGAGGTCTCTGTTTTGTTTACAGTTATATCCCCAGAACCTAGCATGGTGCCTGACACACCCATTGTGCTAAAAAAAAAATACGTCAATACTTGAAATGAGCCATTTATACATAGCAAAACAAATAGTACAGAATAAAAATGCACAGTTCATTCTGGCACATGCAATTAATTAATTCATTCTTTCACATTGTTCAGCTTGTCAATATTTATTGAGCTCCTCCTATGGGCCAGACAGGTGACACTCAACACTTGTTAGTTTTTCTCATGCGAAAATAGACTTGGTGTCCACCTACCTTTGCTGGAACCCTAAGGGAAAGCAATTATTCTGCCCTTTCCCCAGGTGTCTCATTGAGCTCAGTGTGTCCGTCGTAGCCGTAGAAATATCACTAACAGGCAATGCCAGTAGGAGTAGATCTGCAAAGTGTTTAAAGTTTAGCAAGAAAGCTTTTTGCAAATGTCAACACTACCACTCCATTCCCTGCAAACCAGCATTCTAATCAGCAGGGCTGCCATTTCCAGCTCATTGTGCAATGACATAAAAATGTCCCAACACAATCAGTTCTCTAGAAGAAAAACACCAGAAGGCAGAAAAGAGGTCATAACAACTGCCTACTACGTGCAAGGTGCGGTAATTGCTGCTTCAGTTACATCACCACCGAGCCTTACAAACACAGACGGAGAAACCAAGTCTCACAGATGTCAGATATCTCCAGCTGCGGCCACTTGGGGTGGGGAGGGGGGCTTTCCTTCAACCTCATGTCAGAGTGGGAAGAACTTCAGAGGCTAGTCACAGGAAAAGAGCATTGCTGTGCTCCTCATGCCGGGAGTGCTTGGGGCTCCCATCTTTTCTTCTCCCTCTTCAATTTCCCTCAGAGGCCAGGTGTAGGGATGTAATGATTTTGGAAATTTTGAGCTGAAGGAGGAAAACATTTTTTTTTAAAGGAAGGAGCTGTTAGGGTGTTTGTTTATTGGGTTCCCAGCATTGCACCTGCTAGATTTGATGGGATTTCAAAACGAAGTTACTAATGGAAATTAGTCACTGCGGACTTTCCAAAGAAAGTGCTAATAGAGAGCAAGTGGCTTGTGCTGGGTGACTGGAAGCCTTGTTCCAGGTTGTCGCAGCTGTGCGCAGACCATATTGAGGCCAGGCAAGGCTGAAACATTATAGTAGGGTCACCTCTCAGACTTGGCTCTATACAGGAATTATATCCAAGGAGGAGCCAAAGCGAAAGTATAAAACCAGGTGCAAAATACACATTTCCTGAGTCAGCCGTCAGTCTGTCCGTGAGTGTAGATCTGAGACATTTAATTTTAGACACAGGCAGGCATGTATGCAAGAGCCTAATTCCTGATTCCTGGATGGAGGTGGATAGGCCAGGAGCAAAATGTTCCTAATTTTGATCTCCAATCATCCCTGAGACAGTTTAGCCTTGGGCTCTCAGCTCTGGCTGCTTACCAATGTTATCTGGTAAGCTTTTAAATAAATACAAAAGCTCAGGACTCACCCCAGGTGGATTAAATCAGAATCTGTCAGGGCGGGACTTGAGCATTACGTGCTTTAAAGCTCTCCATGTGATTCTACCAGGCAGCGGAAGTTCAAAACTTCTGATACAACTTAGGTATCCAATGATCACAAGAATCAGCTGGAAAAAATCCTCCAAAGACCTAGGCCTCTCTCCCATAGATCTTGATTCAGTGGGCCTGGCATGGGCCAGTGAATCTGTGTTTTTAACGAGCTCCCTGGTGGTTATTATGATCAGATAAGCTTGGAGGCCCACAACTGCAATAAAATGCTATATTCTCATATGATCATTGTAATCACCACTTCTGACATGTTATCTTTTTGTGAGTGTGTTATTGTTTTGCATCCATCGTTAGATTGTAAGCTCTAAGGGAGAAGGGACTTCGTCTTGTTAACTGTGTTGTTCTCAGAACGGAGAGGAGTGCAGGCAAATCTTGGGGACTCGATGTTTGTTAAATGAATGAATGTGTTTTTTGTGTTTTGTCACTTCTACCTTGTGAACCAAGTCAAGCATGAAATGGAAACTGAAAGAAAATGGAAATATATACAATATTTTATTTCATTTTCCTTTATAGATCTAAAGTCCCTTCGTTAGAAACTTAAAAATGTTTTGTTTTGTTTTTTTAATATGGAACTTAATTTCCTTCATTTAATCGTCAAGTTCGGATATTTGGAGATTTGAAGACCCAGAGAAAGGTAGAAATGTTCCTGAGGGAAAAAACTTTCAGAAATTTTCAAGAGAAAAATCTCCTATTCCTAGCCAATTTTTTTCCTAAAAATTTCTGTTGTATTGCAGAATTTATTTATTGTATAACTACTGTTTTCTGGTAAGTGCCACTGGGCATTCAAAGAAAAATAATACACAGTCCTGTCTTCAAAGATATCTCAGTTAGGGGAAAGCTAGCCATGGAACTAGATAGTTACAGTACAGTGTGATAACATGTGTCACCAAATCTAAGATACTTTTTGCTGTAATGTAAGATGTACCATTAATTTATGTGCCACTAAGAAAAATGTGATAGGAAAAGACCTATTTTAATTTCAGATGTGAAAATGGGGTGGGAGGAATGTGCATTTTGGAAGTGATAAAACATGTTAAGTGCTGAGAGTTAAACTCAGACCCAAAGGACATTTGGCAGAATAAGCCAAAATGTAGGACTGGGGGAGGGAGGTGGAGGAGGGGATATATGCTCAGTGCAGAGGAAGCAGTGTGTGCTGAGAGGCTGGAGCATGGTTGGGGTGAGGGTCCCTGGGCTAGAAGGTAAAAGGTGAGGCCAGATCAGGACCAGTCTTCTAAGGAAGTGACATTCATCCCAATTTAGTCTGTAGCACCTGCTTTCAACCTCAAAAGTGCCCTGTTGGACAATAATTTCTATGATTGCCCTACTACTAAACCATTTTAAGATGTGTGCTCTATATACTAACAGCAATGAAAACGATTCAAGATTTTAAGCGAGGAGAGTAACAATCAGATTTGTGAATGTGTCTGTGTGCTGGGGGGAATTCCTTAATTAGAACTTTTTTGATGAGCTAATATGTTCATACAAGTCAAAAATTTAAAAGACGAAAAAGTGAAAATTCTTTCTTCCACCCTGCCCTCCACACACCCACCCAATTTCCCTTCCTAGAAGCAAACCGTACTATCAATTTCTTGTGTGCCCTTGCAGAGATATTTAATGCATATACGAACAGATCTTTGTCTTTTATATCCATCATTTTCTCTCTAAACGTTTATTTCTATTTAATTTACTGATATTCTTTTATCTCTTGCTGAGTTTTTAGCAGTGTTTATTCTCTCTTTTGCTCCTTCAGATTTTAGATTTTTATATTAAGAATGACGTTTGGACTACTGTCTTTTTTTTCTTCCACTCCTTCCCTGAGTTCTGCCAGCTCAGGATTTGTTTCCTCCCATTGTTTCCTGATGTCTAACGTGTGCATTTTCTTCACAGGGGCAATTTAAATGTTTTTTAAATTTTGGGGTTAGAATTTTCATCTGCTCCATGCAACATTTTTTGATTCATCTTTTTGCCTGCTGATTATTATTTTTTCTTCTTTTTTGGGGTCATATCGTAGTATGGATTACTCATCATTGATGTTTTTCCTTCCCCATGGACCTCCTGTATGAGAGCATCCAAGGTTGTCTTCCAGGTAGGCTAAATTTTCCTTATGTTCCTGGGTTGATATAAGTGCACTCAGCCTTGAATTTTCTCCAGCCAATGTTTAGGCTTTTCCCAGTGCAGTCGCTTCTCCTCTGTTGCCATGGAAACAGACCACTTGCTACAGATATGGTTTGTTTGGGTGATGCCTCATTTAGTCCTGGTCCATGCCAGCACTCATGCCGCCAGCACTCATGCCACCAGCACGTACATCGGCTTCCTGCTGCTGCAAATGGGGCCCTTCTGTATTGCACCTCCAGCTGTGCCCCTCACCTTCTTGGATGAGTGTTTTTCGGGCTGTCCCTGAGATTCTGCAGCACAGTGTCCTCACTCTACTTTCTACTATGGGTACCTCTGCTTAAGATCCATTGTTTGGGACAACTCTTTCACCTGTTTTGTGTTTTAGATGTCTCCTACTTTCAATAAAAATGGAATTTGTGTACTTATTTCTGAATTCCTTTTTGAGTTCAGATTGTTTCCAGTAAAGGAGGGGAGATTGATAACTTGACATCATCTTTAGATTGGAAGTTCTCACACTGGAAAGACCATGCTGGCTGCAGCATTGAGAAGAGACTGGAGGCAGAAAGATGGGAGGTTGCCAGACACATGAGGAGCTGCTCCTGCATTGGGGAGTTGGTGTTGGGGAGGCAGAGAAGTGGATCCAGACAGGTGTAGGAGGTAACGTTGATAACTCTTACTGGCTAATTAGATGTTTCAGTGGGGTTGGGGCATGGATCAGGAGGAGGTGGAATATCTCAGGGTTGGCTGCCGGAAGCTGCTAGTGTTGTAATGTGGAGCTGGGCTTCCTCTTCCTGCCACTTTCCAAGCCTGAGTTCTCTGGGAAGGGCATGGAAGAGTCCTAGTGGGCAATGAACTTCCCGTCACTTCCCCCAGAAGGTCCTTTGCAGCCATCTGGGTGAAACCCTTGACTGCTGGAAATGTCTGAGAAGATCTGAGGCAGTCGGAAGTTGAGTTCCTTGTCACCTCCAAATTTCTGTCCTATTAACCAAGTCTCTTGATGATGAGACCTGAAAATAGGGTGTGCAAGACTTAAAAAAAAACAAACCTGGGCATAAAATGCTCCATAAAATTGTTAATATCCCAGTGTTTCCTGCTCAGTCCTTACTAAGGAACATAGATTTCCTAACTTCCTGGGGTGTACCTATTAGAGATCATATAGCTCACTCCCTGCCTCCAGAAAGGCTTTCTAGGGTATCTAAACTGCTAAAACTTAGAGAACAGAGAGTTTTGTCTTTCTTTAGAGCAATATGTATAATATATATGATTTTTACATATAATATATATATGATTTTTAAAAAAATCATTGATAGTCCTGGACATTTCTTTTCTTTTCTTTTTTTCTTTTTTTTTTTTTACCTTAATGTGCAGTCAAGGTTGAGAGAACCAAGGGCTACACAGTTTCAGAGATGGTCAGAGTTCAAAATTAGGAATTTGCTGGCCCCAGGCCTGTTCACTTCTATCCAGTAATACAGTAGTCTGCTTGTGTCTAAGATGACATGTCTTCTGTTTTACTCCCTGGGGATGGATTGATGGCCTCTGACACAATCACCCACATACAGCATCTTTCACTTCTATTTTTTTTTTTTTTATATATATACTTTTATCTTGTTTCTCCTAGGATGCGTTTCTTGACATGGCCATATGATTACTGCAGGTATGGCCTCGATGCCGTCTGCACACGGCTCTAATAATCTAGAGCGGCACTTCCGGTCTAACGTAAGCTGTTCCCTATTGGCGATTTCTTTCTTTCTTTTTTCTTTTTTTAACACCTACAGATCCGGTCTTCCTAGGTGGTCTCCTATCCAAGTACTAACCAGGCTTGACCCTGCTTAGCTTCTGAGATTAGACGGGATCAGGCATGTTCAGGGTGGCATGGCCATAGACTTTATTGGCGATTTCTTTAGAAAGTCTCCTGCAATTCATAAACTAGTTATTAGGGCTCTGAAAGATTTACTTTAGCAAGGATAATCCTGGGATGTTGACTTTCTGCCCCTAAAAATCCAAGGTTGTACTCTATGATAGAATGTTCTACAATCATTTAAAATGGTGCTTATTTAAAATAGGGTGTTTAAGGAGTTTTTAAAAACTTGGAAGAATGCTTATCATATTGTGAAAAAGGCAGGATACAAAATTGTACAATTTCAAGTATGAAAAATACATGTGATGGAGTAAAAAGAGACTTCTCATCCTGTCCTCCCCGCCACCCCACACCCACCCCTTATTTCCCTTCCAAGCAGTTAAAGCAATATGCTTTTTTGTCAAGTTAATGAAGGACATCTTGTCATCTAACTTTGACAGAGAGGAGGTATATGTTCTCTTGGGCTAATAAGGTCAGAGTATTTGCTCACAGGAAATAGAGTTACAAGTATAGTAATGAGAAGAATATTAATTTCTTATGTGGGTCAAATATTATTTGTATGGTTGTGGGGTTTTTTTCCTGGAAGAAATAAGTCTTGGAGTAAGGAGATATGTTTTATTTTAGATGCACTACTGTGAAGCAGCTATGGTTTAAGTGGAGACCCCTCATATTCTACCTCCCACCGTGCACCCCAGAAAACAGTGCTCCACACCCCACACCCCAACCCCTGCATCCTACCTCCAGAGAAAACTACTTGTGGATATGTCACCTCAGAGGAGAAAAGACATGGTCATTTAAAGCCAAAGCCTGGGAATGCGGGAGAAACAGGATTGGATTCAAGAGTTTCTCATTTGTTTTCGGAGGGGATGGGCTAGATTTCTGAATATAAAAAGGTGAAAAGTCAGATGGGCAACAGGAGGAGAGGAAAGGGGGAAAGAGATCTAAGTAGGATACCTTGTGGAGGTCCAGGGGACATCATGAGATACCCACCCCACCTTCCCATCCCCGCCAAAGAGGACTCCGACTATGTAGGACTTGGAGATGGTCTTCTGTCCTCATTCAGTACAGAGCTTGAAGCTTCCTTATAGTCCAGGGTCACTGCAGAGAAAGGTTCTCCGATCTCCCCGCTGATGGGGTGGGCCAAGCACAACCCTCATTGAGAGCCACTGGGCATAAACAGTGTCCACCCAATGGGGACAGCTGAGTAGCAAGCTGATCTCCCCATATCCCCTCCCCAGAAGATCCCAGAAAGAAGTTGCTCACAGGAGTTATAAATATATATGCACAGAAGAAAGACTAGAAGAAAATAGGCTAAAATGTTAACCATGGTTCCCTCCAAATATCTGGATTATGGGTATTATATTTCCCTGTTTTTGTTTTTTTGTTTGTTTGTTTCTGAATTTGTCAATGTTGTGGTAAAAGCAGGCATGTGCTGTTTTTTAGTCAATAGAGGAAAAAAATCCCATGGCCATCTGTCCAGGGCAGCCTTAAGACTGGGAGGTTTCTGAATAAGGGGTCAGAGGCAGATTTATGGCCTGGAGATACGGTGGTTATGAACGGGTCAGCCTGGAAGGGACCTCGAGACAGCATCCAGTCTACCCTTCTGCCTCTGAGACAAAGTACCTAAACAGGAAACAATATCCAACTCCCTTCCCCATCTCAAACACTGCCCCTTGCCTTCACACCCTTCCACGCGAGCAGAATCCCAAAAGAGGTTAGACTTCAGGCTAAGTGTCCTTATCTCTCCTGTGGTTCCAACATTCTGCTAAATAGAAAAAAGGGCACTGAAGGCTAAATGGAAAATAGGACGTGATCTTCCTCCAAAGTCTTTGCTCTCGGCTGGCTCTAGGACCTGCCTGTGGGCAGTGTCCTCTTAGAAGACCCTGTCTCCCAAGGGGAAAGAAGTCGAGCTGAGCCTAGGTGAGGGGAGACCCTGGAGAAGAGGGAGGGGAGGACCTCATCCAGGCTGTGCAAGGAGAGCTGGGGCTTGCAGAGAAGCACCACCTCCCTCGCTTTCTTTTCTCCCTCCTTTTCTCTCTGATGGCATTAGGTGTTATGCCAGGTATGTTGTGTAGGCCACAACAACAACAACAACAACGAAAGCTTCAGGCTCGGTCCCTGGCTTCTGGGAGCTTATAGCCTAGTGAGGAGGTAAGCCCCTCTGTGAGAGTCAACTTCCCAGCACAGGTGCATAATTTCCACAGATTGCCCCTGTGCCTGGAGGGTAGGGAGGCGTGAATAAAAAACAACCAGGGTGATGTGATAGCCCCTGAAGAGCGAGAATGTAGCCTTTTAGGCGGGGTTAGAAGAAGCGGTCTGCCATGAGGCTTAGGCCCCACCATGTGTAGGTAATTCCAGCAATGGGGGGATGCTGTGCTTTGGAGCAATGCTACTACCGCTTCCTCCCATTCCCTCCGCCTTTTCTTCTTTGAATAATGGTCCCCCAATGATGTCCATGTCCTAATCCCTGGAATTTGTGAATATGTTACCTCATGGCAAAAGAGGCCTTTGATGGTGTGATTAAATTAAAGATTTTGAGATGGAGAGATTATCCTGGATTATCTGGGTGGGCCTAATGGAATCACATGAATCCTTATAAGAGAGAATCAGGGGGCTCAGATAGGGAGAGAAGATGTGAGGATAAAAACAGAAGCCAAAGAGAAGAAAAGATGCTACGTCGCTGTGTTGAAGACAGGGAATGGGATCACGCGCCAGAGTGATCTCTAGAAGCTGGAACGCAGCCCTGACAACCCATTTTTAGACTTCTAACATCCTGAAAGGTAGACAATAAATGCGACTAGTTTTAAGCCACTAAGTTTGTGGTACCCTGTTATAGCAGCAAAAGAAAATTAGTATAGTCCTCTTCCTCCCTGTGACCCTTGTCAGGTGATCATTTGAGCTATCTTTAGAAACAAGAAATGCCAACATTTATTTGAAGTGAAGCAGTGAAAAACAGAGGAAACATATTTATAACACAGAAAATTGACTAATAACTGATTTCTTTAATTTATAAAGCCTTCAATAAGAAAAAGACCTAAACTAGATTTTTAAATGAGCAGAGAATATGAACACCGTACCCAGGAAAAGAAAGCTGGATAGCTTTGTGCTGAAGCAGAAAGATCCTATCAAATATGTTAGAGTGGAAAAAATCAAGCCACAAGACATCTAGAGGGAAGATATGTCTCCTTTTGTGTAAAACACGAAATAGAGTCATACATGCATAGAGAGTTACACATGTTCATTTTTACTGGAAGGGATTTCTTAAGAGAAAACATTAGCAAAGAATGCCTTTAGGTGAGGAACAGAGGGGAATGGCATTTCAAAAATTTTTTAAAATGTTCCTGCTGTTTAAATTTAAATTAAAATTTAAATTAAAAAATCAAAACTTATGCTTCGATTTTTTTCCAGTTTTATTGAGATACAATTGACATATAACACTGTATTGGATGTGAGGTGTATAGTGATGATTCGATACATGTATATATTGCAAAATGATTACCACAATAATATAGTTAATAGATTTTTTAAAAAATGTTAACAAAAGGCTAAAATAAAAAAAGTTCAACCAGCATAATAAAAGGCAGACCACATAGGGACAAATCTGGTAGAGAATCTATTGTGGCATATATGCATTATTTTCTTGCCAACGGAAGCACGGGGCTGCTCTGTGAGGTTTGCTACTCGGGCTTCTCCTTGGGGGATAGAGCCAAAATAAGTGTAATAAATCCCAGTCCCCTGGGCTCCTGGCATCCCCGACACTGGTTACCAAAGCCCTAAGATTTAAACATAATTGTGTCTTCAGTCCGGTGCCTCTAGGGCTATGGGGAGGACAGATTTGCATGCAGGTCCCAGATTTTCCACTCACCATCCATTCAACCTCCAAAAGTTAGGGGACTTCTCTGGGCCTCTGTCTCTTCATCTATAAAAACAGGGATGGTGAGGATGTTTGTTTTGTGAGTTACTATGAGGCTTAAATAACATAATACTTGGGATGTGTGTGGCACAGCGACTGGCCCAGGCAGAAACACAAGTTTTCTTCTCCTCCCTTACCTTTCTTTCCAATCCTGTCAAGGGCTGAAGGAGGCCCTTGTTCAACAGGAGAGAGGTAAGAGCAAGTCTTTGTCTATAAAAGCACAGAGACCTCATAGAGAAAACCAAAGTCATGCAGACACATATCTATTTTCACATTTGTGTGTCTGCCACCAGTTTGCCATCTCTGCCAAAAGTTTGCGAGCCTTTTACAGCCAAACGGGCACATTTTGCCTCCACCTTGATACACATTTTAATGTCCCTGCAGTAGCTGAAATCCTAGGTGTCGTTAGCCCACATGCCCACCACTCGTGACCAGGGTTGGGGAAAAACAAGCCCACTTCGTCCCCAGAGCCCTGGCTGAGGTGTGCTAGTTTTCTGGTGAATTCAAACAAGTAATGGAGCAATTCCACTTTTAGCTGCTTCAGGTGGTAACTGGGGCTAACTATATTGAGCTTAAAGAAAAGCCAAACTCTTGGAATCTTAGGATCAGGATATTTGAAGAGTCTTTCGGAATCCACTGCCATAAGGGTTGCCTCCCACCAGAGGCCTCTCTGCATCACCCCTCCCTGATGGTGGGCAACCTTTAGTTTGATGAGCATGTGATAAGAGGGGGACAAACAGCCACGGGCCAGCACAGGTGGTTTGAGGCACCTCCTGCTCTCCCAGGCCTTCAGGAATATTGGCTCTTCTTCCCAAGAACAATTTTCTTACTCTTTTCTCTCTCATTCATTCATTTGTTCATTCCACACATTTTTGTGGAAGTTGTTAAACACCACACGCAGTCCTGGGCTCTAGACAGTGCAGCAATAACGATATAAACTCTGAAGTCAGAATGAGTCCACTCAGTCGGCCAAGGGAACAGTGAGGAGGTCCTGCAGCACAGGGGACTGAGCCTTGGCTAAAATAGAAACCGTCAGTCACCCAGTACCTCTTAACACCTAACACAAGCGGGTGGCGGGGCTATAAAGAAGTAGGTGGATTCCGGAGAGATTTATGGCCTGGGGCTCAGTTAGATTTGGGGGAGGGAGGGTGGGAGAGAAAAGCTCAAGGTTTCCAGCTCAGTGGTGGTGATGAGAACACACACAGGAAAGCAAGTTTGGAGCCGTGTGGTCTGCAGGAGTGAGACTGAGTTGAGTTTGAGATATGTGGGGTTTCAGGCCCCAGTGGCATCTCTGAGTGGACAGGTCCCTCAGGCAGTTGGATCTATGGTTTCACGGCACAGGAGTGACTTCTGTGGACTGGCAGTGTGGGTCCAGGAGTGGTCAACAATGCGTAGTCGGAGAAGGCACAAGGGGACGAGACAGCTTGGGAGAGAGGAGACTTAAGACAGCAGCATGAGGACCCTGTACGTGAAGGATCCGAAAAGGTCAGGAGCTTCAACTTCTAAGAGGAGCAGCCCTAGAAAGTAAGGAGGACACACGGGAAGGTGATGTCATGGTAGCCCCGGGGCCACACCTCACTTTCTGAGGTCAATTTTCTTTGAGAAGCCAGTCTTTCTCCTTAGTGTTTCTTGAGGTTTGAAAGGGAAACGAGGAGACATAGTGTGAGTGAGGGGAGGAAAGGGTAGCTATTCTGGGAAAGAGGAATTTTTCTGCCGGAAGAAAGACCTCCTTGGCTTGGAAAGAGTAGGGAAAGGATGTGAAGGCAGGCGCCAGTGCAGCCATTTATGATTGTGAGAGGACAGCCTGGAGCTGCTGGAGTTGCTCTAAGTGAGGCCTGGGGATGAAGCCTAAATCGTAGATAGCAAGACAGAGAGAAACCAGGTTTTAAATGAACATTGCTTGGGCCGCTAGACCAAGCTTCACTCTCGATCTACCTCTGGGCTTTTCAGTAATGCAAGTCAGTAACTTATCTTAACTGTTTAAGTCAGTTTGAGCAGAGGTTTTATTTGTTTGTTTTGCTGCCTGCAACACAGAGTCCTAATGCTGAAGCTGAAAAAGAGACCTCGGGTCAGTGGGTGGAACATGGGACAGGAAGGGAGGTGCCAGGATTACAGAAACGTTGACACTTCTGTGTTGCTGAATCACTGTCAGCTACAGAGCCACATCGGCAGATTTTCTATTTTGCAGTCTCTTTACACGTTTTTTTCTCTCCTGCTGTATCACTTCCCTGACAGTGTAATTAACATGATTCTAAAGTTGCTTACTCACTAAAAAATGAGATGTTGTTGGAAAATAGGTTAGACTCCCCTTCTTACTTGGCCTGCCCAGATACTGAAGTCCTTCCTCATAAACCAGAGTCAATGGCATGTGATAGCACACTCTTGAAGTTCTCCCACAGATCCATCTTCCACACTGTGGCCAAGTGGGCTCTCTGAAATACACACTCCTGCTTGAAAAACTCCAGTACTTCTCATGGGTTGCCAGAAGAAATCACAAACCCTTTACTTAACATTGCTCAAGCGATGATACCTGGATTCTAGGTCCTGGGTCATCCTTGGCTACCTTCACATGAGCCCAGAACTGCACAACTGTTTATAATCAACCTATTTGAATGTGCTATGCATTTCCATGCCTTGGGCCTCTGTTCTCGCTTTCTCTCTGCTTGGAGAGGTAATTAATAGCAATAGTTAATGTTTATTGGTCATTTTCCATGTGCCAGGCACTGTACTAAATGCTGCACTTGGATTATCTTGTTTAAATCTCACAATTTCCCAATGAGTACTACTGTTATCATGACTCGCCCCCTTGCTCAGTATTCAGAGGCCAAAAATTGAGTTTGAATATGAAGTGGGGAGAACCAGGTGAGGAACTGGGGGGTGGTCATGACGGTTGGAAACACCAACTCAGTTGACATTGGGGCTCTTTCCCACCCAAGCAAAGATCTCAAGAGCCTTACAGAATCCACATCGTTCAAGCTAGGTCTTCTGGTCTGTGTTCTACCCTGGAAGCCCCAGGTAATAACTGTGCCCATATTTCCTAGACCCCAAAGACTGGAGCCTCTAGGATATCCATGCCAAGCATACGCCTCAGTATACATGTGTGGATGTGTGTGTTGGGGTGGACTATTAACATCTTTGCCAAGGTTGGGAGCCAGTGTGACAAGTAGGGCCGTCGATGGCCTCTCCCCTTCGAGGTCTCCCTGGGGCATGGTCCCCACCTCCCCAGCCTGCCCCTTTTCTGGTTGGGAGATGCTCCCCAATTCTCTACTCTAGCTCCTTCTATCTCACCCCCTCCAAGCCCTTTCTCCATCAGACAATGCAGCATAACTCCCCCGAAATGTGTTTTTACAAAACAAAAGCCAGGAAGGGGAGTGTGTCTTCTGGGTGCTTGGCAACGAAAAGCAGCCCGTGGCTCCCAGCTCACCCAGCAACACAAAGTCCTCAGGGAACAGAACTTACAAATACTGGGCTGCATCCCATTCTAGGAGAATATCTGTGAGCGGAAGAACACACACAAGGTAATGCCTCTACCATCCCGCTTCCATTTGCCATTACATACTCATTTGATTAATGACTGTCTCCTGAGTTCACCACTTGAGCATAAGCTGCATGAAGGCAGGATTTTTGAGTCTGTTTTGTTCACTGGCCCTAGCACGTGGCCTGCCAGAAGGAACTGCAAACCCCTTAGCATGGCACATGTGATCACATACGTGTTCTAGGTGTGTTTGTGGAAGGAAGGAAGGAAGGGAGGGAGGAGGGGAGGAGGAAGGAAGGAAGGAAGGAAGGAAGGAAGGAAGGAAAGACGGAAGGAAGGAAAGCTGTGATGTGGAGCCTGAGGGAGGTAGCTTATAGGCAAGATAAGAGGACTGCCTGTGATTTCACCCTTATCCCATGCTCCTTTTCCCCTCTGTGTTCCCTCATCTGGAAGGAAGAAGAGTGAGCTTCCTGCCCGTGGAATACCTTGGTAAGCTGCCCTCTATGGCTCCCCTGGTGAGCAGCTGCATGGCTCACGAGGAAAGCACTCTGGGTTTGAAGTCAGGCAGAGCTAGATATAAATTCCAGCTTAGTGACCTTGGTCAAGTTACCTATTCTCATCTGCAAGATGAAAATATTTATTGTACTAAATGAGCTGCTGCTATGTAAATGCGTCTGACAAGTGGCAGATGCTCAAGAAATGAAGCTATTATTATTTACATGACACGTTGAACTTCATGCATTTGACTCATACTAATGAACACCTACATCCTCCTCTCAACCTTCTTAGCCATCAGGAAAATTCAAATTAGAACTATATCAGAATGGCTAAAATTAAAAAGACTGACAATAGGAAGGGTTGATGAGGATATGGAGCACCTGAAACTCTCATGTACTGCTGGCGAAAGGATAAATTGGTGTAGCCCTTTGGAAAACAGTTCAGAAGTGTCACTGAAGTGTCACTCATACCTACCCCAGAAATCCCAAGGCTAGGCATATATCTAACAGAAATATTTGTATCAAAAAAGTCACGTACAAGAATGTTCATAGTAGAGCTACTTGTAATAGTAGTCACAAACTGAAAACTACCTAAATGCCCCTCAGCAGGGAATGGATAAATAAAATATAGTAACTTAGACATTGCAACTATGCATAAGAGAGAAAGAATAAACTACTGCTACCTGCGACAAAATGCATGAATCTCACCAACATAATGTCAAGTGAGAGAAGTCAGACATATAAGAGCACACACTATATGATTCCATTCATTTAAAGTTCAAAAACAAGCAAGGCTAAATCTGCAGTGTCGGAAGTCAGGACAGTGTTTAACTTTGGGAAGGAGGGGGTCACAGAGGGCCCTCAGGGGTGCTGGTAAAATTCTGTTTTCTGCTCTGGGTGACAGTTACAGGCTATGGTCACTTTGCAAAGATTTGAGTTGAACATAATTCGTTGAGTTTTGCATCTTTCTGTATGCATGTCATACTTCAACAAAAAAGACATTTACTTTAAAAAGAGGTAAGAGTAGGGGAAGAGAAATATGGAAAAAAACATGTTCAGCCCAAAAGGTTAAGCAGTAGACTCTGAGATGGAGTTGGAGTGGAGTTAGCAAGCAGAGCACTTGGGGCTCATACCAGTAGAAGGGAAGGGAGGGAACAGGAGGAGACAGACAGAGAGATCTGCCATAGCACAGGCGCACGATAGCTTCGCCTGACCCCTCGGAGAAGTCCTGGAGCTAGACTGGCCCCTCAGAGTTGTCCTGACTTGGGCTGCAATGGCCAGACCTTTGTACTCTGGCATTGATCAGTCACTGGATGTGGGCTACCAGGGGATGAAGTATGACCTTGGGCATGACCGCCTTCTGTAGCTGAGGCAATCCTGAAAGTGCTGAATGTTGTATCTGACACAACCCTCCCAGCAAGACCCTCATTGAAGGGGCATCTCGGCAGCTACCACAGGCAGCCTGCCACCTGAGTGGAAAAGATCTTTTGGCCTAGAAAGATTTTCTGAGGTCCCTCAGCCCCAGAACTCCTAGTCTGATTAAATTCATCCAGGAGTACTCATCACAGAAGCTGGGGCCTGGACACACCACAGGGTCCTTGCAGTTCCCCTCTCACATCTCAGCAACATTCTCTCTTTGGCCTGGATGCCCTCACCCCAGACTCACTTGGTGAAATCCAGCTGTCCTTCAAGACTCGCGAGTCACCTCTTCCAGGAAGCTCTCTGTGATCCCACCCCTTCTCTAGGAAGAGTGAACCCTTGCTTTTTTGAGCCCCTCCAAGCACCTTAGTACCCTGCCTTTCATAGAACTGTTGTTGCACTATACGTTTATCTGCCTGTGACTCCCACTAGTGGAAGCGATTTGAAATGGGGAGATGCCTTATGAATCCCTGTGCAACCATCATAATTCTCCTGATGGCTACCATGTGTTGAGTTCCTCCAACGGGCCTGATCCCGTGCTGTGCACTCACATGCCTGACTTTTCTTAATCCTAACAACCCCGTGAGGTGAGCAGCCACCTTTTAAAACAGAAGCGCACTTGCCCACAGTCACATGATCACAAAATATCACAGTTAGGACTCAGATGAAAGTCAGTTTGAAGCCTTGGAGTCCTCTGGAAATGGTAGTTAGGAAAAGAGAAAGGAAAGGGAAGGAAGAAGGAAGAGGAAGGAGAGAAGAAGAGAGAAGAGGAGGGAGGTAAAGAGGGAAGGAAGGACAGGAAGGACAGAAACGAAAGGAGGGAGGCTCCTCTGTCTGCCCCTGAGGGCGGGCCCATTGGCAGCACATTTCACAAGGCAAAGGAACTCCCCAAGCTGTGGGAACTTGCTGCATGGGAGGGGACAGCTCCCCAGCCCCACCCTCAGCCCTGCCCATCTCTCCATTCCCAGAACCCCCTCTGCCCCTACCTCCCCATCTTGGCCTGGGGGAAAACGCAGTTAACAAATCAAAGGCAGTCTGTGGGGGGAGGTCCCTGGGCCAGGGCTGGAGCAGAAGCTGGGTTAGTTCACAGTTTGAATCCTGATGTTTACTTTCTTTCTTTCCACACTCAGTTGCTCGCTTTGAAGAACAGCCTCAGGGTTCATGCTGCAGCATCAAACAGGGGTGGAAGATGCATCTCTGGGTTAGCAGTGGGAGCCTCTGAAGTAGCTTAAGTCCCTGGTGGTGCCTGGCATATGGAATCCTGCACTGAGCCCTGAGCACAGCAAGGGGTTGGTGGCTTCACAGCTGCACTGGGAGCAGCAGACAGACACACAGGCCACAGGCACAGACACACAAATCCAATCATGCGGATGTGCCTGAGAGCACAGGGACTTTCACATGCACATGTGCATACAAGGCCCCAGTGTGCATCCAGGCAGCAGTATACACAGGCATGTATGCACATGACATGTGTGTATATAGACAAACATCTACTCACACAAACACACAGAGACACACCCAGAGGTCCCTGGCAAGGAATATATTTTTGTCCTCAGCTTTCTGCTAGTGAGAGTTAATTTACTACATCTCTTAAATGTCTCTCCTAATTGTCCCTCTTCCCCCATCTCTGCCACAGTCCTAGTCCCTTTAACACCCATCTGGATCACTGGACAGTAGCAACAGTCCCCAGGCTGGATCCCTGCCCCCATTCGGGCCTAGCCACCATGCAAGAGCGGGGGTTTTTGCGGTATCTGACAAATCTGGCCTTGTCACTCCCTTGCTTCAAACCCTTCAGAGGCCTCCTCTTTCCTACAGGATGAAGTTCAAATCATTTGGCATCCAAAACGAGGCCCTTTGCAATCTGGCTTCAGCTGTGATGTGGTCTTAGCCCCTAGCATGGAGCCCCAGGCACACAGCGCTCCGCAGAGGGCCCCCTGGAGGGAGCTGCCCTGCCCCATGCTCCTGCTTTTGCTCACCCTGGGCTCACCATGAGAAATCCCCTCTTCCCCACTTCCATCTTTTTCTGTGCTAAACTACCACTCATCCATACTTCAAGGCCCAGCTCGACCAACGTTCCCCACTTCACCCTGACATTCGAGGCATTGCCATTTTTCTGTCCCATAGCTCTTGTAAGCCTTTGCAAGCCTTTCTTTGCCCCTCACTATTATCATCATCACCTGTGTGCGCATGCGCTTTCCCCCACTAAACCCCAAGCACGTCTAGTATAGAGCCCAAAATATAGCGGGTGCTCATCCAAGTTGGGTTTTGAATAAATAAATGAATCAGTCTGTGAAATGATCCAATCAGACTCAGTGATCTTTCCTGGCTAGAAAATACCTGGGCCTGTACTGAAACTTCTCTGCGCTCAGCCTCCACATGGGTGAGAGGGTGTAGTGCTACCTCTTGGCAGAGTTTATGGTATGGAGATGTGTATAAAGAACTTAGCTGAGTGGTTAACGCATGGTACTCACCCCACAAATGATCATCATAGTTGCTGTTTTAATTTCTATTTTTATTTTCACCGAGGTCCTCTACTAAGGTTTTCTGATTCTCGGTCTTTTTCACTGTCTCCCCGGTTCAATGCTGAGCCCCAGAACTGATGCACCGAAGGTTTGTTGTTGGATTGCTTGACCCCAGGGCTCCGAAGGCCTGTTTCCAGTCTGAGACTTCTGAGCTGAGTAGTGTTCTTCCCCCAATCCCGCCCCTCCCCCCCCCGAGAATGGAAGCCAGAGCTGCCCAGAGTGCATTCTTCCTCCTGTCTCCCCAGGCTAAACAGCTTCTCTTTTTGGAGTTCTGTGAACTGGGCTGAGTTGGGACCTGGGGAGATATGAATAGCTGGGCCTTTCAGCTCCAAAAGGTAGAGTCATTGCAGCCAGTTCCCCAGCAGCTGCAGGCCCCGCCCCACCCCACCCTCCCACTCCCGCCCCCAGGATGCTGCACATGTGGCTGGAGTTCCTATAGCAACCTCTGTGGGGACCTGCTGTACCTCCTTCACCACAGCTCCTCCTGGACTTACGTGAGAGATGGGGAGGAGGATGGGATGGGAGGGGACAGGGCTGCCAGGCACTTCATATGAAAACACTTCATGTCCTTTAATCCTCACAATAACCCCAAGGGGTACGTGCTATTATTGTCCTTATTTTACTGACAAGGAAGTTGAGGTCCAAAAATATGGGTTTCTAGCCCAAGTCCACCCACTTTCAAACAAGAGAACTGGTCTGCAACCCTATCAGTTTGTACTGAGGCAGTCAGCGTGGGTCAGCTGGCTGCAAGCAACAGAAACCAACCTCCACCTTCTTAACCTTGAAAGAATTTATCAAAGGACTGTGGTGCAGCTCCTGAAGAAATAAAGTGAGAGCTATGATTGAAAATACAAAACAATCATTTCATCAGAATAAAGAAACTTCTGTTTTTAAATCTTTTTGTTTCTCCATTTAGGACTCAGATGCATGAGAGCCTGGGCCAGTGCCACCTGTTGGCTGGGAGAAGGCAGAGGCTGTGAGTGACAGTCCTACCAATGGGATAGGGAGTGGTCCACCCAAAAAACGTGAGATGCTGTTTCCAGAAGGGGACTGAATGCCAAGCAGGTCAAAAGCTAGGCTCACCTGACTACACCTTGCTGCAGTGGGAAGCAGGGCAGGAAAATTTCTATGGGGAATGAGGAAGGACATGAGAGAAGCATGAATGGGGGTACTATCTAGAGAAGCTAGAGCCGACTCAAAGGGTATCGGCAGTTAGGAGATGGATACCCAAAAGAAGGAAGCTGTAAGTTGACAGTCTTTGTTTTCAGTGGCACAAAATGCACCCATGTCTTAATATTATCCACCCTTTTAACTGAATTTGCATACCCTAATACACACACACACACACACACACACACACACACACTCCTTTCTCTTAGATTTTTACCCAATATTTAATTTCCAGGATCACAGAGAATAATTCATCATTAGCCTTGGTTAGTAGAAGGAGTCCTAGTCACCTCTTAAATTCTACATGATTTACTTATTAGTTCATTGTTTATTGCCTGTCTCTTCTGTCTCCTCTTGCATGTAAGATCGAGAGGGCAGAGGTTTTTTTCTTGTTTGTTCACTGCTGTATCCTCAGTACCTAAAAAAGTGCATGGCACGTAGTAAGTGCTTAAATATTTGCTGAATGAGTGAGAATGTACCAAGTACACCGATAGGCACTTGGGAAAAAACAGTGAACTAAAAGAAGGATCTTGACCTCATGAAGCTTACAGTCCAGAGACAGCAACAACCACAAACATATATAGCAAAAGAACTAAATTAAAATAATGACAAATTGTGACATGTTTTGAAAGAAATAAACAAGTTAAAAAAAAACTACAAAGATAGAAAATTACTTAAGATATGGCAGTCACAGAAAGACAGAAGGCTTCTCTCAAGCAACATTTAAACGGAGACCTGAAGGGTGAGAAGGAGCTGACCATGAAAAATGTGAGGGCAAATTCTTTCAAGCAGATGGAAGAGCACGTGCAAAGGTCCTGAAGCTGGAAAGAGCTCACTATGTTTGGGAACTGCAATGAGAAGACCAGTGTAGCTGGAGCTTCGTAAGCAGTGGCTAGAGGGATACAGGTTGAGGATGAAGAGCGTGCCAGATGCCAGGCCACCTGGGGCCTGGTAGGCCATGGCATGGGGCTTAAATTGCATTCTAGGTAGATTGGGAAGCTGTTAACCCTTGGTTGACTTCACAGATTACAAAGACCTGGTCAGTTTACAATCTCTTAATATTTTATTTTATTTTATTTTTTATGCTGACAGCACCTAGTCTTCCTAAGTGGTCTCCCATCCAAGTACTAACCAGGCCCGACCCTGCTTAGCTTCCAAGATCAGATGGGATCGGGCTTGTTCAGGGTGGCATGGCTGTAGATTCAAAGGGTTTTTAACATTAGCGCTTGACTCCGTTTGTGATTCAAGCTGATTACTCCGGCTGCCCGGTGGAGAACACACTAAATCAGGCAACAGGGGGCCCAGTCAGTGATTATGGCAGTTCGGACTGGGGCTGAGAACAGGTGGCTAAGGTCAGAGGACAGTGGGACACCTTTGGGCCACTTCTCAATTAAATCAGGTGCTACGGTCAGGCTGGATGATATCACCCTCCGTGGGCCATAAAGTCACCCCCTTCCCTCAGTCCATTCCCGGTCTGTGGGTGATGGATGGACCCACTGATGATCTGGCTGGGCCCTGTGCCTAAGTGATGGGTGACGGATGGGGTTGGAACGGAACACTCTGAGCCATGTGGCCAACACACTGCTCCAAGGAGGACTTTGGAGCCAGGAGTTAATTTAAAGAAAGGAGTGGAGGAGCTCAATATCGTTTCCTTCACTGCTCAATTAGTGGAGAGGGCTGTAGGGAGCTAGAGTTTTAAAGATCCCCTTAATCATCTTCTGTCTGCCTGGCAATGTGCAGGCGTGTGGCAGGATAATTGCACCTACCCATTAACGAATGCAATTAAGGCACTGGGGCCTCCAGCACCCCCTTCTGCAATTAAGTAGCAGATGAGGGGCTCATGGGGGTGGCCTTTGAAATGAATCACTTGAAGCTAAAAACTTGGAGGCTGGAAGTCTGGACAGAGACGATTAGAGTCGATAAAATCGTGATGAGGAAGGAGAGACTCATCCAATCTCAGCCTGCTCCAGCTTGAGGCCCTCCCTGCACTTGGATGACTATTCTTGAGGACAAAATAGAAGTTCTGCTTAATGCATAGGAGAGTCAGTATTTAAAACCCACCGATCACCACCTCCAGCCAGCCTCCTCCTCTTTGCCAAGGATATACCAGAGAGTGTTTAGATACCTGTGAATTTCTGCATATTTAATTTTGTGAGAAGCTAGACTGTCTGGCGTATTGGCAGGGAGGGTGCTAGGAGGGCACGTTCCTATCCTGGGGGTGGGGGTGGAGGAAAGGGGGCGACCTTTTGGGTGGCTCACCATATTCTCCAACATGGCAGTCCTATGTGCCCTCCTTTCCCATAGGCTATCTCTTTTAACTGAATCCAAATCCCAACAGCCTTGGAGGAAGGCCATGATCTCTTGGTAATGGAAGCTTGGAGACTTCACGTGAACCTTGGTCTACTTGACTTCCAAGTTTTCACTCACTCCACTATGCTGAGAAGCTCTGTGATACCTCGATGGCCAAGATCTTGCCCCTGTGGCCTTTGATGTCCCATGGGGTGGACTCAGAGGGACATTTTAAATGTTATTTCCAACTTTCTCCCTGCTCCTCCCTCCCCCTCTGAATTTCTGAAACAAGGCCTCTGTGGCTCCCCACATGGCTAGAGGTTGGAGAATACCGAGGTACTGACCACTGTGCTCATCTCAAGTCAAAGGAAAAAAATGAGAAAAGAAATCCCTCTTATCTTAACTGCCTCTTGCTATTCTCTTTATATTCTCACCAATTACAAGTGCTGTGAATCATTATGCGTGTGCTGATTATCATATTCATTTAGCATCTCCACTGAAGCTCCAGGTGCTGAAGTGCATCATTGAAATGCTGCACAATGTGAGTTTGCAAGGAGAAGACCTGGTTCTATTTTGAACATTACCGCACACTGATGTCCCTGCAGGGACCCAGACAAAGGCCAGGAGACCACAGCCTGCGTCTGCCCAGGGAGCCAGCTGCCCTTTCCTTCCCGCATAAGTGCCAAAGTAGCTCTGCTTCTGCTCAGAGCTGCTCAGGGTGTGAGTGATATGTTTCCTAATCCCCAATTCTCCCATCTTATTGCCCTGGTAACTTTGCTTTAGGTTTTGATTTAGTTTTGGTTTTCTCTGTAGTCTCAGTGAGAAGCTGGTTCCAGAGAGCAATAGAAGTTGCAAGTTAAATTGTGTTAACATGGGAGCTACCTGCCAGTCACCCATTTCTTTGAGGCCTTTCTGAACTAATACCAAGACACTTGCTGCTTTCTGTGGCCTAGATTCTTTCTGAGTTTAGGACACTCCCACATCTGTTTCTTTCCCTCCTGACTCCATCAAAGCTCCAGTAAGATGGGAAGAGAAAGGGCCAGGGGTCCAGTGCTGCTTGGCCCAGATGAAGAACCCTCACCTGTCTTCAACAGAGGGAGAGCTTCTGCAGCCCCCACATCCCCTAGGATATTGCCAAGTATATAGAATGGCAATCAAGTCTTCTCTCTTTCTTTTCTCCTCCCTTATTTACCAAATATCTACTATGATCTGGCCAAGTTCCAGGGGCCCGGGACCACACAATAAATAAGCCAGTTTCCTTTCCAGTAGGAGAGACGCTCTGGTAAGGAACACATAATAACTACAACGTGAGAAGTATTTCAGGAGAAGCCAAGTAGAGGCCTCCCTTTGGGAGCTAGGAGGAGGGGATCATTGATTCTGCCTGGGAGACAGACATTTGCATTCAGTCTTGAAAGCTGAATGGGGAGGGGTAGGCACAGGCTTTCCAGGAAGAGGGAAAGCCTTAGCCAAGGCCAGGAAGGTACAGCAGACATGACATACTTGATGCCACCTGGACCCTCCTGCCTCCAAGGCTCTGCAATCATCATGCTCCACAGAGCCAACCCTAAAGTGGAGAAATGGCTTCAGCCTCCCAGACTGCAGCCCCCGAGCCAAGTGGGGGATGCTAAAGGGCTCGGGTGCACACCCTATCCTCCTCCTCCTCTTGAGGACAAGAGGAGGCATGGAGGCAGGAGGCAGCAGACATCTGCTCTGGGTTCAGACTTCCGATGGAGGGAGAGCCCCCAGCACACAAACCTTGGGTGTTAACCTGCCTAGGGAACAGTCTGGCCAAGATTTCTGTAAGCCAGAGTGAATACACACGCACACACACAGCTGCAGGCCTGGCTCCTCGGATCCTCTCACTGCACCCACTTCCCCTTCCACAAGCAGGTTTCCCTTCACATGAAGTCGAATATCACTGATTGCCCAATGCCAAACAGATGGCAGGAAAGAGAGCTCTCCCCAAGGGGTAAGGGGTGAAGAGCAGCAAGGTCACTGCTGACAGGTGAGGGCTGGGTTGCAGGGCTCTGCTGCTCTGCCACCCGTATTCAGCCAAGATGTGGTTAAGGATGGATCTGGGACGCAGAATACGTAAGGTGTATTCACTCCACACCCACCCTTGCTGTTTCTTTCTCTTTTCTCTTCTTTTCACTCTCTTAATTTTGAAAATATTCACTCTTCCTCTTGCCTCTACTCTGACTTCTCTTCCAGCACTTTGCCTTGGTGGAGTGGTGGTGGTTGGGGGCTGGGAGGAGGAATGTGAAGAGGTCATAGAGGAGTTGGAAAAGAAAAAAATGGTAGACCCTGACAGAAGCTGACACTCATAGCTAAGCCAGGTTATGCTCTTATTAGATATAAATGATTTCACAGAATACCAACCTCAGACAAGTTTACTGAGACCAACATAAAATGAAATGATACAAGGCCACCTAATGATTTTGTCTAAGCACAGACAAAAACAAGATCACTCTACCACCCACCAAACACCCCTTTCTTTTGGCCAAGATGAGTGACTCTATCAATATCAACTTTGTCTTCATTCTAATCGCCCCTCCTTGTAGATGAGATTTATTGAGATATTCAGTCAGAATTGTCCCACTTTCTGAAACCATCTAATCTAGGGCAACCTCTACTTACTTAGACTTTCTCCTAAGTCACCCCATCAAAGCCCATGTGCTCTAATGGGTTCTTTCTAATACTCTCTTGCAGGGAGAATGCGCCTGTAATTTCCCCACAGGGTGCATTCTCCCTCTCTGCAGTTGGGAATAATCTCACCTCGTTTAACTACAGATGTGTTCCTGGTGGTCTTTGGCTGAAGAGCATCACAGAATTGGAGATTCCACCAAGATTCATCTGAGACCCTCACTGCCTTGGACCAGGACCTTCACTCAACTCAGTAATAGTGCACACATTTTGTTGTTGTTGTTGGGTGGGGGGGATGCAGGTCCTGGTTTTTTTGTTTTCTTTGTT